>NW_019737391.1:2225773-2237601 GCF_002891405.2 Cryptotermes secundus
CCTTCACTACAACGTAATAAATAAGGAATGTGGAAAATTACACCGGGGACCTTACACAACAGGAGTTGTTTAAGTCTACAGAGTTGAGAAGGTGTAATATAGGGTGGAGGGGTGATGAGAGACACACGAGAATTAAAAAAAAANCGCGGGAATCGAAGCCAGGACCTCTTGATCTGTAGCCATGATCTCTGACCACTATACCACAGAGTTGGCACTAACTTCGCCAACAGGCGGCGGTCGCTCGGTCGGTAAAGTTGCTACGGAATTTAGTTTAGTTCTGATACAAATGTTTTGAAACAAGTAATACATACCGAGCCTTGTGAAGTGGGATATCAGGCTTCGGAAACACCCACATATCAGCCTCTTTCTCTCTATCAAGCACACACTAACACACACACACACTCTCTCACGCACGCACATTACTACTTATTCAGTGCTGCCGCAAGTTTATCTGACAAGTATAAAAAATGCACAGAATTAATCACTGTAGGTTGAAATGTCTAACCGCGTAGACATGAGCAGAGATTTCAGCTGCTGCAGACCTTTTCCCTGCTGTCTGCTGATTGACTACAATTCAACTGACTGAGAATTGGGTAGCGAAGTGGAGGGGGGGGGCGGAATCCGTAGCTCTTGTGGGGTAAGGCATATCTCTTGACGTGTTGCATAGATTACAGGATATGTGGGGTTTCTCTCACCATTATCGCTTTATAGCTGGAGATTCGAGGGACTCAGACCTACCAATTCGAAACAGGGTACATAAAAAGTTGCGTTTTATTTCTCTATATCAATGCACATGCCGCCCCTGTGGTCTAGTGGTCAGAGTTCCTGGCCACAGGTCCGGTTTCGATTCCCGGCACTACCAGATTTCTTTCTGAGAAGTAGTGGGTCTGAAACGGGGTCCACTGAGCCTCGTGATGATAATTGAGGAACTATTTCAAGGAAATGGCGTCTCCGGTCTAGAAAATTGAAATTAACGACCGTGGGGATTCGTTGCGCTGACCACGCGACACGGTCTATCCGCTGAAGTTGGCATTAACTTCGCCCACAAGCGGCGGTCGCTCGGTCGATATAGTTCGCTTACGGACTAAAACCACGGAGTTGGTTTCTGTTGGTTTTTTTTTTTTTTGTTGTATCAGTGCACAAGTGTGCAGATAATTAACTTTATCTACTCTCTTCTCTACTCTGAAAATGTCGAAACAAATATGTGAAATTAGAGCACATGAAGAGTATAAACCATGCACTGTCTTCGCTCGCTTGGAACCCGGGATCGTGGGTTCGAATCCCACTCAGGGCATGGATGTTTAGTTTGTGTGTGTGCGTTTTCCTGTATTTGTCTACAGGTAGAAGCATTGCGACGAGCTGATCACCCGCCCAAGGAGTCCTACCGAATGTGTAAAATCTAGAAAAACCGAAGTGAACGGAGTTCATGGACGTATGCCTAGGCCCACTGGGGCTGTAGTGCAAAAAAAAAAGAGTATAAACCTGTTAGGACTGCGTAGGCGTTTTTAGGCCTCTCAGTGGACATGTTCATTTCGACTCATATCACAGTATTTTCTCCTTCTCTTTTGTTTATCCTTTTCTGTAACTTATATTATTGTATATATAGTTATGTATTTCATCTGTGTTGTATCTCTGGCTCACCCAGTTCCATAAACTGATGGCATTAACATTAGTATGTGAAATATTTCTTAAATTGTCTCAATTTTTTTTTTCGAAAATTTCCTCAGTGTAGCCCTTCGAAATTTGTTATTGCAAAGAGAATTAGAATGACCTTTCCTTACGTAAATCTTTAAATCCTTTTATGAATTCGATTGTAAATTGTAGGCAAGACGTTATTTTAAAATACTTCAGTCTATATGAAGAACATAACAATATGAATGAAAGTAACACAAACTTCAGAATCATTTCTCTGTATAATTTCTATAATTTCAGATTATGTCCACCTTAAATTTTTCATGTACAGCTTCACATAACCACACTGTCTTCATCTTTGTAGTTCTTGTATGTAAATAACACTTCACTCAAAATTTATATAACTATGTTCATGCTACATTTCCATAACAACTTGTACATGCCTGCTTGAAGAGAGAAATTATATTTTGCAAGAAATCTTATTATTTTCATTATACCAGAATTGTCATGTGTCCGGGGATTGAATGACTAATAAGACGGGTTTTGGATTTGGTGATCGAATTTATTGGACCTTTATGCAACTCGTTACAACAGCTCACAAATCACACACTGTCATCTTCTGACTGGGCCCTCCATGAGAACTACTGAACTCCTCCACTACTTCGTTGTACTCCTTCACTTTTGATCTCTCACTCTGCTCTATTCTACTTATAAGCCCTCGGCACGGACACAACGGAAAATACCATCTTATGTTTTCAAGAATGTTTATTTAATGGCCCTTCACCTCACAATGGATGTCATATTGTTGAGAGCGTAAGCCTTGGGGATGTATTTACCTATCCGTTGCCTAGCAATAGACACATGCATCACAATATCTATAGGCCTATGAGCAGTATGTATTCCTACAAATTAACCGTGCTTTCGCTGCTGCTTCAAAATTCGCATTACAGCCATGTTGATATTAATAATGTCAAGAAATTAAAATATGAAATATGTCCTGAAGTGACTCAAAGTGGCATAATACATACTTAGCTTCATAACTACTAGTCACTTGCTCAGAAGTTATTAGAGGAAATAAATCTCACGGACGATATTATATCATAAGCACGGCATTCCTGATGTAATAAGGAAAATTGATTAATGAAAGGTTCAGTGTTGTATTAGCACTGGAATGAAATAATAGTGTGTATAGGCAAGGATGCACAGACGGTGAGAAGCACAAAGATAAACACCATCACTCTCAATCACTCACTCACTCATGGAGCTGAGCCCGTCTTGAGAAGCCGCCAATTGTGCAGCTACTCAAGAACTTCCCAGCATTTCATGGAACCCGAAGGCTCATTACCGTGTTAACAAGAGCCCTCCACTGGTCCCTATCCTAAGCCAGATTAATCCAATTAAATCCATACCGTCCCATCCTATCTCTCTAAGATCCATTTTAATATTATCCACCCACTTACGCCTTGGCCTTCCCAGTGGTCTTCTTCCTTCTGGCTTTCTCATCAATATCATATATGCATTTTTCTTCTACCACATTCCTGCTACATGCCCTGCCTACTTCTCCTTGATTTGATCATTCTAATTGTGCTTGGAAAAGAGTACATGTTATGAAGCTCCTCATTATGCAGTTTTCTCCAACCTCCTGTCATTTCATCTCCCTTCGGTACAAATATTCTCCTCAACACCCTGTTCTCAAACAGATAAACCCCACCACAATTAAAAAGTAAGAGATTTGGCTTCAAGTAACTGAAATTATAGCGATTCTCCAATTCTTGATCTGTAATTCAAAGAACTATACAAATTAATATATATTATCAACACTAATAACGTATAATTTTGTATTGTGTTCCCCTTTATCACTTAGTACAAACCTTATGATTCATTTCTAAGCACGAACCAGACCTCAGAATATTAACATCAGAACTTGATTTTCAAACACCCTGTCAGTTCGATATTTTGTTCCTGGGATGCACATGGGAGACATGAATAAAGAAAGAGAAATACAATAACTGAGAGATGATGATGATAAATGATGCTAAAGAATGTATAAGAAAAGAGCAGGGATAAACTTCGTAAGATAAAGAAGGGAAGGGCAGTGTTTGTTGGAGGTAAGGACGTGAGAAATCCTTAAAAATACACGTGACGTAGGTGGAGGTATTCATGACGAGAGCAAGGGCGCCTTCTTGGCGAACATCGGAAACACGGTTCGGCCGCAGTTTATATGTTGGACACTATACATAATGTTTTATTTATGAGACAGTTCTTGCGTAATCTGCGCAGTAGCCGAGAGAAGTAGAGATAGGACGTTTCGTGTAGGACACTGAATTGAAAGTTCAGCCTCAGTTCATTGCAAATACTTTAACATACCTGTTACGTCACACACTGACCGTGTTTGAGTTTCTGTGTTCTCTTCTGCGATGTGTTGGTCTGTAGTCTGATAGAAAACTAACGATGTTTCGGAGGAACGTACCGTCGCAATCTTCAGGTCGATCAAGCAAACAACAGAGCAACAAGTAGGATATGGTATGCTCTACTTGTTGCGCGGTCGCCTGATAGTTAGGCCACATACGCGGCTGTCAGGGCCAAATTTAAGGGAAAGCGACCAGGGCAATCGCCGCGGGGCCTACACAAAACTATATTCCAGGGTTATTATGTTCCTCCGAAGCGTCGGGCTGTCCCAGAATTACATGGTGTCATAAACCAGAAGACCCCATCCCTCATGCAGACATATGTACAGATCTATACTTTCATTTTCTAAATTTTTATATGAATTTTGGAGGATAATACGTGTATTAAATGAATCTAATGAGAATAAGGATATTAGGAGCCGGTCACGGTAGCTGAGCGGTCTAAGGCAGGAACTGAACAAGGAGTCCAACAGAATGCCTAAGATCTAGTAAAACCGGAGTAAACGGAGAGTGTCATAGAGGTAGGCCAAGGCCCAAATAGGGGCTGTAGCGCCAAAGGGGGGGGAGGGAGGATATGAGGATGTGGACTTGGTTCGCCTCATTAAGGATACGTAATAACTTAATAAGTGACAGGCTCCTTTCCCCCCCCCCCTTTAGCACTACAGCCCCAGTGGGCCTATGCCTACCTCCATGAACTCCGTTCACTTCGGTTTTTCTAGATCTTACACATTCTTTAGGTCTCCTTGGGCGAGTGATCAGCTCGTCGCACGGCCTCTACCTGTAGACAAACACAGAAAAACGCACACAAACACCCATGCCCTGAGTGGGATTCGAACCCACGATCCCGGCTTCCGAGCGAGCGAAGACAGCGCATGCCTTAGACCGCTCGGCTACCGTGACCGGCGACAGGATCTTAACTAACTAAATTCATGTAGCTAAGCCCTTCTTGAGAAGCCGCCATTTATGTATCTACTGAAGAACTTCCCAGCATTCTAAGGCATCCGGAGGTTCATTACCGTGTTCACACGAGCCCTCCACTGGTCCCTACCCTTGAGACAGCTCGATCCACTCCATACAACCCAATCCTATTTCTCAATTTTAATATTATCCGCTAGCCTATGTCTTCGTCTTCCTAATGATATGTTTCCTTCTGTCTTTCCCATCTATGTCCTCTTCTTCCCCATTTGTGCTACATGTCCTTCCTGTCCCATCCTCCTTGACTTCACCATTCTGATTACACCTGGAGAAGAGTACAAGTTATGAAGCTCCTCATTATGAACTTTTCTTCAACCTCTGATCACTTCAGCCCTCTTCGGTCCAAATATTCTCCTGAGTACCCTGCTGACAGACTGTTATGAAAATACAAATAAACATTGTGCTCCCAAGGAAGGCAGAGAATTTCTGGGCCAGCTGAGTGAGTGCTCGATTCTCGAGAAGATCTAATCCATTGAGTTAATTCAAGAAGGTTCAGATTACTTTGTTTTGTTTCAGTGTTGTAAGATGATTGTCTCGCATAATAGGATTAACAGAATGGCAGACTTTGTTTCACTAATTTCATATCTCGTGTTTTCATGTTGCCGTCGCAAAGCACCGAATTCCTGTAAATATAACGAGAAGTTACGTGCACCAGCTTTATGAGTTCGTTTCAAGGTCATCACTTTCGTTACTTCCGCTTCCGATTTTCTTCTTTTTGTTTACACTTCATTTGAGATGGGGTCAAAACGGAAGTAAACGCACTTGAGCCACACAACAATCTCACTTTCCTATATCCTGCTTTAGTCCTCCTTCTGCTTCTGTAGTCCATTATATTATGTTGTTTCGTGTACGAACAGCAAGCCGATTGTCCTGGTTCCTACCTACTTCATGCTGGTTATTTGCTTAGCTTAAAGTTCGACCTTGCAGCTGGAAGCGACATGTGCCTTCGAAACGTCGATTACTTTCAACTGACTATAGAATATTACATCCCAGGAAATAGGACTCTTCAGCTCAGGTCCTAAATGTAAGGAAGTTCCTACTCCCTAACACTCACTCACTCATGGAGCTGAACCTTTCTTGAGAAGCTGCCACTTGTGCAGCTTCTCAAGATCTTCCCAGGATTTTATGGAACCCGAAGGTTCATTACCGTGTTCACAAGAGCCCTCCACTGGTCCCTATCTTGTAATAGATCAATCCAGTTCATAACATCACATCCTACCTCTCTAAGATCCATTTTAATATTGTCCACCCACCTACGTCTTGGTCTTCCCACTGGTTTCTTTTTTCTTCTGGCTTCCACAGCAATGTCCTATATGCATTCCTCTTCTCCCTTATTCGTGCTACATACCCTGCCTATCTCATCCCTTGACTTGATCATTCTAATTATACTTGGAGAAGAGCACAAGTTATGAAGCTCCTCATTTTACAGTTTTACTCCATAACGCTGGCAAATACAATTCTTTTTTTATTTGAGGTAGATTCATACAATCTGTCCAATTAAGGACAATGAGCACTTTTGGTGACTGATGTGGTGACTATGTCATTAACGGTGTTAATAAGGCTATCCCAGTAGATGCCTTAATATTTGTGGCATGTGAATACAAATAATAGCGTTTTCTTTAGCTAAAGAAGGCTTCGGTACATCGTCTACTCAATCCGTGTATTACTCGTAAAGGGCAACGGTTACTGTTCTGTCACTAAATATGTTAGCACAGATGTCAGTGTTTACAAATAGGAGCGGAAGACGGCAGCACTAGAGTCGGTGAAATATATGTTTAACTTCGCATTACAGTGCCAAATTGTGCTGCACATGTTCATAGTTTACCTTTAGGCAGCAGCAGGCCGCACCATAGCTCAAGCGGTTAGTCACTGGCTTCCCACAGCGGCGGCCCGNTATTTGTGGCATGTGAATACAAATAATAGCGTTTTCTTTAGCTAAAGAAGGCTTCGGTACATCGTCTACTCAATCCGTGTATTACTCGTAAAGGGCAACGGTTACTGTTCTGTCACTAAATATGTTAGCACAGATGTCAGTGTTTACAAATAGGAGCGGAAGACGGCAGCACTAGAGTCGGTGAAATATATGTTTAACTTCGCATTACAGTGCCAAATTCTGCTGCAAATTTTCATAGTTTACCTTTAGGAAGCAGTAGGCGGCGCCATAGCTCAAGCGGTTAGTCGCTGGCTTCCCACAGCGGCGGCCCGGGTTCGATCCCGGGTCTGGTCAAGTGGAATTTGTGGTGGACAAAGTGGCGCTGGGCAGGTTTTCTCCGAGTACTTCAGTTTCCCCTACCAATCTTCATTCCACCAAATTCTCCGTCATCATAAACACCTGGGGCAGGTACAATAGGAAAATCAGTGGCCGCCGTGTCAAGTGGACCCAGTCGGACTCCAGCCCCCCCCCCTTTAAGCGAATTTAATTTTTATACAGCAGCACCTCTTAGTGCATGTTATTATTTTTACTTGCGTAAATGCAGCTTTGCCCGGAATATTTTATGTTACAGTGGGTCTGTACTTCATGTGAATGTTGCTTTCATAGGTAGAAATGTTGCTCGTGCATTGATATACGTGTATTTTTCCCCACGGATCGTAATTTCGAAATTCAGTAATACTGTTGACAGTCGCAACAATTTCCCTTTGACATTTCAAAGTAGGTTACGCTATTTCATACGTAAGGACGTTGTATAGGAAGACCCACATATCTGTCTGCATATAACTCAGACGTAACTTGCTAAATATATATACGAGAAGGAAGAATATTTCGGAGAGGAGTTATAAATAGAAATACGTAAATCACTCGTTTTATATTTAATACGCTCTTCCGCAAGTCTGTTGTTTTTCGACGTAATCGTAATTAATGAATAAATAATGAAGACCCAAGAATTGTTACACTTTGCATGTATTTTCAGATATCATTTTATTTTAAGAAGAGTTCCAGCCTGCTGGACGTAATGCCTTTATCCCGACGAAGTTCAACGACGTTTCGAGTTACATGTCGCCTCCATCTTAAGGGTCGAAGACTAAGCCGAGCGAAAAACAACAGAAGCAGGTGGTAAGGCAGTGAAGGCTGTCACTGCAAACATCCCTGTGAAAAGTACGCCTGAACGATTCGAGGGGAAGTGCGCTGTAGTGGGGAGTGTAACAGCTCGAGGGTAATTAAGGGAGAGGTGGGCGGGAACTAATCGGTGGAACATCTTTCCTTGGCCCCAGTATAGTAAATAAATACCACTTCGTGCTACACCTTCACGATCTTGTACATGTACCTTTCTTCCATTGATATATATTTTTAAATATATTTGAATATACGAGCATCAGTGGGTCTGGAGGGGTTTCTCAGTGGTCACCCGTCTAGCGAGGATTTAACACGGGGTGCAACTACAGCGTTTCGTGAATGGGGAATGACTCTTGACTGACTGACTGATTATTAAATTGGTGTTGGGCCTCACCAGCACAGTGATATTTTGTTTCGAGCCCCATGGGACTCACGACCAAATTTTACTCTCTGACGGCTCTGGGAACCTTCCAGGCCCTCCCTTGGAAATGGCTCTTATATGCTTTGTGAGAAGCTTTAAATGCTTAGTTCGAACCTCACAGAAAACGCCGATAAATTTGGTTGTCACTTCTAATACTACAGCAAGAAATGCTCAAGGGAACAGTGACGCCACTGTTTGCGTATAATACAGGAATAGCAGAACTGTGTAAGTCTACAGACCTTGAGGGAGCGTCGTGTATTTCCGCCGTAGTTCAGTGCTAATGTGGGTCCTGATTTCTGGATGTGGGATATGTTGTCAGGTATCCTCTCTGACTCGACCATCGAGGCGAAGTGATCGAACAAAATATGAGAAGATATTCTGGTAAATTTTGGATTTGAGTTTCTCATTCCTGTGACTACGAAGAATATGATCTTTTGGGTTCTAATTCCATGTAGCTCGGAGTGAGCCTGAAGTTTCGGTGGAACATATTGCCTCCATCTTCAGGATCACTGACTTAACCAAGGGTCTACAATTCTTAGTTTCTGCTTCTTGCGAATTCCACTCTTCATTAATTCTTCGACTCTGAAGTCTGAGGTGATATATTCCGTCGAAACGTAGGTTGAATTTCACCGAAATCACATGGAGTTATATCTCAGATGACAGAACTGTTCATAGTCACCGCTATGGGAACTTCAAATTAAAAATTGATTATTTTACTCCGTACTTCATATGTTAAGTTTACACTAAATATTTTAATGCATAGAATTATGTTCTGTCGCAATAAAAATAAAGTAATTTCGAAATTTTAAAATGAGAACAGTATGCATAAATACTCTTTGAAGTCGTTCTGTTTCTGTTTAATTGAGCTCGATATAAAATCAATCTGAGGAGCAGCGTAATGAAACTTCCGTGTGTGAGGGGGGGGGGGAGAGTTGGACAAGAACCAAGTTCTGATTCCCTGGGTGCAGTCTGATACTGCTGAAGATGGCGCAAAGGCACTGAAATTGGGAAGTCGCCATCTTCAGCACATCTCGTTCCAGCCCGAGTTTCCCTCCTTCTTCCCTTTTAGCGCCATTCCTGTCCTTGTCACACGTCTGCTCAGTTTTCAAGGCTATATTTCAACAGGCAGTGATCTAGCAGTAAAACGTACCTCAACGCCGCAGTCATCTTAGTTGATCCGTCCTGATGTTTAATAAAAAAAATGTGCATGAATATAGACGATGTTTTCAAAAAAGTCAAATGAGTTTTGATATGAACTCGACTTTGCATTCGAAAGAAACCTTGTTCCTATATGACAGTATGGACAGTATATGCGTGTTCATGTTATTCAAGTACACCGTCAATAATGCAACAATGATATAAAAGGGTTGGATAAAAAGTAATGGCCACGCCTCTATAGTTCTGAAATAACTTTATTACCTGAGGTAAACACACTTACATTCCTTCAATACAATCGCCCCCCATGTGTACCAACTTCTGCCAAATTTGTGGAAGGCGTCGTACACCATCAGAGTGTCCACTTCTGTTGATGTCCAGCAGTGACCGCCCTACAGCACTAATAATCTCCTCTCTTGTGTTGTAACCTGTCCCTCGCAGTGGTTCTGTATGGCGGAGTTCGGCGGATGTTGCAGCATCTCCCATCGCCAGCGGCGTAGGAGATCCTTGACAGCGTCAGCAGTATGAGCCCTTGCATTGCCATGAAGGATGATGGGGTTCGTTGTGAACAAGTGTCGTCGTTTTCTCCTGAGTGCTGGACGAAGATGATTACGCAGGAAATTGCAGTAGTAGGCAGCGTTTACTGTCTGTCGTTGAGGTACAGTGTGGTGCAGTATCACTTCATCAATGTCATATGCCACAATGAACATCGCCTTCATATTACTCTGTGTAGGGCGCACTTTCTTTGGACGAGGAGAGCCAGGATGCTTCCATTCATTTGATTGTCGCTTCAAGTGCGGTTCGTATGAGCGAGCCCAAGTTTCGTCCAGAGTGACGATTCTTCCAAGGAAGTCGTCACCTTCCTTCTGGTACCGGTCCAACAGGTCCTGTACAATTGCACAACGTTGCCATTGTTGCACCTCGGACATTGTATGGGGTACCCAACGCGCTGCAATTTTGCGGTATCCAAGAATATCGTGCAGGATGTGGAGCACGGTTTTATGATATACGCCTACCTCAGCAGCTAACTCCCACGCAGCCCATCGACGATCGACATCCAGCAAAGAAGCAAGAAGCTGAATTGTGTGGTTGTCAATATGGGGTCGTCCTGTACGGCATCCCTCCCTTCACGGAACAATTTCACCCATCGTGCCACTGTGCGCTATGGCAAAGCAGCATCTTCACATGCTTCTCGCAGTACCTGATAACAGTTTTGTGCAGTACGACCTCGTGCAACTTCAGTTTTTATCCAGGAGCTTTGTTCTTGTTTCGTAAACATATTGTTAGGGTGCTTGAACTGGGCTCCTGCACTTCAAGACGATGCGCAATGCAACTCAATGAAAATCAACTAGAGCCACTCACTGCACTACTTCAACTGAACTTCTGCTATCAGCTACAGACGGCGCTAGTGCCACCTGACACTCATCTTTCATGTTACAGCAGTGTTGCCACTACTTTTAATCCAACCCTTGTAAAATACACCTAACTATATATACGTATATTTTTTCACTAAAAGTGTAACTTTAAAACGCGAAGAACGCACCATAAACACATATACAGGAAAAGACGACATATAAAACTATGATGGCCGATAAAAATTAATACAATGACAGTGTTCTAGATGTGTTATACAACAACAAAACAATGACGTGCATGGGAACACGAAGGACAAATGGACGGTGCAGTGGTATCCTCACAAAATTAAAAGTTACCTGATGATGGCCCATGTGCGGCCGAAACATGTTTTGCAAAATTGAAAAAATTATGTAAAACAAAAACACATTTTAAAGTATAAAATATACTTGCAGTGTCTTAATGACATTTTATGATATTTAATAATATTTTAAAGTACGCTTTAAAATTACATTTTTAGTGAAAAATATGTATTTTATGTCTTTTTTATTTTTGTTGCATTGTTAACGGTGTACTAAAATAATAAGAATGATTAATGAACAGGATACTAAAATATTGTCGCGTATTGGGCGTATAACGCGACAAATAACTTCACGCCGTATTTTATATAGCGAATTTTATTTCACATTCGCACTTACAATCACCCAAATTACAGATTTACAATTGCTGCTATCTGCAGTATCACAAATACTACACTCCAAATGCCAGAATACAACTGACTGGTTGCTGGCTAACTCGAACTAACTCGGCGGTGGCTCGAGGACTAACCGTG
>NW_019737391.1:2237626-2260882 GCF_002891405.2 Cryptotermes secundus
CGGCGGTGGCCGTCGCGCGGCGCCTCACGGCTGGCGGGGGGGGGGGAGGAGCGTCATCCATAGCTCAACATGTCACAATATAATGTATATTTGTGTGTGTTCTAAAGTAACACTCGAAAACTTTCTAGGAAGCTACATGTCAAATCATCAGTCAAACAGTTCAATATTTATAAAGTTCCTGTTCGTTCTATGAAAGAAAAATAACACGAAACGGCTTGTTTAAATTTAATAGAAGTCTGATATAAGCAGTCGCACAATTCATTGAGTTTGTCTGTGCACATAACAGGAGACAATTCATGATGCTGTATGTATGACATCTACACATGCATGGTGTGCGCTCGCCTCATAATGGTTATCACGTACCCATAGCTTAAAACTCAACGATTGAAACTATGCCATCTGAAGGATAAAGTTATAACTTAAATCGCTGTTTTTATGAAGAAAGGAGAGAGCGAGATAAAGGCACAAAAGAAAGGAGTATCCGTTTACAGTAGCCACGCGGTCTAAGCCATGCACTGTTTTCGCTCGCTCGGACGCTGGAATCGTGGGTTCGAATCCCACACAAGGCATGGATGTCTGTGTGTGTGTGTTTATTCTGTGTTAGTGTTGTCCTCTGTTTAGGTACAGGCCTTGTGACGAACTGGTCACCAGTCTAAAAGTCCTACCGTCTGTAAAATGATCAAAATGGGAAAACAACCTCGACACCGTAAAGGTATAAGAGGAACAGATTAAGTAAGTAAGTAAGTAAGTAAGAAAGAAAGAAAGAAGCAGTGGAGTCAGTTCGTGTATAGAAAGATACACCCTCTTGTAGCTGTGACTAACGGGGAAATACTTATCATGCCAACACCTCAAAGGTAAGTTATAACTTGTGAATAAGACAAAAATATATAAAACAAAATTTTCTTCAATCAGGACGGCTTTCAATTTCTTCCTGCTATCAAATTGGCATGTGTTCGTAACTCGGTCATGTAACTATCACCGAAGCCCTGACCTTCGTTAGTTGAGTATGATCAAATTTTCACAATTCATTGCCATATATTTCATTGTAATATATTATTTCTTCTGTGTGACTTTTCCAAATTCCACAACAGGATATGTTATAAAGAAATACTTTTTTAATATATGTGAATAAGTAAAGCCTTCACTCTTCAACCTGGTTAATGTTAAAATTTTTAAATGTGCCTCTCGAAACATTCTCTTAATTCCCCATTAAATATAATTACTTTACATTCAAAACAACGATATTGTTTCGTTATAATACACTGTATTTCATTCGATATTTGGGAATATAGGATTCCGAATGATTCTAGGATACACAGTGTGGTTTAGGAGCGTAGGAACTCATTTACGTCACGATTATGACTGCCAATTTCGACTGTAAAACGCTTGTCATTTTACTGTCACGTGGTGCATTAACGACAAGGGCAGTCGCCTGGATTATCTTGTCCGAGGCATCGAATGTGTTAGTAGTGACCCTGCGCACGCAAGCAGGACACAAGCAAACTCCAGTCAACAGAACAAACATATTAACACTTCACTGAAATTCGGTCAATACAATTTTCATTACGCTGTTCTGGTCTATGTCAGCATACTGAGAAAACAGCTCATCAGACTACACGGTATCAGAAACCAGGAGATCATCATCACTCTTGTGGAGGCTCGAAATTCATGTCCGTCGTTACACATGTTTCTGGAGACACAAGAAAACGCGTTCAGTTAGTGCCAACTTTAGTGGATAGAGGCTGTTACGTGGTCAGCGCAACGAATCCCCACGGCCGTTAATTTCGGAATTCTAGACCGGAGCCGCTACTTCCTTGCAATAACTCCTCAATTATCCTCACGAGGCCGACTGGACCCCGTTCCAGACCCACTACTTCACAGACAATCTGGTAGCGCCGGGAATCTAACCCGGACCTCTGGATGTGTAGCCAGGAACTCTGACCACTAGACCACATAGGCGGTCAAATTGAAATGAAGAAGTGGATTAAATCCTACATTGTTCAATATGTAATCTATAATCCACGGTATTTGGAAAGTTCTTGTTCAAGTCTCGGCCTTGTGACTGGATGTCTAAGCTAACTATTTTCTTTGTATTTCTCAGTCTGTCCATCGAAATGACGAGATAGTGAGCCTACCTTTAAAATTACGTCAAGGACCCTTCCTTCCACGTGCTTTCATTCGGCGCAATATAATCTCTGCTTTTAAAAGCATCTTGAAGTAAACGAAAAATAGGGACGAACCCTACACAAGTGGACGCCTGAAGACGAAATATCTTCACGATGTTTGATGAACTTCTACGTAGGTTTGCTGAGTGTTGTAATAAATATCAGGGCCTGTCAGACCTCACAGTTCTGAAATGACACGTCTTTATATGTACTAACGCCCTGCTGCTTGCTGTAGCTTTAATTGTTTCTGTGTAGTGTAATTAATCTCAGAAACTCAGATCTTCCTTTAATATTCTGAGTTTTAATTTAATGCTGAAGTTGTAACTGCCGACGGTCTTAAGGGATTTGACAAAGCTTTGTTCAAGAGATAAACTTCCCTTGTATTATACTGCAATTGAGACAGGAAACAGGTCGGCTGAAGACTAATTTATTTAAATTTATTACGAATACAGGGGGCACGCGGTAGCGTAGTTGGTTGAGACACTATACTGCAAGTCGGAATGTCGCGGTTTCAAATCCCGATGAGGTCATTGTTTTTTTCAATTGACCTAATCCTTCCGGCCACACTATTGCCCTGGGGTCGACTCAGCCTCTAACAGAAATGTGTACCATGAATTAATCAAATAATTTTCCTGGGGAGTAAAGCACGGCCGGCGTGTTAGGCTGTCAGCCTTACCGCCATCTTTGAGCCTATTGTCTAGATAATGTGGGACCCTCAACGTCTCACAACCTTATGGGCCTCCACGGCCTGTTACAGGGATAGCTTTACTTTTTTTTTACTTTACGAATATATACACGTATGCACACAATATATGTACCTGAATATGATATAGAGAACTTATAAATATTACTACATTTTACAGAATACGCTAAATTAGCATTAGATATTATACGAAAGATGAATTTAGAGGGAACACTCCAGCCTGGATTACCTTCATTAATGAAATCTATACTCTATGGGATTGTGAGATGATATTCATGAAGAGAAATCGCTTGAATATAAAGAAGAGGAAGACGCTATCCTGATCGATTAGAGCCATGTACAGAGATTTGCATTGGTAGAGTCATGTGATACCTGTGTCCATATTATGAAACAATTATACTTAAATTTTCCATTATACGATATAGACGAAGGAGCCGGTGTAGAGACATAGCAATAAATTATCTAACGTTAACAGATTCTAAGTTATGGAGTAGGAGACAATCCTTAAATCATGTCTATTCTGTGAGTACAGGTAAAATCTGGTGTGGATATGAGACGTGTAGTATGTATATGAAAGCGACTGTATGAAATTGAATATTTGTGCTTGTTATATGCGGAAAATAGTGCTAAACATCGCCCTCGACACGTAATCCGACAATATAGGAATACAGGAGAGAGCAAGGGAACTCAGTAATATGAAAATTTATGTATCAAATGATAAGCGTTTCCTGCTGAATTCTCAGCGGGTGTTACATTGATAGACATACATTTACAGTTACTGTTAATCTCAGCACAAATATTTTGGCTTTTGAAGGACAATAGGCTTGTAAATTTTATTTATATCTCCTTGTTTTGTTCCGAACTAGAAACCCGAGATTAACAGCCGTGGGGAACCGTAGCGCCGACTACGCGACACCCTCTATCCGCAAAAGTTGGCACTAACTTCGCCGACAAGCGGCGATCGCTAGGTTGGTATAGTTCGCTTGCGGACTACAGGCCAGAGAGTTTATTTTAGTATGTTAAATCTTGCACTGTGTTTCTTTGTTCGTTAACTCAAGTGAATGTGGCTGCAGGCGTTTCTACTCCCCCCCCCCATTACACTTGACTGAAAATTGTTTTTGTATTACAGTCATGCACGTTTAGACCAGACGTGACGAAGTTCTCATGTCGATCAGCCAGTGACTCTGATAGCGAATACTCGGAAACCTTTGAGCTCTGATAGAGGAAATTTGATCCTCTGCACTTCCGATGTTCTCTCGCACAAACAAAACAATAGATTAGCACAAAAGTAAACTTGAATGACATAACAAAAGAGAACAGTGGCATCATTGTTATGACGTAAATTTTATAAATCCAATGCACGGTCGTGAGAGTGTATTGGACATTTTGTTATTCATCTTGTACTGTGTAAGATTATACTTATTTGCCTGTTCTGAACCTCATGGATTATTTCGACTGAAAACATATTCATCTGGCGTCAAAGATCTTCGTGTCCCAATGGTATTATTCCTGTCCCTCCTGTTTTTATTTCTGTCCGTGTTCAGTATTTTTAACCTATTCTTTGTGACGTTTTGATTTCACAGAAGAAAATGTTCTTATATACTGATAAGCGGCCTCCGTAGTCTAGGGGTAACGTTCCCACCTCATGACTCAAGGTACGCGGGTTCAAACCCGGCGGAGGTCGTGGGATTTTTAATGGCGGAAAAATTCAGAGAACAAGTCCTCCGGGGAGGACTTTAAGCCGTGTGTCCCGTGTCGTAGATTTACGGCACGTAAAAGATCCTCATGTCTCTAGGAGATCTCTGAGCAAAATTAGGCACCCATTTCCCGCCCAAGTAGTTTCCAATGCCTCTAGTAGATGGGGGAAATACCAGGTACCGACGGCCGACCTCGTTGGCTGACCGGGGCTGATAGCATGCACCAGTACCGGTAGGGTAGGGAGACAGTAGAAATTAAAGGGAGACGCACAATGGACCAATAACTGGTCTAAGTGCATGGGGAAACCCACACCCTCTAATAATAATAATAAATAAAATAATAATATATACTGATATCTCTTCACAAGAATGATGATGTAAGTATAAAATTAGTTAATAATTTATTAAGTATAACTGCTGACATATAATAAAATTAATTAACAGTTCATTTGAATGCGTAGAAGAAATTAAGAGTTCATATAGTTGAAACCAAAGATTTCACATAGTTTTCATTCACTCAGAAGCATTTCGGGTAAGCTTGCTGCCATTCTGTTGAGAATTTGCAACTCTCTTGTTCGATCCAGTGTCACTCGTGTCTATGTGCTTCGTTACTTTTCATATTCTGTCTATCCCCGTCGAGTATTTGAAATTAGAGACAGAACTTAGAAGACATGGCAGTAAATTGTAGGACAATTCTTTTTGTCTGCTGATTATTCAACGGCGATTTTCAATATGGAGGGCCGCCTCTGTTTGTCTAGTGATCAGAGTTCCTGGCTACAGATCCAGAGATTCCGGGTTCGATTCCCAACAATACCGGATTTTCTGAGAAGTAATGGGTGTGGAACGGGGTCCCCTCAGCCTTGTGAGGATAATTGAGGAGGTACTTGAATGGAAAAGTGGCGGCTCCCATCTAGAAAACCAAGATTAACGGCCGTGGGGATTCGTTGCGGTGACCACGTGACACCCTCTATCAGCAAAAATTGGCACTAACTTCGTCGACAAGCGGCGGTCGCTCGATCGGTATAGTTCGCCTGCGGACTAAAAACCTTGGAGATTTTCTTTTCAGTGTGGAGATTATTCCGCCTCAGGATGAGTGGTGAATTATGGATTGGAATGGATTTGAAACTAGGCGTTCGTGGTCTAAAAGAGGTACTATCCCAGAATTTTCCTGGATATGCTGAGGAAAATTATGACGAACCTAAAACAGGATACCAGGTATCCCATCAGATATCGAACCCATCACCTCGCAAATCTAGACGCTTACCTCAGCTCCAACATGTCTGGTGTTAGGATATATTAAACTGAAACTAAAATAAAATATCTGAAGTTGTAGACCTGATTTATGTGGATAATTTCGCAGTGAAGTTCTGGTGAAGAATTCTACGTATACCCACATTATTATAAGTCAGTGGAAATTTGAACCTATATGTGAATCGTCTGAGCTACAACCAGGTGTGTGTGTCATTCAAAATGCAGACAAACTCAGCGCTCAATTGCACCCGAAAATTTGTTACAGCGCATTGAAGGTAGCCAAATTAATTTCTTGCTTATTTGCATGAATCACTGACAACATTCCAGCATATAATTGTCCGCAGTGATTAGAGATAAACGAAGCAATTAATGTAATCATATTTATTAGCAAGGAAATGTGGTTATAAAAGCTTTGAATTACAGTCATTACTAATGATTATTAAATTTGTGATCGGTACTTTTAACCTCGCTTGCTATAATACGTCATATAATCATACCGACATCGATTTCACATCTGGTGGTGTTTTATTGGTGTTAAATGTAATGACCTTTGTATCAGAAAATCTTTCCTCTAACAAATATTTTAAGCCAGTAGTCTGTCTGTGTCCCAAAATACTTTTGCTCGACTGCTGTTGCAAATATGAACAGAAATTTGTACGTATGCATATGAATTCTATTTACACAGTAATGTCAGTATTGCCTCAAAATTACCAGGTCTTCTTATTTGCACTTAAATGGAACAGCGAGGACTTAGGGATTAATGTTTTTTTTTTTTTTGCTTTGTCCAGTGTGTTTTCCTAAACAACACAGTATTTCGACAACAAGATCTGTTCTCGTCCTCACGTGAGGGGATGAGACAAACCTACTATGTTGGGTCCGTTGTGTTCTTCCGGATGCCGGAAAATGGACAGAGTCCAAAAATCCAGTATTCATGAGTTTTATGCACCATCGGGAAACCCCTTTGAAATCTACTAGTAAAGTTAAAGGTAGAGTTATCCTTGTAACAGGCCGTGGAGGTCCAGAAGGTTGTGAGAGGTTGAGGCTCCGACATTTTCTAGATAATCGACTCACAGATGGCGGTAATGTTGTCAGCCTTACGCGCCGGCCGTCCTTTATCCCCCAGGAAGATTCCTGGTACTCATTTCTGTTAGAGGCTAAGTCGACCACTATAGCACGGCTGGAAGGATTATGTCAATTGAAGAAAATCCACCTCATCGGGACTCCAAACCTCGACCTTCCGGCTTGTAGCATAGTGCCTCAACCAAGTACGCTACCACTTTCCCCTCCAATAGTAAGGACTTCCTTTAAAAACACCGCACTTGTCTTTTTCATTAACGACCTCAGTAGAAGAACAAAAATTTGGATCAGAACTCTTGTAAGTGCTTATTACAATATAGTGAAAATGTAGACTTCAATACTTGCATATAAAAATCAAAGGTTTGTTCTTCTGTCGCTATGTATGGTCATTGTATATCAGGCAAATAAAGACGAATAGGAGCAGACGCTGGTAATCTTTCGTTGTTCGTTGATCAGTACGTGTCACAGGAAGCAGAAACGAATAAGGCCAGGAAGTTGCAGAGAACGCCCGCTGTTCTGTCGTTGCATTGAGTTGCTACCAGAAGCTATCGGAGTTGCTACCAAGTAAGAAAGATAAGTGTAGATGGTACGAATCAGCAACTTTGTAATGTATGCTTATATTGTGTGCACTGCCTTAAGTTTTGTTTCGTATCAAAGCGGATTACAAACTCCTTTATTGTGGTTAGTGGTTTATAGCGAAGTATTTTATTAGGAGAATGTTGCAAGTGAGCAGATATTTCTTTTATTACTCATGGAGCTGAGCCCTTCTTGAGGAGCCGCCGATTCTGCAGCTACTCCAGAATTTCCAAACATTTTATGGAAGCGATTAACCAATTCTTACCATCCCATCCTATCTCTCTAAGATCCATTTTAATATTGTCCACCCACCCAAGCCTTGATCTTCCACATAGTCTGTTTCTACCTGGCTTTCTTATTATTTTCCTACATGCATTCCTCTTCTCCCCCATTCGTGCTACATGTCCTGCCCACCTCATCCTCCTTGACTCGATCAATCTAATTATACTTGGAGAAGAGTACAAGTTATGAAGCTCCACATTATGCAGTTTTCTCCAACCTCCTGTCACTTCATCTCTCTCCAGACCAAAAAATGCACAGATATTGTTTTTTTTCAACGGTATTTTACTGCTCTTTCAATAAAAGTTGTTCTCGGTCAGATCTATATTTCCTGCACTTTTCCTGTTATTAGTCTGTGTTTATTGCTTAATAGTGGGAGATATACGGTCCATGTAGTATCATGAGAAAGTAGGATATTAGTTCTTCTCAAAAATTCTTGTTTATTTTATTGTAACCAGGGAGTTTAATTAAATTTTAGTTTCCAATAAGAAAAATTAACATGAAATTCGTGTAAGTCGGGAAATGTCTACATGTAGACACTCTGTAGAACAAATAATTTTCCGATGTAGTGAAGCATTAGGTCCCTCTTTCTGTCGTGTCCACAAATTCCTGTTCATTACAATTTTCCTATGTTCAAATATAATTTCCTCCAGCACTTTGTTTTGAAACGCATGTAATGTAATTGTAATCTCAATTTTATCATAGCTTCATAGTTATGGGTTGTACTGAAGTGATTTGACGAACATGCAGTGACACGAACTCCATATTGTGACTATATGAAAGATTTTTTGTTGCTCGCTCAAACACAGTAAATCCCATATGTGGAGTGGACTAGCAGGCGGACTTTATAGTGAGCGTTACAAAAGAACCCCCCCTCCTCCCCATTTACTGAATAGGCCTACAGTCACTGATAGTCGCAGGGAATGGGCGAATTCTACTGACTACGTTGTCCTTGTCCTAATTGTCAAGTTATAATTTCATCCAAAAGAAAATATACCACCTCTTATTATGAAGAGAAGGGAAGGAACCGCATGATAATTACAAATACGAGTATTAACCAAATGTGCATTCGGAACTTTTAGTACAGTTCTGGGTTACCTAGGTGGCATGCTGTGGAACCTCGAACTTCGAACAGAATCCGTCTGACTCCGGCAACAAATCAGAAAAAATTCAGTGTTATTATCACTTAATTCGTTATCGATATTAGAATCCTGTATATTGAGTTTACGGATATATATTTTTTTTCTTGGCACTACAGCCCCAGTGGGCCTAGGCCTACCTCCATGAACTTCTCCGTTCACTTCGGTTTTTCTACATCTTACACATTCGGTAGGACTCCTTAGGCGGGTGATCAGCTCGTCGCAAGGCCTCTACCTGTACACAAACACAGAAAAACGCACACACACAAACTAAACATCCATACCCTGAGTGGGATTCGAACCCACGATCCCGGTTTCCAAGCGAGAGAAGACAGTGCATGCCTTAGACCGCTCGGCTACCGTGACCGGCAGTGTATAAGAATAATATATAAGAATTTAGTTCGTACCTCACAGGAAACAGATCCGAACCCACGGTCCCGGCTTCCGAGAGAGCGAAGAGAGTGCATGCCTTAGACCGCTCGGCTACCGTGACCGGCATTGCATAAGAATAATATATAAGAATTCAGTTCGTACCTCACAGGAAACAGATCCGAACCCACGATCCCGGCTTCCAAGCGAGAGAAGACAGTACCTGCCTTAGACCGCTCGGCTACCGTGATATTATATGCATATTGGTAATTCTTCTGAATTATATGCATCAGGGCAGAAATATTTTCCCTAGATGAAACATTATGAACTAGAGACAGCCGTTGCTTATCAATCGTACTTTCGTTTCTATACATATAGGTAAAGAAAGCGTAATAACGATAGATGTGTTCCATCAAATATCTAGCGTTTATTACGATATTGTCAGAATAGCTTCCTTCTTATTCCACGGACGTCATGAATGGCCAGAGGTATGAGATCCCCGCTCTGAAAACCACGGTGCAATAATGACGCTATCCCTCAGAGTTGCACAATCTCTGCTGCTGACATCACACGCTCTTCCTCTCCTCTCTGCAGCCCTGTCTCTGTCCGGGTTATTCTTCACGACTCTTCTTTATATCTTTCTCTCGTCCTCTCTTGTCACTCACGTAAATTGATCTTCCGCCCATTTTGTGTACGTGGAACCCGAATTCTATGTCGGATTTGAGACGCATTGCTATAAATAATGGCGTGCCCGCAAATCTAATACGCCTGTTATATCCTTTCACGGATATGTTGATATATCCTTGAAGAATCCCTTTTCTTTATTACATTAATGTAAGAAAATATTCTTGTGAGATCTCCATGTTGTCCTTGCCTGTGTCCTGCAAGTCTCTGTGTCTTTGCGCCTCCAATTTCTATCTTGGAACCAGTTGACCGATTTCAACTAAATACGGTATGAATATTGTGCTAGAGCCCTATAGTTTGGTGATAACTTGGTAAAAATTCGCAGATTTGTGAGGTGGGAACAACTGAATGAGGACATAACCTAGGGTACTTAAAATTTTTATGGTAATATATCTTTAAATATGATATTTGTATTAAGATATTTGACCACCTCTGTGGTCTAGTGGTCAGAGATCCTGGCTACAGATCCAAAGATCCGGGTTCAATTCCCGGCGCTACCAGATTTTCTACGAAGTAGTGGGTCTGGAGAGCGGTCCACTCAGCCTCGTTAGGATATTTGAGGAGCTCTTTCAAGGAAATAGCGTCTCCGGTCTAGAAAACAGAAATTAAGGTCGTCGGGATTCGTTGCGCTGACCACGCGACGCTCTATTCGCAAAAGTTGGCACTAACTTCGTCGACAAACGGCGGTCTCTCGGTCGGTATAGTTCGCTTGAGGACTATAACCACGGAATTTTGTATTAAGATAAGTAATTGCTTTACCTACAATGTAAAACAACCTAGCAGCTTTATTAAATCTAGAATTAGCTTACTGTCCGATCGAATACTGCTTAAACACATGGATATTAGTTTCTGTAACATGTAATCTCGGACACTGTAGCCGCATAACATATTCTAATTCTGCTTATTGCAAGTTGTAGAGTATTTTTTACTGGTAGTGGGGTGGGACTAAGTTCCTTGTACTGCGGCCACTTCTGGCCTATTGTACCAGCCCCAGATGATAGGTGAGGGTGATTGTGGAACAATTGGTGGAATGAAGATTGACAGGGAAAACCGAAGTACTAGGAGAAAACCTGCCCCAGCGCCACTTTGTCCACCACAAATCCCACTTGACCAGACCCGGGATCGAACCCGGGCAGCCGCGGTGGGAAGCCAGCGACTATTCGCTTGAGCTATGGCGCGGCCCCTAAGTTGTAGAGTAACTCTGTAATTAGCGAGACCTTGACCAGAAGAAATGTTACAGGAAATTTAACTACTTTAATGTTAGAATAGCAGTTTTATTTAGTGTATGCTATAAAATTTTTAATTCTGTAAAAAAAATTGTTGAAAATGCCATAAAAGTATCCGGTTCTGTCGGTAATATAACACAGTATTACTGGGATGTTTAACTGGGATGAAAGACGTAGGAGAGAACCAATGATAAAGCAGAAAACACTGTTTTAGTGCCGATAATAAAATACGTTTAAAAAATACGCTTTAAGCTGTCGTAAAACTTTGTGGAAGGCAATGGTTGGATTTTATTATGTATAAATTGCTTTCATACGTCCTTGTCTCATATATATAAACGGTTTGCTTCTCCCCACATTGCTGATTCCTTGCATAACACTGAATATTCTGTGGCGGTAATTAACAAGATTTATTTTAAATTTGTTGAAATATTTTAAGGGGATTTGCGGAAAGGTTGAACTTCAACAGACCCATGTTTTTACTTCACATCCGATATTCCGTTTAAACACAGAGAAAACCTTAAATTTTATTACTACTATTTCATGAATAAGTTTTCTTAAGTTAGATGAAAATTTTTCTTGATTAAATGTGATCTCGTGGTGGCTGGCTCATATATAAATTTCCCACAAATTATGTGCTTATTATTATGGTAAACCAGACCCAGATAAAATTTGAATGTACTAGTAACGGAAGTCACTGAAGTGCTGAATAGAATTGCTCGCATTTTTACGGTTATTTCTTTAACGAAAGGCGAATTACGAAAAGTTAATCACGAATAAAATATTTCTATATAATTTCGCATTTTCCGTTTACAGAGGCTGCTCGGTCTAACTCGTCTTCTCAAACACTGGGATTTTTGGTTCGAATCCAACTCGAGGCATGATTGTGTCCAAATTGATTCTGTGTTTGTGTTGTCCTGTGTAGGTAGCGCTTTAGATGAGGGATGATCCCCCTTGTACTGCATTTTGACAATAAGTGTCCACCGTTCCAGACTAATTGTATGATGGGGGCAGGCCAGAAGTCCTAATACGAAAGGTAGCAGAAGAAGAAAAAGAAGAAAAATTTCATATTTCCAAACACTTGGTGTTACATTTCACAATTGTTTTGCCTAAGATGACCGCCTCTGTGGTTTAGTGGTCAGAGTTCCAGGCTACAGATTCAGAGGTCCCGGGTGTGATTTCCGGCGCTACCAGATTTTCTGACAGGCAGTGGGTCTGAAACGGGGTCCACTCAGCCTCATGAGGTTAATTGAGGAGCTGCTTCAAGGAAATAATTTGTCAGTGAAACATCATTAGGAAATTATATCTAAATCCAGTGGTCTAGTATGTTCGTCTCAGGCTCCCAAGTATGTCAATTCAAACACAGGAATTTATGTAAAAATTGATGATGTAGAGGATGTTCGTTGATGATTACTGAAAGACTGTGATCAACTATTTAAAGCGTAGTGGTTACTATATACACAACTTGCTTTAACATGATACGACTCTACATTCTGCCCGACAGAGCGTATTTGTGTGTTTCATATGATAAATGAACGAATGAATGTACAAGGGGTGGACCTTCTTGGCCCTTGCACCGCGACCACAGTGATCTATTGTTTCATATGATTCTCACAGTAAACAGAGTTGTTTTTTCTTTTTTCGCTGAGCAGCATTAATCGGTTGATCTATGTAGCGGAGACGTAATGTGCTTCCTGTGAGGTAAGAACTGTATTTTTATATATTATTCAGAAGAACAGAAAATATAAGAGGCTTAAACTTGGAGATGGTAAGGCTTACGACTGTTCTAGTAACTAAGCTGCCGTTGTAGCTAAGTTAATAAGCCCTCCATGGATTTGAAAATATGACATAAAACGAAATGTATGGAATAATGAAACTTGGAACTTTATCAGTTATATATAGGCTTGAACTTTCCGAATAATCTTGATTTATCTCCATTAAATATATTAAAATGTGCTGTGCATGAATATAAGATGGACAAAACAATAATTATATTAGATTCTAGAGGGTTTTGACGATGGTGTATAACACTCAGAATTACTGGGGTTTGGACTTCGTTGATCATCCGGTATTCTAGAGACTAGACGTTTCGGAAACTGGATCTGTTTCTTTCCTCAGGTGAGAGGGGTAGACACCTACTCAGATGGGCCGAGTGATTTAGGTTAGCTCTTTCTAAATGACTCAAACGAGTAGGTGTTTTCCCCCCTCACCTGAGGACGGAAACAGATTCATTGACCTGAGATCGAACACAGGCCGCAGCAGTGGGAATCCAGTCACTTACAGCCTGAGCTATGGCGCAGCCTTCGTCCCTCAGTAAGTTTTTATAAAGTTGTATTTTAGTATATCACATGAATTTGAGGGAATATTGCATTTCTAGACACGTTCCCTCAGAAATCCATCCTCAAAATATCTGACATTTGGTACTTCGTCTGAATTGTAATGAAGTTTCATCGTGCTCCTGCTTTTTCTTTTAAATCTAAAATGACCAATGCGGTCCAGCTCACTTCCGGTTCTGACAATGATGGCTGCGGAGAAATATGCGAAGGGCAGCGCTCTGAATGAGAGAGGTGAGAGATCCTTGTGCTTCGTCACATTCAGCTCTTCCACGATTCTGACTCAGCACAGATATTTCACACATACATTTCTTTGTATAAAAGATGCAAGAGAATCAAGAAAACTGATCCTTTGCTTTGAATGATCACAAAAACTCTGTTGGCATCTATCTGTTCGTTTGATATCTCGACACTTGACGCATTTTTCGAACGTTGGATCAGTCTATTGATGCACTGTAAGGTTAGAGGAAAACTATATATCCTGTAACAAAGACCTCCAAGCATATCTCATAAAACATAATTGGATATTGCATAGATTTCTAGTCCTACAAAGTTACTACTCCTGCTGTCTATATCTGGTTATATTTCTTTGTAATCACTTATATTGTATTGTATTGTCACACGTAGAGATATGCGTGATATTCATTCATTCATTCATTCATCTGTAATCTGTCAAGACGACAGGCCCACAGTCTCTTCCAAAACAGTTCCTCCACTTGATGCGATCTAGGGTTTTCTCCTTCAAATGAAAATATCCTCTTCTGTCCCCAAGGTCATCCAGCATCTTCTTACGTCTCTCTATCTTTCCTTCAATAACTTCTTTTAGAAGGCAGTTACCGCGTAATGCGTGATATATAAGACGATTTTTTGGTTGGATGATTGGATTTATTGACACACTATATATTCACACAACTCAGGACTACAAGTAATACAGTGCTATCGCTGATCTACACACTTCACAGTTCATCGTTGCACATGTACTACGGTTCTCAGTCTTCATCAGTCGTATCCTGGCAACGGATTTATAACAATCTCACTCTCACTTCAAATTACATATGAAGTCGTCTTGTCACAGTCTAATTCCTTTCTTGTCATTTCTTTTCAGTCGCCTTAGACTGCCATCTGCAGAACTCGACCCTTTTCTTGTGGAAAACTAACTGCTCTTTTGGAACGTCTCGTTATATAACCTCGGGGTTATACAAACGATAATGATGATGATTACTTACTTATGGAGCTGAACCCTTCATGAGGAGAAGCCAAATCTGCAGCTACTCAAGATTTTTTCAGCATTTTATGGAAATAAAAGGTTCATTACCGTGTTCACAAGAGCCCTCTACTGGTCCTTATCCTGAACCAGATCAATCCAATCCATACCGTCTCATCCTATCTCTCTAAGATCCATCTTAATATTGTCCACCAACATTCGCCTTGGTTTCCCA
This sequence comes from Cryptotermes secundus, assembly GCF_002891405.2. Classification (NCBI taxonomy): domain Eukaryota; kingdom Metazoa; phylum Arthropoda; class Insecta; order Blattodea; family Kalotermitidae; genus Cryptotermes; species Cryptotermes secundus. The sequence goes on from NW_019737391.1 coordinate 2,252,562, forward strand.
GTGGTATCTTTCCTTCTGGCTTTCCCACTAATATCCTATACGCCGTCCTCGTCTCCCCCACTCGTGCTACAGGCCCTGCCCACCTCATCCTCCTTGACTGGATCATTCTAATTATACTTGGAGATGAGTACAAGTTATGAAGCTCCTCATTATGCAGTTTTCTCTAACCTCCTGTCACTTCATCTCTCTTCGGTCCAAATATTCTCCTCAACACTCTGTTCTCAAACACCCTCAGTCTATGTTCCTCCCTTAATGTCAGAGACAAAGTTTCACACCCATACAGAACCAACGGCAAAATTATAGCTTTTTATATTCTAATTTTTATGGATGATAAAAATAATAAACAAATAAGTATGAATGTAGACATAAATTTAAAAATTAACGTAGGAATTCTTCTTAACCAATAATATTTTTTTTACATTAATATTATTTATTACTGCGAAGCCAATTTGATTTTAAACAACACTCGTTTAGCATTTAACAAGAGTTTCTGTCGATGGCATCAACTTCCACATCGAGCATTCATTCATTCAATCATTCATTGTTGGAGGAGGTGGGTTTCCCCATGCACTTAGACCAGTTATTGGTCCATTGTGCATCCCCCTTTAATTTCTACTGTCTCCATACCCTACCGGTACTGGTGCCCGTTATCAGCCCCTTTATGCCAGCGAGGTCGGCCCTCTAGTAGCAGTGGTATCTGATAATTAGTCCCTTTCTATCAGCGAGGTCGGTCCTCATCTGGCAGTGGTACCTAATACTTTCCCCATCTACCGGAGGCATTGGAAACTACTTGGGCGGGAAAATTTGCCTAATTTAGCTCAGAGGTCTCCTAGAGACATGAGGTTCTTTTACGTGCCGTAAATCTACGAAACGGGACCCACGGCTTAAAGTCCCTCCCGGAGGACTTGTTCCCTGAATTTTTTTCCGCCCTTAAAATTCCACGACCTCCGCCAGGTTTGAACCCGCGTACCTTGAGTCAGGAGGTGGGAAGCCGCTCCACATCGAGCATACTTCTCACTCCACCGAGAACGACCTTTACATATCGATACTTCTCGATCATCGTGTTTTATTTAAGTGGAGGTTTTTATAAACATGGAACTTCGGTACCATGGCAGCAAGCGTATATTATTAGGACGGTTCTTAAAGATTTATATATTTCTCATTCTTAAAGAAATATTAGATCCCACGAAATTATTTCCGCTACAAATAGGTCGTAATTACTAGAAACTGTGGTGGAGTCCATAGCTTTGCTGCAACCTACTCTAGATTTCTCCTATTCCAATTTAGACCTAGACCTCTGTTCTGTTTGTGGTCCTTCGACGTTTTACTAGGTCTCGCCAGTCAAATTTCTAGACCCCCTTGGCCTGTAGCCCGCAACAAACTATACTGACCGAGCGACCGCAGCTTGTCAGCGAAGTTAGTTCCAACTTTAGCGGACAGAGGGTGTTGCGCGGTCAGCGCAAAGGATCCCCATGTCCAATAATCTCTGTTTTCTAGACTGGAACCTCTATTTCCTTGAAATAGCTCCTCAATTATCCTCATAAGTTAAATGGACCCAGTTCCAGACCCACCACTTCTCAGAAAATCTGGAAGCGTCGGGAATCGAACCCGGGACCTTTGAATCTGTAATCAGGAACTCTGACCACTAGACCACAGAGGTACAGTGTCTCTAATTAGGTCACATTTGATTCCTTCCATAAAATTTCACATTCATTAATTAATCATCCCTTTATTCAACGCTCTACAGCGTGAGCTCTTGACAGCGTCATTAAGTAAAGCATAAATAAATAATTAGCAGTATATCGTAATTAATGCATGTCAATCAAAACTTTCCTTAATGTGTGAGACACGTTTTAAATTAATATTAAGAGATCCAGTTCTCAAAGATGAACCCATTTTGTACAGGGTACAATGTGTGGGGATACTGCATGGTGACATAAGGAAATCTATTGCGTTGTAATGTTTGTAAATGAACGTTTTGTGGCAAGATCCTCACTAAACGTGTTCACACTTACGTACGATCCGGCAACAAAAGCAGACTGGCAAGGGAGCTGTGCACGGATTTGAAGCTCGCCCTGGCTGTCTAACTTGCCCCAGGTCCCATTGAACACAGAAGATTTATGACCTTTCCTGGTTATTTGCCCCTGTTGTATAAATAAATTCAAGGTCCTAGATCTTCCTAGAGAAACTGTCACATAGTCGCCCGATAAATTCTCTGCTTTTAAGTAAACCTCAATGCCTCTGTGTCTAGTGTTCTGAGTTCCTGGCTACAGGGCCAGAGGTTCCGGGTTCGATTCCCGGCGCTACTAGATTTTCTGAGAAGTAGTGAATCTGGAACGGGGTTCACTCAGCCTCGTGAGGATAATTTTGGAGCTCCAGTCTAGAAAACCGAGATTAACGGCCGTGGGGATCAGTTGCGCTGACCACATGACACCCTCTATCCGCTAAAGTTGGAACTAACTTCGCCGACAAGCGGCGGACACTCGGTCGGTATAGTCCGCTTGCAGGCTACAGGCCATGGAGTTCTTGTGTTCATTACTGCTCCCACAAACACACGCCATTGAAACAGTCACCGGATTCAGGTTAGCCAGCGCGTCCGGACGTTATTTCTCTGCTCTCATTTTAAAGATCATTCCATATGTTTCCAGGTTTATCATGTGGTCGCTTTATTGATATTTCCCGACCAACATTTTATATAATCCTATCCTAGCTGTCATGCATGCTAATTTCCAAACCCATCTTAGCCCCCTTCTTTTAATCAGACGTAACAGGAATATAATATGAATGCAAGATTTGAAGTTCCTGATCAAGCAGTTTTCTCTGTGCTTCAATAAATACCTCTCTCTCTGTCACTTAGTACAGCTTTTATAATGGTTCTTCGGCCATTTGTTGGGCCTTGGTCGCTTTTCCAGTTTCTTGATCCTATACACAGTAGCTAGGGCCCCTTTGAAGGGGATCAGCCCGTCGTAACGTCGCTACCTACACACAGAATAGCATAAACACACAATAAACGCAAAGAGACATCTATGTCTAGAGTGGGATTCGAACCCACGATCCCATTGTTCGAGGGAGTGAAGACAGTTCATAACTTAGACCGCGCGACCACTAGCTATATAACGACACCATCAATATCGGTGGACAGTCGAGATAGCTCAGTCGGTATAGCAACTAGCTAAGGGCTGGACAACCGAGGGGTCGAGTTCGAGTCCCTGAAGGGTGAAGAATTTTCTCTTCTCCACATCGTCCAGACCGGCTCTGGGGCCCACCCAGGCTCCTACTTAATGGGTCCCGGATGCACTTTCCCCAAGGGTGAAGCGACCGGAGCGCGAAGCTGATCATTCACCTCCAACTAGTTCCGAGGTAAAAAATACGTGGATCTATAAATCCACTGCTCCATACACTTTCATGGCACAATTTCTTTTACATTTATTGGTATTGATACATCATAGTGTAGATGATTTGATTACAAATGCACATAGAGCAGTTCGTAGAGTGAGAAATACTAGGAGAAATCAAAGTAAAAGATGAATTATCCCTGTAATTAATTAATTAATTAAATGCCACACTATTACGAGTGTACGGGGGAGTGAAGGTATTGTGACTGTAAAATAATGAAGCAATATGTTTCATCCGAAATTTCAGACTTTATATTACAGCTGTCAACGTTTTTAATTTCAACAGTGCACAATCAGTTGTAAGTACATGTCAAGCGGACTGCAGTGAGGGAAATAGTAGCAACTCAGCGAGGCGCGGAGTATGTCTTGTGGCTTTATGAAAGTAGTTGCGTGAAATGAGTTCAGTTGGGCTGTCTGAGTGAGTTTGGACTGGATCCGCTTTCTGAGCTGTCCATTTGATAATGCTGCATCTTGCCTGCGATAACCTAAGTAAATTAATTTTTTTCCGTGGCTTTATTTTAATAACTTTCATACGTCAAACTAAAATTAAACCGCTCTGACATGCAAGGTGGCCATGCGTGAAAGAGTGCAAAGGAAAGACAAATTCAGCCTGTGGTAAAAATGATGTTCACTTTGCTTTTTTTTATATCAACTGTAATACGCGTATTATTAAAAATTGGTTTTATTCTCGATCAATGTCAGTTGTATATAGCCTACAAAATTTGTCTTTAGTAAATTCTGCCGAATTTCTCTTTATGACATCTGTTTGATATCAGAAATTTTCTATGAAACTGGACAGTTTAATATAGACACGTTCGAAGTTTGCGGTTGATTTACAAAACATAATATCACCACAAGGGTTTTGTTGATTATATCGCTCGACGTTGTCTATAGAACACATTCAAATCTCCTTTTATCCGTTACAACGGAAGGAGTGAAAACGGTTCCTGTGTGCTTCTCCGGCTTCCACAAACAACGTCCACATATATGTAAATCGTTGGTTGAAAACATTTAAACTTTTTAAATACATCATAACTCTAAAAGAAGAACATTGGAATTTTTAAGCCGTTAATAATTTGTTACGTGGTTAAACTTTTCTTTGGATATTACTCGTAAAGTGTACCAGTCTCGTGAGATGATGTATTGAGCGTAAGGTTTTGCATATGTCATATATATATAAGAAAATGTATCAGATCTCTTAGCGACTATTATTGTATTTTTAAATTAAGTAATTAATTCGTGCTATAATTTTCATTAAAATTACACGCGTTTAATTATATCGATATATTTAGTTTAATATTCTAGCTTATAAATTTTCTTTTATTAATTTTATTCAATCTTACCTAGATGAGTCGGTGTAGCGTAGTCGGTATAGCCACTGGCTATGGGCTGGACGACCAAGGGGTCGGAGTTCGAGTCCCGGTAGAGTAAAACATTTTCTCTTCTCCACGTCGTGCAGACCGGCTGTGGGGTCCACCCAAACTCCTATCCAATGGTTACCGAGGACTTTCCCACGGGAGTAAAGCGGACGGGGCGCGAAGCTGACCACTCACCTCCAACTAGTGCCGAGGTCAAGAAGATATGGATATATATATCCTCACCCCCATAACTTTTCATGGTTTCATGTTTAATTAGTTAAGCACAGGGACAATTTAACCTTGACTTTTTTTTCCTTGGCACTACAGCCCCAGTGGGCCTAGGCCTACCTCCATGAACTTCTCCGTTCATTTCGGTTTTTCTAGATCTTACACATAGGGTAGGATTCCTTGGGCGGGTGATCAGCTCGTCGCAAGGCTTTTACCTGTACACAAACACAGAAAAACGCACACAAACATCCATGCCCTGAGTGGGATTCGAACCCACGATCCCGGTTTCCAAGCGAGCGAAGACAGTACATGCCTTAGACCGCTCGGCTACCGTGACCGGCCAGCCTTTACTTTTACCTACGCTTTACCTAGAGAATAAGACTCGGAAAATATGCCGCAGTTAATATTATATTGTGGCATTCTGCTGAAATTTTTACTTAATGTTAATTAGTTTTTTACAGTTGAAAACGAGAAACGCAGCACAACACACAACATGACAGAGCACCCTACCAATTCAAACGCACATGCGCATAGAGAGAAATTATATAGTTAACAACATAAGCCACAAGGGAAGACAGGAGTTTGCTCGCCCAGAAATTTTAACACCTGATGGTGACCACATTCATCGAGACATGTGCTGCTTAACTTTTAAAGTGAATATCTTTTATTAAATTTTATAGATCATACAGTTGCACGTGAGGCTGTAAAAATTAATAGACACTAAATTCCACTCATATTTCATTAAAAAGGCACGTTTCTTTGTGCGTTACCTTTCAATGCCTCTTCTGTACTTCTGCCTAATAAATGAACAGAAAAGAAACAAGTCAAGAGACTCCATACTTCGCGAACCAGAAGCCTCATACACACGGTGATGACTCAGAATATTATTTTATTGTGAAATGTGACGTCATGTAGTCTGGCCGAGAATGTTATCAGCCCCTCATTGTGTTACACTGTTGACTCATAATGTTATTCCAGTAACTTAGCACATATTTGTAACTGCAGTAAATTAAAATGGCCTCACCTACTGAAACGAGTGTCATAAACAAGTTATTGTCTGTGTAAGATTCGAGGTTTTCACAGCGGTGACTATGAAGAATGTGGTCTTCTGGGATGTGGCACCGTATAGATGCCACCGACGTTTCGGAGGAACATATCGCCTCCATCTTCATGGTAGAAAAATCCTTCAGCGAGGAACCAGCGTGAGCAGGTGGCTGCATTCCGAATTTGTTCACATTTAAAAAAACATAATATTTGCACTTGATATAGGTTTCAATACAACGATGTACCCATTGTTATTTTATCAAGACATTTTATACTATTACCATCCGTACTGAGATAATTTTACGAACAACTTGGTTTATAGTTCTTATAGGACGCCTGATGATGACCTATACATAGGTCGAAACATGGAGCTTAAATTTGTGCATATAATAAAAACTAAAGTAAAAGCTGTCCCTGTAACAGGCCGTGAAGGCCCATAGGGGTGTGAGACGTTGAGGGTCCCACATTATCTAGACAATCGGCTCACAGTTGGCGGTGAGGGTCATAGAGCGGATGGAAGGATTAGGTCAATTGAAAAAATGCACCGCATTGGGACTCGAACCCGCGACCATCCGTCTAAATAAGTTAGGTAGAGATTAATAAATAATTGTCTTCACTTGAATGCGATCTTTCATTTATCTGTTGTTTCGACGGTCATGTTCTTAGATACTGCATTTCAGAACTGTGTACGCATATTTCAAACTCCAAACTTAAAATAGGCAATTTTCCCTTTAAAAAGTTCGTGAAGATAACAGCCAAGTAAAATGACATTGTTTTTTTCCTTGGCACTACAGCCCCAGTGGGCCTAGGCCTACCTCCATGAACTCCGTTCACTTCGGTTTTTCTAGATCTTACACATTCGGTAGGACTCCTTGGGCGAGTGATCAGCTCGTCGCAAGGCCTCTACCTATACGCAAACACAGAAGAACGCACACACACAAACTAAACATCCATGCCCTGAGTGGGATCCGAACCCATGATCCCGGTTTCCAAGCGAGCGAAGACAGTATATGCCTTAGACCGCTCGGCGACCGTGACCGGCTAAGTAAAATGACATAGTATACATTAATTTACTCGTATCACAAAATTGCACCCCTTTAATAAACAATCATAAACATCGTCATCTTCTGCGTCTGCAGTTCCGTCTGCAAGTGCGTGAAGTAGGTCACGTGAAACTCTCCAGACACAAGACAATCCCTCTTTATTGACAGTGTCTACTTCACAGTGTCTTTTATATTTCACTATTTGCCTCGATCTCGGGAACAAATTCCCGTAAGTTCTTTGTTCTTATTTCTTTTGTGGTTTATTTTATAACGCTGTCAGTTTCTAAACTACTAGGCGTCGACATGTAAGTCCTATGTGTTGCAAATTTATAAGGTTATATATATCGAATGCAGGCCTAACGTCCTTTCTTCGCGAATAAAATCCCCGGGTTTTTTATTCTGTCGCTACATCTGTTGTCAGTGAGAACTGGTAATAGTTAGGGATCTGATCGGAAGATGGCTGTAATAAACTATAATGGAAATTATGTTTGAGTCGATATTCCATTATCCACAGTTGTAAAGTGAACCTAACAGCTTACTATACTTACATATAAACGCTGTTTACTTACGTATATTAAGAGTCACTAGATCACTGCGGTCGTGGTGCAAAGGCCAAGAAGACCCACCCCTTATACATTCATTCTTTCATACTTATATTATTACCTTTAGTAATAAAAAAAGATAAAGGTAAAGTTGTCCCTGTGCTTAACTAATTAAGCACTATACCATAAAGTTGTACGGTGGAGTGCATGTATAGATCCACATTTTCTTTACCAAAGCACTAGCTGGAGGTGAGTAGTCAGTTTCACGCCCTAGCCGCTTTACCCCCAGGGAAAGCCCCTCGGTACCTATTGGATAGGAGGCTGCGTTGGCCCAAGAACCGGACTGGACGATGTGGAGAAGTGAAAATTGACCCTACCGGGACTCGAACTCTGACCAATCTGTCATCCAGGCCGTAGCCAGTCCCTATACTGACTGCGCTACCCCGGCTCCCATCAATTTCAGTATCTGAATAAGAATGCTATTCGTCCTGAAAATTTAGGAGTCATAGGGTACGGATTCCGTTACATTAAACTATGCTTGAAGTATCTCTCAGTGTCTATAGTGCATGTATGTTGAAGGTGAAATGCCTGCAGTGTGCATAATTTTATATTGTACATTATTATTATTATTATTATTATTATTATTATTATTATTATTATTATTATTATTATTATTATTAGAAGGGGTGAGTTTCACCATGCACTTAGTCT
>NW_019737391.1:2260933-2265688 GCF_002891405.2 Cryptotermes secundus
GACCACGGAGGGCGCTTATATTGTACATTACACATGTGCGCAAAAATTTCCAATTTAAATTCGAAAGTTTTTTTTGTTTTTTTTTTGGAGAACTGAGTGTTGCAATTGGCTCCTGAAACTCTTTGACCTCTAAAATTTCTTGGGGTAAATAGATTCTAAAGTGTTCTAACGAAGGTGATCACTCAGGATTACTGGGATTTTCGGATTTTATCCATCGTCCGGTATTCTAAAGAACATTCTCGAACACAATGTTTAGAAAACCGGATCTGTTGCCGTCCTAAGGTGAGTGCGTGGGTGGCATCTGTTATATTAGTTTCGTTAGAAAGAGCTGATCTCAATTACTGAACACATTTCCTCACCTGAGGACGGAAACAGATTTAGTTTTCGAACCCGGACGATAGCCAAAGTCTAAAAAGCTCTTAATCTCTAGTATAAAACAGATTTAGACAAAAATACGAAATGTATTGAACTGTAACTAAGATGTCTGAAAACTTTATTGGCCGTGAACCTGTTCAGAGTGAAACTATCCCTGTAACAGGCTGTGGAGGCCCATAGGGTTGTGAGACGTCGAGGCTGTCACATCTTCTAGACAATCGGCTCACAGATGGCGGCAAGGTTGTCAGCCTTACGCGCCGGCCACCCTTTACCCCCCAGGAAGATTCCTGGTACTCATTAGGGGCTTAGTCGACACCAGGGTTATAGCGCAGCTGGAAAGATTAGGTAAATTGAAAAAAAAATCCACATTACTGGGAATCAAAGCCGCGACCTTCCAGCTTGTGCGATATTTCCTCAACCAACTAGGCTACCGCGTGCCCCGTTCAGATTTGAAAGGAAAATTAATGTTACCTGTAGCTATTTCGTAACAATATAAAGCTATGAGTACAATCATTAATACAGATGACACTGTGAGCTGGGAAAATTGCCTAGGGTTTATAGGAAATTTCGTGTTGGAAAGAGGAAAATACTTGGAAAGTATAAGCACCGTTAATTGCATTCTCCAGACAATAGGTGTACTCCTTGACAGGAGGCTTTGTCCTGTTAAAACAGTACCACGATTACATGATAGATTAGTTTTGTTTACTCCGTGGTACGTGTGTCATTACAAAGTACACAGTCTGCATTGATTGTTTGAAGGAACTCCTCATGAAACCTGCGTAACGGAGGAGCATAAATAAGAGAAGTACGTAGTTTGTATGCTATAGCTTCATGAGAAGTGCAAAGACATAAATAATGTTAATAATGAATTAGACTGAGTGAATTCCGAGCACACAAAAGTATAGACAGGAAGGGACAAGGAGTTAAGTTTCTGACATAATACAAATTTAAATTTCATAACATCGTATTTTGTTAGTGTCATACCCTTCAGTGATTTTTTTTCTAAATTCGTATAGTGGGGGGTGGTGTCCAGCTGCGTCCACTCGGCACGGCGGCTACTGATTGGCCTATTGTACCTGCCCCGAGTGATTATGAGAATGGAGAATTTTGTGGAATGAAGATTGGCAGAGGAAACCGAGTACTCATAGAAAATCTGCCCCAGCGCCACTTTGTTCACCACCAATCCGACTTGAGCCGTGCTCGAACCCAGTCCGCCCCGGTGGGAAGCCAACGATTAACCGCTTGAGCTATGGTGCGCCCAACCCATTCCCCTTAACCTGCTAACCAGAGTAACATTCACTGGGCCGCTGTTGGTTTCTTACTTGTCTTACTCTTCGACCCTGAAGATGGAAGATATAGGTTCTTCCGAAACGTAAGTTGACTTTCACCCAACTACAGGACGTAATATCCCAGGAAATGTTGCTGTTCAAGCAGGAATATTTTTGAAGTTAAACATCGCAAGACTTAATTCAGTCATGCATGAACTGAACACAGGATGTTCTCGCTACTATTGTGGTTTCGTTGTACTACTCATGGGTAATATTTGAGGCACTGGGAAGAGAATGATTAATTGGAATGAAAGGAGACGAAGCATCTCTACGGTGTCAGACGAACCATATCATTTACACTTCAATGAAATCCACTAATAATGGTGTTTCCTTTATGGCAGTCACATGTTTTTGTGTTGGATAGAGAACTGATGACGTGCAGTGATAGGTTTCGCTGGAAGAATGCCCCACTGTTAGCTCTATGAATCTTCAGGGACAGAACCGTAGCTCGACACGACGACTTATATTAAATACAGTGCAATAGTGTGTACAGTAACCATGGAAGTGTAATTCCTGTTGTTCCTCTTTAATGTCCTTTATTTCCATATCAAATGGGTGTATAAATTGAAGATATTTGTTTGTTCATTAGAGTGATCTAATCGTCACACAACCCAATGAATATCGCGTGTCAGAGGAACGTTTTGTTACATGATACTACCAACTATCCACTGAGAAATAAATGTGAAGTCTCATCGTTCGTTATGTACGACGCGTGACAATAAACTTCGCGAACTCGCCACCGTGTGTTTGCTGTGGCAACAGAGGACAGAAACCTCAGTATTTTCTGATGACGCTGGCATATCAGTGTTTCACAGCTGTGTTGTTTTTTATCTATGGCAGTCTCTTTCTGAGCTGCATCTATTATTGTCTGAGTGTGTTTTGGTGTGCCGTCGAGAGAAGGTCCGAGCTTGAATTAGAGCACTGTCTGTGAGGGAGTTTTTAACTAATAAACAAATAACTTCTGTTGCTACGAAAGTTGTGTTAATTCGTTGCTTCGGAAACTGTTTACCTAGCCGTTGTCTCTCAACATATGTCTCTGTTGTGCTTCTCTGACTGCGCACATCCGGCTTTCGGGCGTCATTTCACACTACATCGTACTTTGCTTACTTATTGCTAGTTTGGTCTATTTTTCAGCACTGAAGATGTGTCAGTATGTTCCTTCGAAGCCTTAATATATTTCTACCAGACTACAACATATTACGTACATTCTATAAGACAGTAATTTCCCATGAAATAAAATATTTTGTCTCACTTTTAATCCTGCTGTTCTAGACGGTTCGTTTACAGAACTCCAGGTATACTTACCAGACACGAAGGAGAATTGACATGGCAACGGATTCGGCCTCTACCCTTTGCATATGCAGGCATTTTGTATCCTCTACGTATGTGTTTTGTTCTGGCGTACTCGTTAGCTTATCCTGCAACTGTATTTAGGAGAGCTAATGGATGTGTTTTCTATAATAACCGCTCCCAGATATGTAGGGCTGGGAAATGTAAAAAGATTATCTCCATACTGCAGTATACAAACAACGCTGTCTGTCCATAGTGACATGCGCATCCGGCCGGTAGCTTCTCCATTCGCCATTCAGATATGACAAATAATTATTAGTATGAAAGTAATGCAGTGTGTAGGCAGATATACCAGACGCGTTTCTGGGTATCGTCTCGGTAATTATGCTGCCGCGGCAACGGTGGCCAGTAGGGGATTGCGTGATCGCGTGAAGCTGAAGAATCTCCACTGTTAGAAGTCGTTACTAGTAAACGGTTAGTGTAGAAACTGCGTGTTGGAGAAGACTTAGTGTTTGCAGCAGTGATTTGTAAGTTGTGAAGATTATCGGTGGCGCTGTAATTACTTGTATTTCCGAGTCGTGTGTAAAAGTGTTCAAAAAATCGAGTTACCATTCCAAACCCCGTCTCTAGTCACACATACACGTGACAGTATGCTCTTTTTTGTCATTTCGCTTACTAGTAATTAAATAACGGCTTTTTATGTGAACATATCATAACAGCCACCTGCGTGCCCGTTTGCGAATCAGTAAGAAATAAGGACCATGAATCTAAACAGTTACACCGTGAAGCGTGAAGTTCATTTAAGTAGCACTTAAAACTTCACTTTATACCTCACAGAGAACATACTGCTTTTGCATTGCATAGACAAATTTGTTAATGGTATTTATGTGAATAACTATTGTTTATACTGAGAATCATACGAAACACATAAACCCAATCTATGTACAAAATTAACAGTTTTTCCATGCTGAAACATGTGGTATATCCAGTTACCACATTGCTTCAAAGGGCGAAATAATTCGAACTTAAGTCCGATTTAATTAAGTTTTGAGGTTCAATTTAATGGAAGCATTTTTTTTTTCTTGGCACAACAGCCCCAGTGGGCCTAGGCCTACCTCCATGAACTTCTCCGTTCACTTCGGTTTTTCTAGATCTTACACATTCGGTAGTACTCCTTGGGCGGGTGATCAGCTCGTCGCAAGGCCTCTACCTGTACACAAACACAGAAAAACGCACACACACAAACGAAACATCCATGCCCTGAGTGGGATTCGAACCCACGATCCCGGTTTCCAAGCGAGCGAATACAGTACATGCCTTAGACCGGTCGGATACCGTGACCGGCTATGGAAGTATTTCATTAAGAGTAATTTAATGCGTTAGGCTAAGATTTATGTCTCTTGTCTTCGGTGTTACGTCACATAAATAACTCTATGAAGAAGAGATACTCATTTGAAGCTAACAGGCGTTGAGCTACTGGTGTAATTCCCCGTCTTATACTGAACCAAATTTTCCATTACCGTGTTCACAAGACCCTGCCACTGGTCCGTATCCTGGGCCAGATAACGCTAGTGTACAAACTTACATCATGTTTCTTGAAACCAAGTTTAGTTACGTTTTCCTTTGCAAATCGGTGTCTTCAGAAGGGCCTTCTCACAGAGTTCCTCCGATCAAATTTTTGCTCTTATTTCTCATTTTCAAAGTACGCTCCTTTATTTGGTCATAGCAGTAATAATAATAACAATAATAATATTATTAATAA
>NW_019737391.1:2266297-2270552 GCF_002891405.2 Cryptotermes secundus
GAAAGCCCGTAGGGTTGTGAGACGTTGAGGCTCCCACATCATCTAGACAATCGGCTCAAAGATGGCGGTAAGGTTGTCAGCCTTACGCGCCGGCCGCGCTTTACCCCCTAGGAAAATTATTTATTTAATCCTGGTACTCATTTCTGTTAGAGGCTGAGTGAACCCCAGAGCCATGGTGCGGCCGGAAGGATTAGGTCAATTGAAAGAAATCCAATGACCTCATCGGTGTTTGAACCCGCGACCTCCCGACTTGTAGCATGGTGCCTTAACCACTACCCTCCCCCTTGTTATTTATACTCACGTTAATTAAATGCGCTTCTCTGACTTTGATCTAGAAAATTTGGAGGAAAGAAGAGGAACTCGCTTCCTAGTTATATCCGTACACCTCTCCAGTACATGCCAATCTCTCTACTGTAGAACTGTCTGCTTCCTCGTGCCGTGAAAGAGGACCTGCAATTTGGCAATGTCACGTTCATAGAGACTACGTTGTGGTTACTGCCTACTGTATAGGATGCGAAAATTTGCGTCCGACAAGAAAACCCAGACCTTATTACCATTACATGCAAAGGTAATATAATGAACATCTTAAGTAGGCGAAGTGAAATATCTTTGACTTTAAAAAAGACTTCATGTCGATGCAACCGGAGATGTGACGTACCTGCAGTGTCATCTGGTGGTCACTGTGCACATTAGTTACGATTTTCAACTGTTCTCGTGTTTAGTCTTGTTTGTGACTCCGTGTAAGATAAACGGGTTGAATAGGGTATAAATCGAATTGTGAGTGTGAATTGTAGGGCATTGTTACAGAGTTCATCCAATGCAACAAGTATTTAAAACATACTTACGTAATATCCGTCTGTGTGTTTTGTGGAAAACCAGAGAAAGTACGTCCGTGTGTTTATAAACGTATTAGAGACGCGAAAGGTATCTTGAGGTTCTACAACAGACCACAATATTAGAAAAGCTTCATGTAGGGTGACTCCGTATACATGTGGCGCAGTTTCATCTTTTCTAATCACAGTAGCTACCCACAGTTGTTTTAAAACCTTTTGTAGTAGTCATGATCTGCTGATCACAGTTGCCGCGCTGTCTTCGCCCGCTCAAACACTGGGATCGTGGGTTCGATTCCCATTTGAGGCATGGATGTCTGTGTGAGCTTATTCTGTATTTGTGATGTTCTATGTGCAGGCAGCGGCCTTGCGACGGGGTGATCCCCCCTCCAAGGAATCCAACGGTCTTTGTAAAAAAGATTACGAAGCTGAAGACGCAGCCAAGGCCCGGCAAAGGGCTGTAGAGAAGTAAAAATAACTCCGTGGTTTTAGACCGCAAGCGAACTATACCGCTTGTCGGCGAAGTTAGTGCCAACTTTAGCGCATAGCGAGTGTCGCGTGGTCAGCGCAATGAATCCCCATGGCTGTAGAGCCATAGATAGATAATATTCATAATCTGATGAACTGGTGTTTTATTTATCACCACTAGTCGTAATACAATCCATTCCAAATCGCCAGTACGTGTGTGTATACATGTATCATAAAGGAAGTTACAAAGGATATGTGATTTTATAGAGAGGAAACATTTGCGAGTAATCGGCCTACTGTGCTTAAGACGTTGTGTAATTTTAGCATTATACCGTAGAGGTAGCGTGAGAGGACGTTACATGACACGACTTGCGCTAGTGTGGACGTTTTCGAGGAATGACGCCATATTCTGGCCACGAATTACAAACAGCTGAAGGAACACAAGCGTGCACCCCTCTACTTCGAAAGCTAACAGTGTTGATAGAAGTGAACTCTGATACTCGTAACAGTAACATGTTAACACTGTTACTTGCCTGTAGATTGTCCCAGTGTGAACAAGGCTTGACATTTGTACACCCACAGCCGCACGTGCCGTAGAGCCTAGGTAAGCCGTCAGACCTTGTGCGTGTTTAAGAGAACAGCAACACTCGTGTGACCCCAAAATGAAACATTTTCATTGCTAAGTATTTAAATACTTATTTTAAAATCGCGAATAACTTACTAATGGTAATGTGAAACGTGAAATGTAGTGCAGTTTAACTGTAACAATTGCAGTGACCATGAACTGTAGATTTAACAATAGGAATTCTCAGGAAGTTACAAGAAGTTTCAAGTGTACAGTAACAAAACATGTCATGGTGATGAAGAACAGATCTGTTTCACGAAAAGTGACGATGACAGACTAATACATCAGGCATCCAGACGTAAGGTAAGGAATATTAACTGTATTTTTAAACAAGAAATGCATTGTTATTTGTGTCCAAAGCACTGATGTACGTAAAATGACCAAAGGCAGATATTCGGGGCTGTTATAAAGTGGTTTGTTTCATAATACTACGTTCAGTTGGTAGAAAAGTTAAAACGTGATCACAAAAACCAAACGATTGTTCTGCTTTAAATTAACCGAAAACCAAAGATTATCGCAAGCCTTCACGGCTCTCTCTCCCATCAACTTTAGGTTTGTGTTTTCATGTTTCATTCGCAAGATCAGTCTTCGATTGATGACGCTTAATGCTTCAACATTGTTACCCCATTATACAGCGCTGACCCCATTTCACTTCGTGTATGGCCCTCAACACGACTGCAGCGCCTTTGGTATGGTGTACCTGTTCATTCTACTCGACTTAGTATCAGCATATATTCTGTGGGAGATAAATGTTACCATAGTACCTTATATAGATTCATTGCTTTTAATATTTACACTGTCTTCCTCTTCCATCTTCTGAGACTGCATGCTGCCTATTATTTTCAGGTCTTTCTGTTAATGTATATTTACTTACTTACTTACTTACTTACTCATGGAGCTGAGCCCTANGACAAGCATAAATGTTACCATAGTACCTTATATAGTTTCATTGCTTTTAATATTTACACTGTCTTCCTCTTCCATTTTCTGAGACTGCATGCTGTCTATTATTTTCAGGTCTTTCTGTTAATGTATATTTACTTACTTAATCATGGAGCTGAGCCCTTCTGGAGGAGCCGCCAATTCTGCAGCTACTCAAGAATTTCTCAGAATTTTATGAAAACCGGAAGTTCATTACCGTATTCACAAGAACCCTCCACTGGTTCCTGAGCCAGATCAATCCAATCTATACCATCTCGTCCTATCTCTCTAAGATCCATTTTAATATTATCCACCCACCTACGCCTTGGTCTTCCCAGTGGTCTCTTTCGTTCTGGCTTTCCCACCAATATCCTATACGCATTCCTCGTCTCCCCCATTCGTGCTACATGCCCTGCCCATTCTAATTATACTTGGAGAAGAGTACAAGTTATGAAGTTTAATGTATATTAGATATATTAACGTAGTGTTCTGCTGTACTCGTCTTTGCATTTATTCACGATTATATTGTGTATCATGGAGTGTGACTTATTCTTGTTGTATTCAGATGGTAATATATGACAAAATTTTAGAAACGCAGGGCTTGTGGTTGAATGGGGACATGAAGTGTTCTTTGCGCCTGCGAAATATAAATGTTTTATTGCGTGTTTTATCGTATTGTATTGTGAATTTTAAGAAAATTTTGGAATTTCAGCACAGTAATTTGCAATCAGATACGTACATGCACATTAAGGACATCTGATTCCAATTGACGTCTCATAATCTTACTCATGCGTAGAAAAAGTATTGTTAAGGACCAAGAAAAGTTCCGACAGGTACTTCAGAACGCTCTTAATTATGTCTGTTGGTACATTAGTCTTTATATAACAGCTGTGCTTATTAGCTTTCAGTCTGTAAGAAAATCTCTTCTTTAAAAACGCGTTTATCGCAAATTAAACTGATTAATATTCATTAAGTTCTTTTAGCCTGTTTTGTTCTTTAGGTTTTAGTTCAAATGTTGAGAAACATTGGTCTGTGTTACATGTTACGAAATATTCGGATGAAACTACTTTGTAGGAGGTTAGTAATTAGGGATAATAAGTGTTTGACGTTGAAGTGTTTAGGCTCCACCCCAGACTTTCACCCTCACAGCTTATAAGCTCTCTTCCATGAGATGTATGCCGTGTCCGTCTTGTAGTGCACTCAGTTTCCCCTTTTATCTGTTACTTCACAACATGTTTCGGCAATATAGTGCCATCATCAGGTGCTCCGTTTACGTTAATCTGTTGCATTGCTTGCCATTATGTCATTGTAAAATTATTTTAAAAATATTTTAAAATATTCGTCAATTATAATAAATATGAGCCGGTCACGGTAGACGAGCGGTCTAAGGCGTGCACTGTCCTCGCTCGCT
>NW_019737391.1:2270734-2298262 GCF_002891405.2 Cryptotermes secundus
ACAGGTAGAGGCCTTGCGACGAGCTGATCACTCGCCCAAGGAGTCCTACCGAATGTGTAAGATCTAGTAAACCGAAGTGAAACGGAGAGTTTCATGGAGGTAGGCCTAGGCCCAAATTGGGGCTGTAGCGCCAGCGGAAAAAAAATAATAAATATGAAAATGAATATCTTAACACGATTTTAGTGTATAAAAATTATTATAATTGACGAATATTTTTAAATATTTTTTAAATAATTTTACAATGACATAATGGCAAGCAATGCAATAGATTAACGTAAATGGAGCACCTGATGATGGCACTATGTTGCCGAAACATGTTGTGAAATAACAGGAGAAACTGAGTGCACTACAAGACGGACACGGCATACATATCATGGACGAAAATCAGTGCAACAGGACGCTAAAATACAACATTATAAGCTCTCTATTTACAATGCACTGCATAAACTCACATCTCCATAGCGCACACCCATGCGTAAATGAAGTGCATTTTCCATAGCGACCACAAGGAATTATTTCTCAGTTCCTGTAGCTTCTGGCTACTAATAACTTAGGGATCAACTGAGGCGTTTCATAACGGCTGCTGATCTAAATTTTGCTTCCTGCAAGACCACTATTGTAACGTAAGAGGTTGCTGATGTTTAAAAGAAGCAAAAATTTAATCGTAGTACAGCGAAATTGGTGTATTAATATTCAAGGTCGTGAAATATTTGTGTTCAGGTGTACGACGTTAATACTGTCACGGGTTGAGGTGACTTATAAGACGGGGTTTGGATTGGATGATTGAATTCATTGCACCCTATACATTCACACAACTCGGGAATACAGGCAATACAGCGCTATCGCTAGTCTACACAATTTCCTGTTGACCGTTCTACACTCCCTACTTTTCTCAGTCTTCACTAGTCGTATCCTAGCAACGGATTTATAACAGTCTGCGACTGACAATTCCGAAGACTCGACTCAATTCAATTCCTCTGGTCCCTAGCTCGTATCTAGGCAGGCTGGTGTCTCGACTCAATTCAATTCCTCTGGTCCCTAGCTCGTATCTAGGCAGGCTGGCGTCTCAAAACTCGACTATTCACTTCATTCTCAAAGTCAAGGTCACATTGCGATTGACGGTCAGTCAGTAAGTCTTTGTGTCGAGCCTCATGTGAGGCTCATGACCAGATATTTATTACTGTTTGACAGTTGCGGTCTTGTTTCTGTGGGGCGCCCAATCTGATGAGAGGACGGGTCAATCTTTTGTATATGCTGCTGGTCCTTGCCAGTGCAGTCTTTCTCTGGTCCGAGTCCCTTGGGACTCGCGACCATATTTTACTGTCTCAGATTTGAGACTTCCCTTTTCATCGCCTCATACGACTCGTAGGGTTACGGTGTAGGTATTCGAACCCGCCTCAACATTGGGGGGTACTGCTTCAGCGACTTTCCCTGTCCACTTTTACTCCCTCGGTATTCACCCCACGCAAACACCACATATATTATTAAGGAGGTATGTTTACCGCACCTTTGCCTAGCAATAGACATATTGTTCAGTGCGTTTGCTTGCGCGTGAAAGATTTTACCTAGTCGTTGTCTAGCAGTGTACATTGTATTGACGGACAGAAAGCTACATACAGCAGTAAAAAGCATTACTTTGTAACATTACCTTTGCTTTCCTAATCTTAAATTTATGTGTAGAAGAAGTTTACGTTTTATAAGATGATAATATAACATTCGTGATTTAAAAGAGGCAATGGGTGAGGATTTTCTCTTAAAATTTCCGGTTTCACCAGAAAATTATAATTCTATCACTGCTTAGTTCTTATCTATCACGAAGAACTCGTACCATGAGCCTATTTTAGCTCTCCTAAGTAATGGACCTACACCCCACTCCTACAGTTATAAAAGATTAATTGTTAATTTTCTAATAATAGCCGCACTTGTCGATTATTCTGTCGTTATAACAGAACTATAACAATAAATTGAACACTGTGTGCGGTATGGTAGTAATGCCGTCAGTTGTCGCATATGTGACGTCACTGTCGCACCATCTGGCTGTTCACCACAGTGAAAACACCAAATCAATGACCCGTAAATATCGGAAAGGGGGTGAGTGTGCAAAGAGATGAAAACTTGCCTTCTCTACTGAGGGGCCGCGCTACAACACAGCCTGCCTCCTCGTTCCGTCATTAATATGTGTAATTTTATGTGAATATTTATAAACTTTTTGTTTAATGGCACTGATTTACACTCCCGTGTTTGCTGTTTATTATTGTCTACTGTAAGGTTTACGCGATTTTGGCGATGAGCCCACTAAGACTGAAATTGCTTGTTTAAAAACGGTTTTATTCAGATTTAGGTTGTATAATTAATTTATTTATTTATGCTCTTATTCACCAGCCCAGAGAGAAATTGCAAAATATGCAAACGTAAAAAAAAATAGTAAGGTAAAAGGTAAATCTATCCTGTAACAGGTCGTGAAGGCACATAGGTTTGTGAGAAGTCAAGGCTCCAATATTTTGTCTACGACAATCGGATCACAGATGGCGGTGAGGTTGTCAGCCTTAAGCGCCAGCCGGTCTTTACCCCCATGAAGATTCATGGTACTCATTTTTGTTAGAGGCTGAGTCGACCCCAGGGCTATAATGCTGCTGGAATGATTAGGTAAATTGAAAAACTCCAAACCATTGAGACGCGAACCCGCGACCTTCCGGCTTGTAGCAGAATGCCTGAACCAGCTAGGCTACCGCATACTCCCTAAAATGAAAAGTAATAATAAAAATAAGAATACAAAATTGCCTTCAAACAGCGATTTAGTAAATTCGTGTTTTTCAACCCCGGTCCCGTGCGTGAAATCCATCTCGTGGGCGTCTTGAAACGAACAGACGATGTCATAACATCCCTGCTATTTGTTCATAACAAGTGCTACATAATGCAGTTTGAGTTAACTGTTCTTTTGTGAACTAAATATGTTAAATATCTGTGTTTAGACTATAGTAACCGTATTTTACCGACTATTTAAAAGGTAGTTATTAAATTGCCATCATTAGTTCGCTTGCGGACTAAGCGCCACGGAGTGTGTTGTTTTTTTATTTTGAAGGTTTTAAATTAGTGGGTCTCCTAATTTACTGGCTGACATAGGAAAATACAAATTATTTGTTCATAAGCAACATGAAATTAACAAAGATACAAGAATTTTAAAACAAGAAAGCGAGCGAAAGAGAGAGAGAAACGCTATATTATAATTAATTACAATTTGCATGTGACATCACGCCTTATATTTTTTACTCCCGTGGCGTCATATTAAATCGCTCTATGCATTAAATTCTTGTCACGAAACAAACAGTGTATATGTAGATCGTGTCCGGGTATGAGTTTTGCATCTTATCGTAAACAAAACAAAACAAAACAAAACATAAACGCCGTGCATTTAGTCCATAAGCTAACTATACCGACCGAGTGACCGCCGGTTGTCGGCGAAGTTAGTGCCAACTTTTGCGGATAGAGGGTGTCGCGTGGTCAGCGCAACGGATCCCCACGGTCGTTAATTTCGATTTTCTAGACCGGAGCCGCTATTTCCTTGAAATAGCTTCTCGATTATCCTCACCAGGTTGAGTGGACCCCGTTCCAGATCCACTACTTCTCAGAAAATCTGATAGCGCCGGGAATAGAACGCGAGACCTCTGGATCTGTAGCCAGGGACTCTGACCACTAGACCACAGAGCCGCTAACGGACACTAGAATAATGTGAGCGTTTTGAAGCAGCGTTGTGTGTCCTTAAGATATTGTTACTTTCCTGCGACATGGAACAGAACACTGAAGTTGACGAAAGACGACCACAAGCCAGGTCGTCGCTGACAGCTCCTCTGTGCCAATCTATCTTGCCAGAGAACCTGTGTCAATAATACAGAATGGGCAATCGGCTGTCGCTCCCCCTTCATCACGCGGAAGCCTGAAATTCCATCAACTCTTCTTTTGATCGGGGATTATTCTATTCGTTACAGCTGCCTGGGGCACAATATTGTAAATTTCGCCGTGTTCAAAATTCCATGCCCTAATCGGTCCCAATATCATAGTATAAACGTAAGCTCATAAACGAGGACATCGTATAAATCGAAAGGTCTCTGCATGTTCTGAATGGAAATTTCTATAGACTCGCTCCGTAACCCATGGTTTGATCAGTGCCATACATCCAAACTGCTCCTTGTACTGTTTTAGAAACAGTTGGCATACCAATCTTTTGCTTCAGTATTTTACAGATTAGAAATATATTGTAACGAACATGACCGCTGCTAGGCAACGGTTCGATAAACAGATCCCGAGGTTAAGCGGTCAACATTGGTACCTCCGTTGCCTGTAGTAAGTCTGTAGGCACGTTTCGTAACAACGGACAAAACAAATAATAAGAAAGTAATACATGAAATTTTAGTAATGATGATCTACATTCGGTTCGCCTGGAACTTAGTTCAGTTTCAAGGGATTCTTCATTCGTCATTCGTCACAGTGGAAGAGAAAGCACTCGTAGTCCAGCAAGGAATGAAGCGAGTCTTAGTCACTGATTGTGAGCTGTCATGATTAATTGTAATTGTAAAGAAGTGCCAGTAAATACAATCATCTAATCCATAACCCGTTATTATTAGCCACGCAAACAATAGTCACGTTATAATATTAGAAAGTACATTTCATATGTAAAGTCGAAGGAATTGATATTTGCAGTATCTTCAGCACCTTCTAGCAGAAAGCGGTGGAACTTGTGCCTCACGTGTAGTAATATTCGGTCATATTTTCCGTAGCCTCAGAATTTAATACTTATGAGCAGTGCTAACAATATATTCCGATGTCTTCAATAGCATTTAAAGGAAAGAAAAATGTTTCGCTTTGTTGGCGTTATAAATAGAACCGACTTGTTAAATGTACTAACCCGCAAAGGAATGTCAAAATATTTTCTTATAAACGCCTCAGTCTCTCTCAGTCCCTTTCCATCACCAGAGTAAAGGATAAAATTTCATATCCAAACAAAACAGTGCGAAAAACTACATTACTAAACACTTCGCCTTTGTATTTTTTATGAAAGACGAGATGGAAAATTGCTTTGAAAGAGACCGCAACAAATTACTGAATGATATAAGAAATTTCCATAGCTTCTACTTAAGGTGGAGAATATTTGAACCTAAGAGGGATGAGCGCCGGTCACGATAGCCGAGCGGTCTAAGGCATGTACTGTCTTCGGCTCGGTTGGAAACCGGGATCGTGGGTTCGAATCCCACTTAAGGCATGGATTTTTAGTTTGTGTGTGCGTTTTTCTGTGTTTGTGTACAGGTAGAGGCCTTGCGACGAGCTGATCGCCCGCACAAGGAGTCCCACCGAATGTGTAAGATCTAGAAAAACCGAAGTGAACGCAGAAGTTCATGGAGGTAGGCCTAGGCCCACTGGGGCTGTAGTGCCAAGGGAAAAAAAAGAGGGATGAACTAAGTCTAGGCACGAGATAATTTCAATAATGAAGAGCTTAATAAATTGTACTTTTCGTCAAACAGAATTAGAATGATCAAGTCAAAGAGGGTAAGTCTGGCAAGACATTAAGCACGTTTGAAAAATAAAAGGAATTCTTACAGGGTTTCGGTGGGAAAGATATAAGGAAAGAGGCCATTAGGGAGACCTACACGTTGGTATGAGAATAATATTAAAGTGGATCTTAGAGAATTTGTATGAAGTATTATGGAATGAATTCATCTGGCTGAGGATATGGACAAGTGGAGGGCTGTTGTTTACACGGAAATGAACATTCGAGTAATCTTGAGTAGCCGGGTGACTGCTGGTTTCTCAGAGACTCAGTTTCATGGAGTTGGTTCGAGAATATAAGTATAAAACACACGTTTCATGCTACATTTCCCAGTCTCCAAGCTTTATTAAACATTTTGTTCAAGAGTTTCTATCTGCAGAAGATTGATTCTCGTTCAGTGACATTTACAGACCCCGAGTTATAAGTGGAGGAAACATATTAACTCAGTTACACCTGCTAATGGTATATACAGTACTGAGCTGAGAGCTCTCTGGGGGCAAGTCCTTGGGAGATTTTGCTTTACTCCCACCCAACTTTGTTCGAGTTTCATCTACAAAATGACCGAAGAGTTATATACTGAGGGTGGTGGAATGAGTGGAGATGCTTTGTTCTTTTTTCTTTCATTGCCCTGGACTGGAGGAAGCTGACAACAAGTCTTGGCAGGAACTTCCCCTTGGCGGTTCAATATCAGTGCTCTAGAACAGTCCCGTAGTTCCAAACCCGACTTCTACACGTCTGTCCTCTATTCCCCTGGCCTCTAAGTTGCCTGGTGACACATACCAGAAAACTGATTAAGGCTTCTAGTCTATGTTAAAACGAAACAATACTTTTATTTCACTATTAATATTTATTTCTGCACATGTGACATTTTCATGTGTCATACACCGCTTAATTTATCATTAATACACGTATTTATGAAAGTTGCATTCCTTTCTTCATTTTTATTGCAGTCTGACACTCTGTCTGTGTCTCCCAATTAAATTTCGAGCAAATAGAGCGTTAAGGATTCTATCTTCTGGAATATAACGCCGTGTGGTCCGTTGACAGTCAACAGACGTTTCTGAGGAATATGTCGCCTCCTCATTCACAGCTGAAGAATAAATGTAAAATAAACGAGAGTGAAAACGTTCATTCCCCCCCAAAATAGAACTCTTCATAACCACAGATATAAGAACTTCAGATTCTGCGCAATGCATATTTTTACGCCGCCTGCTACTGACGTCTGTTCACTGCGCCCCATCCTCATTTTGTGTTTCACATGATTACCAGTCGGAACGGCATTGTGATCTGTGCGATGAAATTACTATTTAATTTTTTGGTCCTGAATTTCGATTGATGATAGATCATATATACAATCCTTATTTGATGATTTTATCATAATTTGAAATACTGATTTAGTGGAGCTCGAAATTTATGTTCAGCTTCAGAACTGAAATGTGAAATTTATGGAGATATATCATATTTTGAATGTTAAAAATAAATATAGTAACCCGTAATTACGAAAGACTGGGATATGATGGATTTCTGGTATAACGGACAAAATTTGGCTGTGTATATTTGTGAATTTTTAGAGATGTTGAAGCACTAAGAATCTTTTGTAGTTAGAGAGACATTAGAAAAACATAAAAAACTTCATATAATAACATTGTTTTTCTATGTTTATTTCTCGTAATGACTATATATCCTATGGCGTATTTGCATGGATATCCTTTCACTCGGTTGCACTAAACATCGGCGATAACCGACATATTCTCTCTCTTGTTAGTCCGGTAATACAACGGCTTATTTTATTTTAATTTAACGAAAATTTACGGCAAATAATATTGTAGTAAAGATGACACTTGATTACCCGAGAACCTCAAATATCAAATTTTGAGTAATCCCCTTATATTAAGATACTGAGGATCTACAATTGCAAGGGATATGCATGGAAACTGATCACTGAATTATGTAACTATTTATTTAAAATTTGTTGGAGTCCTTGTTTTTATGGCAGTGACCGTGAACAGTGCTTCCATCTGGGTTTGCACTGCCTCCATCTTCAGGGTCGAAACAATAAACCAGTAGAATCAGGTGGAAGATAGCTTGCCGCCTGCTTCCCCTGGTTCATTACTTAAGTTAATTTCCCCCCTGAAGATGTAGGTGATATATTTATCATAAGCGCTTGGTTCTCTCCAAAATATGTGACCTTAAAACACAATTTACCGTAATTTTTATCTTTCAGTTTTCTTGCCGTTTCTATAGAAGCATATAATGGTTGTAAGTTCAAAAACTAACCTAGTTCTTGCAACAAGTATGAATTGCGAAAAGAGAAACAGCATTTCAGATTGACCTGTATCAAGGCCATTCGCTTCGAGCAGTTTCAACGCAACAGTACCTTCTCTCTCAGACGCTGCTGGAGCTCCTCACGCATGCGCCTTCCGTTGCATTCAGTTGGAACAGTAGACATCAGTGTGGGTCTACTTTCCGCCAAATTAGTTCTCTCTCTTCCTTCCTTAGTTACCGAAAACGCGAAGTCTTCCTTTTAACGGATGCTTTCTGAATACGTAAGTTCTGGCCTCGTCTGTTCTATAATTCCACAGAAATCCTGATTCTGGCACTTGTAGTAATGGAATTCTTTATTGCTCTCTTTTCTCTTACTTCCCGAAATTTCTTTTCCATTTTTAGTTGAATGATAAAATTTAAGTCGATCACAGTGGCCGCGCGGTCTAAGGCATGGACTATCTTGGCTCCCTGAAACACTGGGATCGTTGGTTCGAATCCCATTTGAGGCTTTGATGTCTGTATACGTTTATTCTGTGTTTGTGTTATTCTATGTTTAGGCAGAGGCCTTGCGACGAGCTGATCCCCCGTCCAAGGAGTTCTACCGTCTGTAAAAATGATAATAATACTGAGAAATCAGCCCTATGCTCCAAATTGGGAGCAAGAGGAAGGGAAAAAGTATCTAAAGTTCAAAAATTTAAAAAATAAAAAGTCTTCTCTTGTTTTCGTGATTTATTCTTTAGCTCTTAATATGGTGAATGTATGTTCCACCTCAATATGGGTAATTTTCTACCAGACTACACGGCGTCACACCTTGGACGATATTGCTCTTAATTTTAAGTTTATTTGGCAATCAATGATATGCCAGTTATCATGGCTAAATTTTGGTGTGCAAATTTTATAAAACACTGTAGTGTTTATAGACGCCTACTAAATATTTATTCAAAGTCAATAACTTCAACGTTCCGTCCAGCGAAAGGTCTAATGACTAATTTGGTCGATTTTCGCCTAGAGTTCATCCATCTACCACGTTCCTGGTAAATTTAAAGAAACCTAGAGTGGAGCTCAAGAAGGATATAATGTGCTACATTCGGTGTAAGTAATTAGCCCTTTTTTTAATGCTGGTGGGCTGGGACTAAGTCCCTTGTACTGCGGCCACTTCTGGGCTATTGTACCAGACCCAGAAGATAGGTGAGGGGGATTGTGGAGCAGTTGGTGGAATGAAGAGTGGCACGGGAAACCGAAATACTCTGAGAAAACCTGCCCCAGCGCCACTTTGTCCACCACAAATCCCACTAAACCTGACCAGACCCGGGATCGAACTCGGGACGCCGCGGTGGGAAGCCAACGACTAACCGCTTGAGCTATGGCGCGGCCAAAGTAATTAGCCTTAGTGATACACAAGAGAGTATGTGCTTGTCGTATCAGATCTGGTTCACCTAAGTTGCTTATACATTCATTAATAAGTACTCAACCTGAAGCCCTAATCTTTTTATAAATTTATGTAATTAGACCGCTAAACGAAATCACTTGCCAGAGACAGAAGCCAGACCACAGAAGCTGTAGGCTTAGTGTACTAAATATAGTTATCCGAAATATCATAAGTGGAGCAAGAGAGAATTAAAATTATCCAGAGAAAGTTTCATACAAAAAATAAAAGTTTATTTTGTAAATATAAGGAAGTTCGTAGTTATGACTTGCCTAAATTCACTCACTCGTGGAGCCGAGCCCTTCTTGAGAAGTTGCCAATTGTGCAGTTATTCAAGAACATCCCAGCGTTTTATGGAACCCGAAAGTTCATTATTGTCTTCACAAGAGCCCTTCACTGGTTCCTATCCTGAGCCAGATCAATCCAATCTATACCATCCCATCTTATCTCTGTAAGAACCATTTTAATATTGTCCACCCAACCTACGTCCTGGTCTTCCCAGTGGTCTCTTTCCTTCTGGCTTTCCCGCTACTATCCTATATCGATTTCTCCTCTCGCCATTCGTGCTACATGCTCTGCCCATTTCATTCTCCTTGACCTGATTATTCTAATTACACTTGGAGAAGGGTAAAAGTCATGAAACTCCTCATTATGCAGTTTTCTGCAACCTCATGTCACTTCATCTCTCTTCGGTCCAAATATTCTCCTCAGCAGCCTGTTCTCAAACACCCTCAGTTTACGTTCCTCCCTTAAAGTCGCAGACCAGGTGTCTCACCCATACAGAACCACAGACAAAATAACTTGGCTATAAATATACACTGATATCATATTTAAATTTTCACCATCTATCTACGGCCCTTTGTTGAACCCTGATCGCTTTTCCAATTTCTTGATATTGTGACATGTTGAGCTATGGATGACGCCCCTCCCCCCCCCCCGCCAGCCGTGATGCGCCGAGCGAAGCCGAAGTGAGCCGAAGTTAGCCGAGTCCTAGCATCCTGGTCGCTATGCAANCGGACGTGTGTGCGATTGTGTGATTGGGAGCGTGTGATACAGTGATACATAGCTCCCCTACTGTAAACGTGTAGACTACTGAACACAGAGTGAACTGATTTGCGCATAGGGTTATAAAGTGTGAGACCCCGCAACAGTGGTAACAGATTAATGCGATTAGGGTTATAAAGTGTGAAACCCCGCAACTGAGTGATAAGTAATTGTAGCCGTTACTTGTAGATTGTTCAATAAACCAATTAACGATCTCTACGGCGTATTCAGTAACGGAGACACGTTACAATATTTTACAAAATCGGTAGTAGTCCTTGCACGGGGATCAGCCAGTCGCAAGACCACTACCTACACACAGGACAACACAAACAGAATAAACGTACACAGGAATCTATGCCTTGAGTGGGATTTGGACCCACGATCCCAGTGTTTGAGCAAGCGAAGACAGTTCATGCCTTAGACCACACGGCCACTGTGAAGGGCCCTGGTATGAAGAAAAGTATTTCTTCCAACCATATTTTGTTCACACCTTCATACCAACTATATCCCTAGTGTGTGATTGCGTTTAATGGGCGATTGCGTGAGATCCGGAAGCGGTGGAGCGGCCTGCCTTCTCTTTATGTATCTCTCTCCGTCTCTAATTGTAGGTCTGTTTGAGCACGTACGTCTAATTAGTGCGTTACAGTATATTGTAATTCGCTTGAATCTAATAGCTGCAGTCACATTTACATACCGATGCTAATGTACTGCCAATCAGAATACCTGACGGCATGCAAACACTAGGCAGCCATCAAACTAACCGCCAGAGCGCAGCAGTTTACGGTACATTTACACAAATTGGTGCTAGAACCAGCCACACCACTAGGCCTATAATTCACTGATTGCATCTCAGATCGCTATTGGCGTTGATTCAGTGTCAAATATGAGAGGAACATAACGTGTGTTGGTTTCGAGAGAGACTTGTATGGTATGTTCAGTAGTATTACGTTAGTATTCACTTGGGAACAAAAAACAAACTCCGTGATTTTAGTCCGCAAGCGAATTATACCGACCGAGCGACCGCCTCTTGTCGGCGAGGTTAGTGCCAACTTTTGCGGATAGAGGGTGTCGCGAGGTCAGCGCAACGGATCCCCACGGCCGTTAATCTCATTTTTCTAGACCGGAGCAGCAATTTCCTTGAAATAGCTCCTCAATTATCCTCACGAGGCTGAGTGGACCCCGTTCCAGACCCAATACTTCTCAGAAAATCTAGTATCGCCCGGAATCGAACCCAGACCTCTGGATGTATAGCCAGGAACTCTAACGACTAGACCACAGAGGCGGTAGACTGCGAAAACCCCGGATAAAATTCGTTGCTGACAATCTGCTCTTCTTCCCTGATTTTGAAACTTATCTCCGAGAAATTGATATATTTACGAAGATTATTAACTATGCTCAATCGAATAAAATTAACACTGATGGATGAAAAGTAAGGCATTTGGAGTCGGTAGAGGGTGAGTACTATACAGGATTGTAGTGTCTGTCTACAGTTTCTGCGCAGCTCTCTTCTGTTTCGTAGAATAAATTACTTACGAGTACTGCATTGCAAATGTCTTTTTTGATCCTTGGAACTCAGGTGAAATATGCTTCTGGAATAAAGACGTGATTGCATTATATACCCGAATGGATGTGTATGTACATACTTCTGCCAATTCTCGGTGCTTCCATTAAATAATACAACAGTCAGCCTTTTGAACCCCATAAGCAGCGACAATGCAGAGCGGACTCTTTGGCAAACTCAGTCACTCGACTGCTGAAAAAACTTCGCGTCATTAGCGTGAACAGTACGGTCTTCTGGATTGTAACGCCTGTATATCGAAAAAACAATCCGATGCTTCGAAGGAAAATTTCGCCTCCATTTTCAGACTCGAAGAGTAACCAAAGCAGAAAAGTGTTTTTCTCCAAGTATAATTAGAATGATCAAGTCAAGGAGGATGAGATGTGCAGGGCATGTAGCGCGAATGGGGGGAAGAGGAATGCATATAGGATATTGGTGGGAAAGCTAGAAGGAAAGAGACCACTGGGAAGACCAAGGTGTAGGTGGGTGGACAATATTAAAATTGGTCTTAGAGAGATAGGATGGGATGGATTGGATTGATCTGGCTCAGGATAGGGACCAATAGAGGACATTTGTGAACACGGCAAATAACTTTCGGGTTCCATAAAATGCTGGGAAGTTCTTGAGTAGCTGTACAATTGGCGGCTTATTAAGAAAGGCACAGCTCCATGAGTGAGTTTATTTTGAACACCGTAATGCATATGATAAGTTCTCTGTTAAGTGAAGAAGCGAAAAAATTAGACACTGATGAGTCTTAACAGTGACTGCTGTTTCTGAAATCCTGATTTTCATAATAACTTGGTCTTCCCAGTGGTGGTTTTCCTAATCATGGTGTGTTTAGGGACGTAACCCACACATTTAGTGAGTATTTGTAATATTTGTACAGAACGAGGCACGAAGGAAATTTAGGTAAGGAAGTATGAGGGTGGTAACACTGGATTACGAATCACGATATTCAGTTTGTTTAAATGACTAATATTGCTGCTGATTAGGACCCTATTTCTGGGTCATCTTCATATGTCACCCGCGCTTAAGCATCATTCATCTGAATGGTCACGCTATATATATTAACAGAATATGGGTTCCCTGCGGACGGTGTTAGTAGGCGAAATGTCAGCAAAATTAATTGACTCCAGAAGACATACTGCAGCTTAGTTAAATCAACAAGAGAAATAATCGTCAATATAAAGAGAAACGTGCCGGTCACGGTAGCCGAGCGGTCTACGGCATGCACTCTCTTCGCTCGCTCGGAAGTCGGGATCGTGGGTTCGAATCCCACTCAGGGCATGGATGTTTGTGTGCGTGTTTCTGTGTTTGTCTACAGGTAGAGGCCCTGCGACGAGCTGCTCACTCGCCCAAGGAGTCCTACCGTATGTGTAAGGTCTAGAAAAACCGAAGTGAACGGAGTTCATGGAGGTAGGCCTAGGCCCACTGGGGCTGTAGTGCCAAGGAAAAAAATAAAGAGAAACATTTATATCAGCATGAGGTGTTAATGCATGAACGTAGTAAGAAACTTCAGCTTTGTTTAACGTTTCAAACAGCATCGTACGTGAAATCCTACAGAGTCCGCAGGTAAAACAATTATCCTTGAAATAAATGGACAAACGTACACCTGTATTGTTGTTGAATTCGATCAGCGGAATTTACATTCATGACAGCCTTGTCTCCACGGTTCTGCTAACTTCAGTACCAATATCGGCAAAGGATACATGTAATTAAGGTATCAATCAAATCATGACATTACGTTAATTATATTAAAACAAACGAAGTAATTGTATTTATGTTTTTGAAATAGGCCTGCTTGGGTTCTTGCGAAGTATCCAACCGATGAGTGGAAGCTATCGTTTCACAGTCACCGTAGTAATAATCACCTGACTGACACACACACACTCACGGACGTACAAAGTCAGCAGCCAGTATGACCATTTCTCCCCTTTGGCGCTACAGCCCCTATTTTGGCCTTGGCCTACCTCTATGAAACTCTCCGTTTCACTTCTGTTTACTATATCTTAGACATTCGGTAGGACTCCTTGGGCGGGTGATCAGCTCGTCTCAAGGCCTCTCTACCTGTGCACAAACACAGAAAAACGCGAGCACGCATACACACACAAACACTAAACATCTATGCCCTGAGTGGGATGTGAAATCCACGATCCCGGCTTCAGTGAGAGCGAAGACAGTGCATGCCCTAGACCGCTCAGCTACCCTGACCGGCCGGTATGACAATAACACAATTATTTTGTACATACTGGCCATGGCGAAATATGAATGAAAATACAATGAAAACTTCCTAATTCGGAATTCACTAATTAGGAATTCGCGATAGTCCGGACAACTGTTTTGTGTGTTTGTGTGTGTATTATGACCTTGGTGATCACATTGCCTCGACCAGCGATTGTGAACTGCCCCGTGTGACGCTAGCATAGATAATGATAGAATGGAGCCTACATGTAGGCCTCACTTCATACATTAAGGCCATATTAAGAGAGCTCTAAAGCCAAAGCATTCTAGATCTACTAGTACTAAGTAATTTATTTTATGATCTGCAATCTAGGTTTCAAAATGAAACTTTGTTGCTTAAAAAGAAGAGTGAAGTCCATTTTATAACGTCCCTGAGCATGTTTACAGGAGCACTTCTCTACTTCGGATTTTCGCTAATTTGGCAAGGTTACGCTCCTAATTAGTCTAAGTTAGTGAGTTCTTACTGTGTGTTGCAAAACTAAGACCAGATGAGCGTAGCATAATTAAGGACATTATGAAAGAATTGGCTTTATCGCCACTGATTTTCAACATGGCTTCAGAATATGCTATTAGGAAGGCCCGGGAAACCGAGGTGGGACTGAAATTAAACGGGACACATCAGCTGCTGGTCTATGCTGATGATATAAATCTACTGGGTGGTAATGTAGATAATATGAAGAAAAACACAGATAATTTATTTGACGCTAGTAAGAAGGTTGGTTCTGAAGTAAACACAGAGAGAACTAAGCACGGTATATGTTACTGTCTCGTCAACAGAGTGCAGGGCAAAATCATGACAGTAGAAGTAGCTAACAGATCCTTTGAAAACGTAGCATAGTTCAAATATATGGGAATGAAGGTAAAAAATCAAAATTTGATTCGGGAGGAAATTAAGAGGAGATTGAACTCGGGTAATGCTTGCTACCATTCAGTCCAGAACCTTCTGTCTTCTCGTCTGCTGTCCAAAAACTTAAACATTTGAGCATATAAAACTATAATTTCGTCTGTGGTTACGTATGGGTGTGAAATTTGGTTTCTGTATTAAGAGAGGAACATAGACTGACAATGTATGAAAACAGGGTGTTGAGGGGAATATTTGGACCGAAGAGGAATGAAGTGACGGGAGCTTGGAGAAAACTGCACAATGAGGAGCTTCATAACTTGTACTCTTTTCCAAATATAATTAAGATGATGAAGTCAAGGAGGATGAGATTGGCCGACCATGTAGCATGAATGGGGGGAGAAGAGGAATGCATATACGTTTTGATGGGAAAGCGAGGAGAAAGAGACCACCTGAAAGCCCAAGACGTAGATGGGTGGATAATATTAAAATATATCTTGGCGATATAGGGTGAGACGTGGACTCGATTTATCTGGCTGATAATAGGGGGCAATAGAGGGCTCTTGTGAACACTGCAATGAACCTTCAGGTTCCATAAAACTTTGGGAAATTCTTGAGTAGCTGCACAACTGCAAGCTTCTCAAGAAAGAACCTTCTCTATGGAGTTAGTTAAGAAAGAATTACAGAGATCGCTTTGCAAAAATAAATAGCCACTGGAACCGTCAGCTGCACACAGAGAAGGCCAGAAGGTAATATTAGCTACCAGCCGTGTTCCTTCTAGTGAAGCAGTTACATGAACTAGTTAGGAGGTAGAGAGGGGGGGCCAGAAACCCATTTGTTGACGTGGTTTGTGATAGATTCAATTAGTTGTTGCCTTCCTCAGGTTTTTGGTGGTCCGAGAGCACTGGAGTTTTAGCTGTGGAGCCAGAGATCGGAACTGACCTGACCGGGTGGCCTTAATAGAGGTCCCATCTCGAGGAGAACAGTTGACAGAATAATCTGTGACAGTAGCATCGAACCAGTCGAAATCTCATCATCATAACTGACTAAATAATTGTTCGTCTTAGTGACGCTATGCATCTCTTTGTGGCGTCTTTTGTTTTTAGTCTTCCTGATGAGTTTTCCCCAACAGATTTCTTTATAAGCTTTATAGATTGCATCCTGTTGTGTGTAATATGTTAATGGTTGTGACTGCACATATCGTCACGTGTCCGGGGTTCTGTCACTAATAATTGTGGGTTCTGGATTTGGTGATTAAGTTCATTTTATGTCACTAACACTATTGCTCTAGGTTATAGTAATTCACACATACAACTCCCTCTGGATACTTAATCCATCAATATTTTCTGCATCTTGCGCCTCTGATCTTCTGGAATTCCTTCTAAACTGACAACCCCTCACTTCTCTCCTCTCAATTTGTGTCTGTCAAAGTCAAAGTCACATTGCGACTGACGGTCAGTCAGTCAGCCAGATATGGTGTCGAGCCAAATCTGAGGCTCATGACCAGATATTTATTGTTGTTTGACAGTTACGGTCTTGTTTTTGTGGGGCGCCCTCTCTGACGAGAGGACGGGTCTGTCTTTTGTATATGCTGCTGGTCCTTGCCAGCGCGGTCTTTCTCGGGTTCGAGTCCCTTGGTAATCGCGACCATATTTTACTGTCTCAGATTTGAAACTTTCCTTTTCATCGCCTCCTACGACTCGCAGGGTCACGGTGGAGGTATTGGACCCCGCCTCCACAGAGGTTTCTTCCTCTCTGTTCACGAATTCAATCCGTTTCATAACTGCTTGGCGTACCGACTAGGGGACACCGAGTCGAACAGTTAGTCCCTCCGTTGTCATGAAAACGACCCATCCATTCTGTGAGAATAAACGTTGTCCTCCGTCGTCATGGAAACGACACCTCTGTTGTGCAGGAAACGCTGTCTGCGTTACTCAGGAGACGTCTGTTTAGGAGTCGGTACCTATGCAGTGAATTCACATGTGACAACATGGTTCTGTTGACGGTCATAACCTTTAAGAAATTTCTTTGTATCCTCTCATTATTCAATTCTTCTACGATTATTATAAAAACCGCCTCTACTATCCGAAAACAATTACCGACATCTGTTACCATATCATTAAAAATAATCCTTGGAGAGTGGAACCTATAATTTCTGTCTAGTGCCGAGAATTGAGGAAGTCTGGGTACTTAAATTAAATAAGCGCTTGGTTTTTTCTTTTATAATTCGTGGTGTTTAATTTTAACGGCGCCTTTCACGGTAGCCGAGCTGTCTAAGGCATGTACTGTCTTCGCTCGCTTGGAAGCCGGGATCGTGGGTTCAAATCCCACTCAGGGCATGGATGTTTAGTTTGTGTGTGTGCGTTTTTCTGTGTTTGTGTACAGGTAGAGGCCTTGCGACGAGCTGATCACCCGCCCAAGGAGTCCTACCGAATGTGTAAGATCTAGAAAAACCGAAGTGAACGGAGAAGTTCATGGAGGTAGGCCTAGGCCCACTGGGGCTGTAGTGCCAAGGGGAAAAAAAAATTTAACGACATTGCCGCCTCTGTTTTCATTTCGAGCAATAGTCATAATGTAAGGATTCTGAAAGGGAACCTCGTTTATGTGTACCCTGTTGGGCCTGCGCCGATTCTTGGCCATTCGTTGGGGGAAATGTGGAAAACGGAATTGTGGGTGAGCAATTTGTCTAATAACAGACCACCTGACTGCTGGGTCTTATGTTGTGACCGCTGCGGAATGAACCGCCGAGCCCCTGGTAAAGATAGATGGCCTCAATACAAAGAGTACAGGTGAATTAGTCTAAGGAACCTGTACCACGCAACAGAAGTGATCAATCTTCTTTTGGGTCGCATGGTGATAGACTCACAGTTCTCTTTAAACAAGCTAAATATCTCGACAGGACGCAGCTGTTCCCACTGCAGTGAAATGGCTCCGGAGAAGCCGACAGGAAGTAAAATAGGCGCAAAATCATTCACCTACTCCCTCGTATGCAACTGATATTCACTACGTTACATCTGGACCAAAATCAATCGCTCCTGTATATACCTTTTTAATTACTGAGTACAGAACAAGGCGATCTCATAAGCTTCCTAACTAATATTGTGGAGAGGGGGATACATAGCCAGACAGCAAGACGATCTCATAAGCCTCCTAACTAATATTATTGGAGGGATACATAGTCACACAGAAAGGTGATTTCATAAATCTCCTAACAAATATTATTGTGGGATACACAGCCAGACAGCAAGGCGATCTCATTAGCCACCTAACAAATATTACGGGGGATACACAGCCAGACAGCAAGGCGATCTCATAAGCCACCTAACAAATATTACGGGGGTACACAGCCAGACAGCAAGGCGATCTCATAAGCCACCTAACAAATATTACGGGGGGTACACAGCCAGACAGCAAGGCGATCTCATAAGCCACCTAACAAATATTACGGGGGATACACAGCCAGACAGCAAGGCGATCTCATAAGCCACCTAACAAATATTACGGGGGATACACAGCCAGACAGCAAGGCGATCTCATAAGCCACCTAACAAATATTACGGGGGATACACAGCCAGACAGCAAGGCGATCTCATAAGCCACCTAACAAATATTACGGGGGATACACAGCCAGACAGCAAGGCGATCTCATAAGCCACCTAACAAATATTACGGGGGATACACAGCCAGACAGCAAGGCGATCTCATAAGCCACCTAACAAATATTACGGGGGATACACAGCCAGACAGCAAGGCGATCTCATAAGCCACCTAACAAATATTACGGGGGATACACAGCCAGACAGCAAGGCGATCTCATAAGCCACCTAACAAATATTACGGGGGATACACAGCCAGACAGCAAGGCGATCTCATAAGCCACCTAACAAATATTACGGGGGATACACAGCCAGACAGCAAGGCGATCTCATAAGCCACCTAACAAATATTACGGGGGATACAGAGCCAGACAGCAAGGCGATCTCATAAGCCACCTAACAAATATTACGGGTGGTACACAGCCAGACAACAAGGCGATCTCATAAGCCTTCTAACAAATATTATGGGGGGATACACAGCCAGAGAGCAAGGCGATCTCATAAGCCTTCTAACAAATATTACGGGGGGATACACAGCCAGACAGCAAGGCGATCTCATAAGCCTTCTAACAATTATTACGGGGGGATACACAGCCAGACAACCAGAATTCTACATCGCGTAGTCTCTAACCGTCTCACAATTTTTACGGTCACCCCACATGAGGTTCCTTGAGAAGTGTCCAATCACGCCGGTCGCTAGAAGCTTAGCGTTTCTCTAGTAAACTTCTCTCCTCACCCCTCCACTTCGCCAGACACTCTCACCGTGTTATTTCAATTTAGCCAAGTAACTTGAGCAGAAGCAACTTTGTTGTGTGCTTGTAACTTCTAATGACTTATTAGTCCTGTTACAAAGAATAAGATATTGCTGTTACACTTCTCTAAACCCAGAGGTAATTATGCTAAGTGTACAGATTTGTCAACATCATTTTAGGTCCCAATTTAGTCTTTCCGTTCTTGATAGATGACTAATTACAGTTCTGCAATTATATACAGCCTTGAAGATTCATTCATTCATTCATTCATTCATTCATCAATGGCTCTACAGCCTTTTGTTGGGTCCTGGTCTCTTCTTTAGTTTCATAATATTTTTACGCAGAGAGTAGGACTCCTTGAATGGGGAATCAGCCCGTCGCAAGGCGCACAGAAAAACACAAACAAAATAAACGCATACAGACATCTATGCCTTGAGTGGGATTCGAACTAACGATCCCAGTGTTCGAGAAGACTATGATAGTTCATGCTTTGGACCGCGCAGTCGCTGTGATTGGTATCTTGAAGATTATCAGAATTATATTTGGGTCAGTACAGTGACTAGGCTGCGGGCTGCATACCCATAGAACCGAGGCCAGATTTCCAGCGGGGAACGAGGTACCCTTCGTCATGACACCCATATCAGCTCTGGTACCCAGCACGCTTTCTGGATTATGGACAACGGAGACACGTTCCCCGTTGTTAAACCGTCCGGAGTATAGGTGTCATACTTCGACTAGAAGGCCATGCTTGTATTGGGCTGCAGTGCTAAGCCTCTTACTTCTTAACGCCTCTAGGACTACATATTTGAAGCATCCACTGACAGCTTTCTGGGGCTACAGCCAACTTTGTGTGGAGGTACCTGTGTCAGACGTTTCAGAGAGACTGAGTGCAACTGTAAGAACTGTGTGGCTCATGACATGAACCCTTGGTGAAAATAAAGAGAACGACAGCCTTTGAAACGTCGGCCACAGACTCCATAATGACACGGCTTAGCACCTGAGAAGACATCATTGTAATTAGGATAGCTTGTGTGCTGGATGAGATTCGAACCGAATAAAGATCTCACTTGTTCCATCTAGAATATCCTATTCAGTGTCGTCGTATTATTGAAACTATTTCTCCACGCGATAGCGTAGTTGGTAGAGGCTCTATACTACAAACCGGAAGGTCGCGGGTTCGAGTCCCGATGAGGTGGATCTTTTCTGTTTACCTCATCCTTCCTGTTGCACTACGACTCTGGGGTCGACTCAGGCTCTAACAGAAATAAGTACCAGAAATCTTCCTGGGGGATAAAGGGCAGTCAGAGCATAAGGCTGACACCCTTACCGCCATCTATGAGCCGACTGTCGAAAGAAAATTTGGGAACCTCGACGTCTCACAACTCTATGGGCCTTCAGGACCTGTTACAGGGATAGCTTTCTTCGCCATATAAGAGTTAGGTATTTATATCATCTTTGGTTTTTTGAAGTGCAGTTGCTTCGTTCGTTTCAACTGGCTTCCATGTGCGTTCTGATGCAATTTGGGGTTTATGATGTACTGACAACTACAGAGTGGAAACTCCATGATAACCCTCAACGGATTCTGCGCTACGGTTTTCATAGTATACACATGCTGTATCTAATTTCATAAAGCTCTTGTTAACAGCCATCAGCCCCACTGATATTGAAACTAATAGTTTATGCACCACTTGAAATGTGGGAGATAGTGCTTACAGCGTAATCGTCCATTTTGCAAACAACAAAATCAGTTGCTGATGTTCGTGCTATGGTATCTGTTCTCACTGAGGTATTGTACAACCTGTGTACGAGAGAATGTGTTTATAACGCAAATAGTGTATTCATGTCTGGAGTCAAACCATACGAAAATAACGGGCCTATAAGGTTAAACTTCGCAAGTTACACAACCAAAATAAACCGTATCTTTACAAAGTAAAAGACT
Source organism: Cryptotermes secundus (assembly GCF_002891405.2). NCBI lineage: Eukaryota > Metazoa > Arthropoda > Insecta > Blattodea > Kalotermitidae > Cryptotermes > Cryptotermes secundus. The sequence goes on from NW_019737391.1 coordinate 2,291,939, forward strand.
TCAGCCAACTTCCTCTTTATTTCATCTGGCAGCGCAATAGCCATGATATCACCAAAGTGCATTGACAGTGTGATTTATAAGACAGGTTTTGAATTGGATGATTGGATTTGTTGACATCTTATTCACACAAGTCACTATTACAAACGCTATTGCTGAATTACACAATTTACAGTTCACCGTTACACACTCACTAGGGGTCTCAGTCTTCACTAGTCGTATCCTGGCAACGGATTTATAACAATCTCACTGTAACTTCAAATAACACATGAAGTATTGTTGTCAGAGTCTAATTCATTTCTTTTAATTTCTTCTCAATCAACTTAGACTGTCGTCTCCAGAATTCGACTCATTCCTTGACAACTCTCTCAAATGAGCTTTTCTTCAACTGAAATCTCTCAGCTTCTGACAAGAACTAATTGCTCCTTTGATACTTCCCGTTATATAGCCTCTGGGCGGAAACTATAGGCGCCAAAATCCCTAAAGTGACTTTCTGGAGAGCCTGTATATAAAACCCGCCAGGTAATTCTTTTATCTTCATATTCTAATTGTACGTAAACAAGGAAAGTCGAGTAGCGTCTATAAACTGATGAACAATTTTAATATGACGCAACCATGCGATTCTAGGAATTCATAATACGTACCAGTAGTGAGACAGCTGCCGAAATGAATGAATAATTATGCAATCTGTGTAAATGGCTGTACAGCGGGACGCCATGCGAAAATATAAATTACAGCATGTTATTTAGAAACTGAAATATATTGCACCCTGAACAGGAGTCTCTTTTACTGGGGTTCTGGACTTCTTCCATCGTCCTCAATTCTAGGTAATAGAGGACACGACGTTTCGGAAACTGAATCTGTTTTCGTCTTCAGGTGAGGAAAGACCTACTCAGTTGAGTCCCTTAGAAAGAGCTAATCTCAATCACTGGTCCAGTGGTTGAGATTAGCTGTTCCAGTTTCCAGCTGTCTTCTGGCACGCTGTCTCATCTCCCACTCCTGTATCATAGTCTCCACTCTCCACACTTAAGACACAGACAATCATTAACGTTCCTCAGCCACAGAAAGCGGAATCTCAAGATGATATTTCCAGAGAGAGTGTTCTAGGATTCTTCTTTCGTTTTACTTCTCCGCTGACAGGATCATATATGGCGTTATTTTGATATCGACACTCATATGACGTCACCTTAGCAGTAGTCAATAAACTCGATTCGAAGGAAGTGATAATGGGTTTTGTGATTGGAGCTGTCAAAAGCTTGGAAAGCCAGGAAGAATTTAACCCCTATCGCCGGGTCCTTTATGATATAAAATGACATTAAGGCTTCTGACTTTATTTGATATCCTTGTTCAGTCGATTTCTTGTCTCACTGTTACATATTTCCGACATGATATGACACGATATGCCTTCGCTTCTTGTTTGCTGCGAAATTTTTCAGTATCCTGATTTTTATCGTCCAATGTCATAAGAGTTTAAACATATCTCTCATTTTAGAAGTAAAATTCCTGCATGAGAAGGTGATGGTTCTTGTTTGGTATTTTAATGAAGCCAAAAGTATCATTATGGCATTTATAAAATCCAAAAAATCAACACCTATTCTAAGACAATTGAATCAACCAGTGGCACCCTATCCTTTTAGAATGGTGTCCTCCATTTACTCTAGGTCTCCCAAGTGGACTCCTTTTCCGTCAGGATTTTCAACTAAACTTGAGTTTTAGTTGACGTTTCAGCTCTTCATCGTGCTGCACAGTCCATCCAAGTCCGAGACGTTTCGAAACAAGCTGCCTTGTTGCATATCGAGGGATTTTAGTCCTTTGCTCAACAATATGGAAAATTTCCATTTATCGGTTATCCACAGCTTCTTATTAAACATATTCATAACCGCCATCCACACCTAGAGGTCGTCAGCTCCGTTCCCAGTCTGAGGATTCGCCCAGGCGTAGTGAGGAGGGACCCACTGAAGATGGCAAGATTGCCTCCGTATGTCCAGCGCACTTGTCAGTATTAAAGGTAAAAATGTAGAGCTATCCCTGTGACAGACCGTGAAGACCCATTGGGTTGTGAGACGTCGAGGCTCCCACATTTTCTAAACAATCGGCTCATAGATGGCGGTGAGGTTGTCAGTCATAAGCCCTAAACTATCCATGTAACAGGCCGCGGAGGCCCATAGGGTTGTGAGATGTCGAGGCTCCCACATTTTCTAAACAATCGGCTCATAGATGGCGGTGAGGTTGTCAGTCATAAGCCCTAAACTATCCATGTAACAGGCCGCGGAGGTCCATAGGGTTGTGAGATATCGAGGCTTCCACATTTTATAGACAATCGGCTCACAGATGGCAGTGAAGTTGTCAGCCTTACTCGCCAAACTAACCCTGTAACAGGTCGTGGAGGCCCATATGATTGTGAGATGTCGAGGCTCCCACATTTTCTAGACAATCGGCTCACAGATGGCTGTGAGGTTGTCAGCCTTACGCGCCGGCCTTCAATTATCTCCCAGGAAAATTCCTGATTCTCCTTTTTGCTAGAGGCTGAGTCGACCCCATGGTCATAGTGCAGCTGGAAGGATTAAGGCAATTGAAAAATCCAATGACCTAATCGGGATTCGAACCCGTGAGCTTCCAGCTTGTAACTTAGTGCCTCAACCTGCTACGCTATCCCGCGCCACCCTTCTTAATATTGCCTGAGATAGTATTCACCTTCATGTCGTAGTGTCCTCTGACAGTTCATAGTCATGTCTCCATAGGCAGCTGTTTGTCTCGAGCTGGCTAGTCAGTGTAGGACACAGGTCACTCTATTAGGACGTCACGGCCAGCAATGACACGGCGTGACGTCAGTTACCTGTGGTGTTGTCTCCAGCACCAGCATTCCAGCATGTCCAGCGCCCTGTTTGCTGTCGCAGACACCATGACAAAATCATGAAAGCATGAGCCGTGCTTCTGTGATGTTGGCAGCCGTCATGAGTACTGTGTGATTGACTTGAATATATGACAGAGTCATATTATGAAGCATAACCACGTAGCGTTGGTAATTCTGAATGATGAATCAGAAAGGGCAAAGTAAGAGATGTGGCCCTTTTAGGGTAAAAAATTATTCGTAGGCTTAATTGCTTAAGTACTTTGCCATAGAATCTTATAGAGGATTGGAGGATTCATCGTTTTTGACCTCAGCACTAGGAGGAGATTGGAGAGCTTCACCCCCCGGCCGCGTTAGCCTCAGCGAAATAGGCCCCGGTACCCATTGGGCAGAAGACTGGGTGGGCCTCAGAACTGGTCTGGAAGTTATGGAGAAGAGAAAAATCTTTCCCTTGCCGAGAATCGAACCCTGACCGTCGAACCGAAAGCGCGTCGCTATACCAAGTGATTTATGTAAGGTGTCTGCCTATTTCTTTCTGGATTTGAGTAAAATGGCAATAACCACGGCCATGAAGTTTTTTCAGACGATAAAATGTCACTCTGAAGTGGAATATCGACGTTTTGGAAATTGTGTACTCATCTGATGAACGACACAGTTCATAGGCACGAAGCGACAACTCCGAACATTCTACATATATATAGTGTGACGTATTTGCGCTATGCAGGACACCCCCCTCCAGCGGTGACGTAACAGCATCGGAGCAACTGCCGCTGCTACGGTAACAGGCCGGTCAACACTCCGTCCCCTTCCCCCGCGGTGACGTAACAGCACTTCCCAATGTGACGTCACAAGGGAACACCACTGTTAACACGAGGCAGCAGGGAACGGTATAAAAAGCCGGCTGAGCAGTATGTGATCAGGAGTGACACAGTGTGGATCGTGAAGTCGCGGATCCAGTTGCAGTCTAGCATTCGCCGGAGTGAATGGAAACAGGAGAAGTATTTGTGATACTGCAGATGGCAGTAACTGTGAGATTGTAAATTGTGTAATTGTGAGAGCGAATGGAATAAATTCGCTAGATCCAAGACGGCGTGAAGTTATTTGTCGCGTGACCTACCCAACACGTGACAATATATGTATATGTGTGTATATATATGTATGTGAATGCATGCGTGTATAGAATATGAGGAACAATATTGATTGGGGTATGACTCCGCGTAGTCTGGCAGATGTCTGCTGATGTTTCAGAAGGCAATACTTCTGTTCTCAGGCTTAAAGTTTAAGCCAAGTAAGTAAGACGTAAGCAAAAATCTGCTTGCTAATTAACATTTTGCTAATTGATTGCTTGGCTTCTTCTTAGAATCTGAGAATGTGTTTTCTAGAAATTTCAGGAAACTTCTATAGACTATGAAGAAAGTCGTCTTCTGGGATCTGGCGCCGTGTATTCTTGGTTTTAACCTACGTTTCGGAAGAACATATCGCCTCCATCTTCAGGGCAGTTGAATTGCGTTGCGAATACAGAGAGCAGTAGCTGCGACCACTTGATGTCGCACCTTAGAATGTAGTAATGTTATAGCTGACTGAAGATGGAAAATTGTATAAGAATTGTGATACTAATAGTTAATTGGGCATTCAATCATTAATTCATATTCCTGTTACTCTCTCTGGAACATAGAGCATCCGTGAAAGGCTTCGATTCACTGCGGTTTCTCAGTCCTATACACAGTCGGTAGGTTTCCTTTGACGAAGGATCAGCCCGTCGCAAGGCCGCTACCTACACACACGACACAAACACAGAATACACGTAGACAAGCATCTATGGCTCGAGTGGGGTTCGAACTCGCGACCCCAGCATTCGAGCGGACGACCGCTGTGATCGGCATTATTGTTAACTCTTCATTCTGTTGTGATGGTTGCGGATATTAAGGCGAACTCGACTTTCTCACACCCTGCTTCAGACGCAGTGACCTCCATGGAGCGGTGTAGTCATTATTGACGATTTCATAACTGCTCGAGTCCGAAAATTCTCCTCTTGTGTTCCTCGAAATATCATTGTCTTCTTCACAATAGTCCGTTATTTGTCCCTATCCTGAGCCAGATGAATCCACTTCATATATATCTATCATGTTCCTCCTTTGAAGGTGTAATAAAGGTGAGGTAAAGCTATCCATGTAACAGGCCGTGGGGGCCCATAGGGTTTTGAGAGTTTGAGGCTCCCACATTTTCTAGGCAATCGGTTCACAGATGGCGGTGAGGTTGTCAGCCTTACGCGACCATCGTCGTGATAGCCTCAAATCCTGAATAGATATCTTGTGTCGGTATCTGCCTCGAGCGGTGTATTCTTGTTTCGCTGTACGCACTGCGTTCTTGAAAGGATGCTGACATTTCAAATGTTGAACATTTACCACGCTCGGTACACACTCTGACAGCTTCTGACAGTGTAATTCACAATGTCAAATTTAGGGTCTCGGAGCTGAAGGAGATGTATGGCATTGTAGAACTGTCCCGAGTCGTCAAAAGCGACGACAGCTTTGCCGATTGAATTCTACAAATTTGAACTGATCAAGCGTGAGTGACAGAGCTTAACTGAAAAATAGAGAACTCCTTTTAATGTAATAATTCCCTCGCAATCGTAGTCTTTCGTGTATTGTTCCGAAATCTATTAATTACACCGTACTCCAATCAGCTTTACAGGAAATCAGTAGATTTTATATAGACGGTGGCTTTCCACCGCAGTTTTCAATTCTGGGAGTTTATCTCGGACAAAGCACTTTGCTGGTAACAGAAAAAGGTAATTTTTTTCTCTGGGTTTAATTAATTAAGCGCGAATCGATGAAGACGTAAGCTCACCCTAGCACTAGACAGAGATGAGTGGTCAGTTTCTGGTCTCGGCCGCTTTACCCCAAGCGAAATAATATGCCATACACATTGTATAGAAGGGTGGGTGGGCCCAAGATCTGAACTGGAGGATGTGGAGAACTGATCACCTCTTGCCCGTGCCGGGAATAGAAACCCGGCCTCAATCTCGTAGTCCGTAGGTATATCCACTGATCTGTCACGGGTCTGGGATTAGAGCAAGGAAGTTACATTATCTTAAATCGACCATGGAGCTTAGCAACTTAACTCACTCAGATATGCTTATCAGTATTTTATATTTTCCACCTCATGTTTTATTTGGTGTTCCATAATCGCCCCCGATGTAAATAAGCTGCTAAACTGTGATCTTTTTTTTCGTAATATTGAAACATTATAACTGAAGAGAGAGATGTTACTAGGTTACAGCACAGTAAACACCTAGTCAGCATGGCAACAGCTACGCATGCAACAATAGAAGTGCTGTTGGAAGTGCTGTATTCTATTTGGTCCACTCCGAGTCAATATAACTAGAGGCAGCTCGGAAGAAGATTTTGTAATCATGTAAAATATCTCGTGGTAATCTTCGATAAGAGGATTACATGGAGACTGAACATAGAAAT
>NW_019737391.1:2298318-2326134 GCF_002891405.2 Cryptotermes secundus
CACTGATCTGTCACGGGTCTGGGATTAGAGCAAGGAAGTTACATTATCTTAAATCGACCATGGAGCTTAGCAACTTAACTCACTCAGATATGCTTATCAGTATTCTGTATTTTCCACCTCATGTTTTATTTGGTGTTCCATAATCGCCCCCGATGTAAATAAGCTGCTAAACTGTGATCTTTTTTTTCGTAATATTGAAACATTATAACTGAAGAGAGAGATGTTACTAGGTTACAGCACAGTAAACACCTAGTCAGCATGGCAACAGCTACGCATGCAACAATAGAAGTGCTGTTGGAAGTGCTGTATTCTATTTGGTCCACTCCGAGTCAATATAACTAGAGGCAGCTCGGAAGAAGATTTTGTAATCATGTAAAATATCTCGTGGTAATCTTCGATAAGAGGATTACATGGAGACTGAACATAGAAATAATTAAATCCAAGGTCTTTAGAAAATTTATTAGAATTTACTCCTTATTTGAAAGTGAGCGTTTAAGCACCAACATTAAATTAACCCTTCATAAAACACTGATTATATCAGTAATGACTTATGCTTGCCCGTCTGGGAATTAGCGGCAGGCAACTACATCTTAAAATTGCAACGCCTGCGCCACATAACTGTAAATTTTCGAAGGTTCACTTCGGCCCGTGAATTGTACACGGCTTTCACCCTTCCATATTCAAATAATTATACAAATGAATTATGCAGGCAACAAGCAGAAGTCGAGCAAAATTATGAGAATGAACGTTTTTGTGGTATAGGTCAAGATGAAGCCAGACATGGAAAATATGAGAGGTTTAAACTTGGTGGCGGTCAAAGTTATGACCTTTCAGATATCTAAGCTAACGTTGTAACATGAGATATGTAAGATAGACATGATCTGCTTTGCAAAGCCTGGAAGGAGAAGAATTGTATATAGTGTAGGAAGAAGAATTTTCAATAACATGTTGTATGTGCGATACATACACTTAACAAGAGGTCAAGCACATTTATAAGAGACAAACCCACCCTCTCGTCAGAGCGGATGTTAAACAAGGACTGTAACCGCAAGGGTTGAGTTGCAAACAAAACTTTGGTCTTGAGCCTGAAGGGGTTTGGCGCCAAGATGAAACGATTGGCGGTAAACCGCCAGCTGTAAAGTAGCTCTGACTCTGCGATTTGGTTGTGACAGAGACGGCAGTCAGCAAGGATAGGAGCTGTGGAACGCGGAAGGGGAGGAATATGCAGTTTTGTGGGATCCCCAAGCAGGCAGCTCATAGTGAAGACACAGCAGAATGAGAAGATTTAGTGTGTGCGACAGTAGTTGGAATGTTCGTTAATCGGCGATAGCGTTATAATTACCTGCAGTGGCGAGTTATATGTTTTCAGTAAATCCAATTACCAATGTAAACCCCGTGTGTAGACACTAAAGCCATAATAATAATTTTAATAATGATGTTAAATTATAACGATTGAATTGTGCTTCTCAGGCTTTGGCTGCTGGAGATTTATGTATCTCTTCGACTTTTAGAAGGTTATCCAAAGTTTCGACAAACTTTTCAGTTGCCATCTTCAGCTTTAATGACTATTGTAGGGGTTCCAGCAGTTAATGTGTAGCTCTTGCTTTAGGCATGTGTTAGATAGCACGTCACTTCTCTCTGCTTATCTATCCACGGCTTCACCTCAAACAAGAGGTTAACAAATTCTGTCAAAGTCGCTCCCAGAATACCAATTGCAGTGTTTGCCAAAACGTTGACAAACACTTGACATTCGATGCCACCCAGTTCCGGCAGCTGAAGATATGTTGGTCTCTTTATGGCATTGTGATGCCGCAATATAATTAGTTACTGCTACTAATAATAAATATAGGTGTTAGGCATACGTTACCTGAATGTATCACAAAGGAAAGAACCCGAAATTACATAAATTCGTCAGAACCCACTGCATATGTCAGAAAATTCATCAGAGGCACATAAATTATGAGTCGATATTTCATGTTATTTCTGTGCATTCGTGCATACTTTATGCTTTTTTTTTATTGCTAGTGGGGTGGGACTAAGTCACTTGTACTGCGGCCACTTCTGGCCTATTGTACCAGCCCCAGATGATAGGTGAGGGTGATTGTGGAGCAATTGGTGGAATGAAGATTGGCAGGGGAAACCGAAGTACTCGGAGAAGACCTGCCCCAGCGCCACTTTGTCCATCACAAATCCCACTTGACCAGATCCGGGATCGAACCCGGGCCGCCGTGATGGGAAGCCAGCGACTAACTGCTTGAGCTATGGCGCTACTTTATGCTTTACTTATACAGTTAAGCCATAGCCTTGCTACTGTGAGTATAACTGAAAAGATGACTTCGCTTCTCTGAGCCTGAAAGAAATTTCATAATGTCATCAATTTTGAGATGATGAAAGAAGAGAATTGATAAATTAACATGGGTTATCCTTAATAAGAGGCGACTAGTGCTGAGTAAGTTGGAACAGCATACCGGAGAAAGTTATCAGTTGACAGCTCCAACCCTTTGGAATGAATACGTGTAATAAATGGTTATAAAATCATGTCGCTACGCTGCTCTTTATAATTATATTGTAGCGTCCTGTTGCACACGGCTTATTGTTCATAAAATGTCACTAGTTCACCATCTTACGTGCAATGTGTCCTAAAACTTATTTAAAAGTGTCTTACACATAACGCGTCTTTTAAACTTCATTTAAAAGTTCCTGTACATTGCACTACATGTAAGATTTGAGGTTTTCACGGCGGTGGCTATGAAGAAAGCCGTCTTCTGGGATGTTGCGCCGTGTAGATATTATGTAACCGACGTTTCGGAGGAACGTATCGCCTCCATCTTCACGGTAGAAGATAAAAGAAGAAAATCCGCGAGCGAGGAACCAGCGTGAGCAGGTCCTGACAGATTACCCTGAAAATGGAGGCGATATGTTCCTCCGAAACGTCGGTTAACGCAATACCTACACGGCGCTACATCCCAGAAGACGGTTTTCTTCATTGCACTACATGTTTCGACCGACATCTGTCATCATCGGGTGTTCAGTTGTTTTTTGTGTCACTGGTTCATCGCGTTATGTGCAGCGTGTCCCTTAAAAGGACAGGGGAGATGTAGTAACCATTTCAGTGAATCCAGTCACGCAGTGCGTTTCCTGTGGTAACATGTAGGTAAAGAAAACATTGATTCGATTAATGAACATGGACATTCAGGTGTGTATAAGGTTATGGGACCACAAGATACGCGCAGATATTTGATTCTTAGACCATACGAACGATATTCGCTTTCGTAAATTTTGTATACTCGTCAAATGTAAAAATTTATAAGGTCAAGGGCAAACGAAGGAAACTGGCAACCGCAACGCAACTGCAGTTTCCGAGAACTGTTAGTAGACTGAGTTGAACACTTGGAATTTAAAGAGCAGCGAAAACTGAGGAAACGGCAAAGCGATTACAGCTCAACTCGTTAAATAATAAGAAACTCAACTCATAAGCAACTAATCAGGTCAGTCTTCACACAGTTGCGTTGCAGCGTAATTTCATGGCTTCAGCTGTTTTAACGTGCTTCTCTGTTTCATTTGTTCCTTTAGATGGCACAAAAGGTTGATGATGCTGCTAATTTTGTTTTTGTGCAGTTAATTGAACAAGAGCCTGGCACACATGACAAGAGTCACGCAGACTACGCTAGGTGGGACACAATAGTACTGGGTTTTTGAAGTTTTTCCATCGTCCGGTATTCTAGAGACTAGAAAACACGACGTTTCGGAAACTGGATCTGTTTCCGTCCTCAGGCGAGGGTCCAGTGATTGAGGTTCACTCTTTCTAAGGGACCCGACTGAGTAGGTGTCTTCTCCTTTCATATGAGGACGGAAATAGATCCAGGTTCCGAAACGTCTTGTTTTCTAGTCTCTAGAATACCGGAAGTTGGGAAAAAGTCTAAAAACTCAGTAATTCTAACGAAAAAAAAATAGATTTGGCTTGGGAAAAATTTCTCATGAGATGAAGGAATCTGGATCTTATTAAGTTCTTTCGAAAAAATCTAAGACTCTGAGTTTAAATTATCTTGGAAGAACGGATGTACCCAATGTTTTATTTTCCCCTTTCCTCTCTTCTTAGGCCGTGTCAATCATTGCAGAGAAGAAGCGCATGAAATAAAAAAAAAAAAGTTAATCACGCATTAAGTGTGACGAACACACACACTTGAGACGATGTGAGCAGCCAATCAAACATAAGTTTCCCCAGTGTGTGCCTGCTAATCTGGAAACCAGACGCTTGCTTCAAATCGGTGACGTTTATTGGAAGTTGCGGTTGCGTTGCAGTTGCCAGTCTCTTTCGGGGTGCTCTCGCCCTAAATATACTACAACCTTACAACAAGAAAGTTAGTTAGCAATAATATAGCAATGAGATATCTTGGAAGCGGGGGAAGCGGGGGAAGTTAAGGAGTAACATACCAATCGTGACGGTATCACTCCCCCTTCCCCCCACTCATCTCGAAAGCCTCAATACACGAGGAACCTCTGTCTGGTGTGAGGCATGCGGCGTCTTCGAATTTAATCAAAATAAAAATACCGCGACAAATATTAGAGAATTTCCTCTATTATGTTTAATGGTAATTTTTTCATTGTTTCTCTTTTTCCCTTTCTGCGCATAGGCTTACAGACAGACATGCATATATGGCGAATCTTAAATCCTCATTTTTTTAAATTTTAGTTCCGAAATTACCAATACATATAAACAGCTGTTTCTCGTTCAAGAGGATGTAAAATAATCCTCCTTATCATCAGTGACATAAATATTACTTGAACACACTTTCAACTCGTCAAAATTCTTCATTATGTTAATTTTAAACTTTTGTAATATTTATGAAGGAAGTTTTATTCCTGTGAATTAATTTCATAAGTTCTTGTTGCGATAAAAATTCAACAGTTTATTCTTAAGTGAGCTTATGTCTGTTGAGCCAAAATTTACAGAAGATAAAACTGAATTTACGGTTGTTAATATTTGCTGACATTAATGATTTATATGGGTAAGCTTATACTCGCATGCCTCCAGTCCAATTTCTGGTACCTAATTCTGTTTCACAACCTTAATGATTAGTAAGTTATATTTCCTTCGTAATTCATTCCATTTTCAAAACTAACTGAACATCGTGTACTTTTATTAAAGACAACTTTAGACTTGTAGTAAGACTAATAAATTATTCATTGATAATATTTTATATAATGTAGTTTATTTCGGAATCTGAATGTTTAACACATTTTTCCCTACAACTGCCTGTTTAAAAACTAACACAATATCACCCACTTTATTTATGTATCAAAGTATTTTATCCAGAAAATCGAATTGAGTAAATAATTAAAAGAAGAAATCAAATAATGGATGACTCAAAAATTGAATGATTGATTACACTCTATTGGAGCATATTGACTAAATATAACTGTGTACGGAAAATTCCCAACTCATAAAAGAAGCATTTGAAAGTGTTGATTTAATTACATAATTGCTGCTTTCCAAGCAGAGAAACTTGAGTAACTGAGGAATTTCTTAAGAGCTTAGATATCGGTTTTGAAACACACGCTATCTGATCCTCCAACTTAGCAGAAAGTCTGGTAGAATTTCCCTTGCTTTAGTCGTGGAACCAACGGTTCTGTGATTGCAGCCTTTGATACCACAGAGGAGAAGGACGTGTGCTCTGCACTACAAGTACACGAATGTTTGAAGGGTGAAATGAAATAGAAAGAGAAACCGTGGACAGACAGCCAAGCTGAGGGTCTGCAATTGAATATAGTTTAGTCGCTTTGCATATAATTTTCTCAGAGCTGTGATTATGAATATTACTGTGCGCTGGGATATAGTTCCGTGTAATTCGGTAAGATTTCATTGAAGTTTTGGAGGAACATACTGTCTCCTTTATCATTGCAGAAGATCGAACCGAACTACTTAGTAAAAAGAAGCTTGAGGCAATAAGAAGAAAAAATGAACGATATAGAAAACGTGTGTGAAAATATGTAACTGCAAAGCGATCACTGAATCACGGAAACATGAAGGAGATATTAATTTTTTTATAATATATAGTATATAGAGAAATGAAGAAGTGTTAATTACAGTTAGTGAGCAGAGGAATATCCTACACGAAATAAGAAAACGGAAGGCTAATTGGATTATTCATGTTTTACGCAGAAACTGCCTTCTAAGAGAAGTTATCGAAGGAAAGATAGAGGGGCGGATAGAAGTGACAAGAAGACGTAAGAAGATGCTGGATGACCTCGGGGACGGAAGAGGATACTGTCATTTGAAGGAGAAAGCTCTAGATCGCATTAAATGGAGGAATTGTTTTGGAAGAGACTGTGGACCTGTCGTCTTGACAGATTACTGATGATGATGATGATAGTATATAATCGAAATAATTTGACCATGATATGTTAATACAATTATTGACTTCTCTGACATCCAGGCTCCTGCCTCTTATTTAAAAACAATGTTTCGGAGACTGGATTCTGTCTTCAGGTGGGACCTACTATGCTGGGCCCTATCGATATACATATATCTTGTGCTGGCGTTGATGTCTGTGACAGGAGATAGGGACTAGCTCTATCGACGAAACCAGCTGAGTAGGCTTTTACCTGAGGACGGAGACGAAAATTTTTTACGTGAAAACAAAGATGGATATTGGCCAAACAATTAGTAGCTGTATATAATAACCCTTGTATTATGTAGAAGAACAATTTAATTGTGAAGTCAGTGACCCACAACAAATTTTTAGGTATCCACATGTTTCGTAATGAAACTAAACTTGATGAGGTCTACAATTTTGCCTTTTATCTACATGTTTCGTCCGCATGACGAAATTTATTGAATAGTTGCTTTGTGTATGGGATCTATTAGTCTCCAGTGACGTGTTTTTACTTCGTTTCTGCCTCAGCATCCAATATGCATGTAGTGGCCAACTTTTCCCTGGAGTAACAAATACCACAGCCATTTGTGTTCATTTAGTGGCCAGGAATTTGGAGACTTCTGTGGCGTTGCAGGTCACAGCATGAAGGCATGAAAGGCATTTATTGCAGCTAATGAATATGATGGAACAAAGTAATAGGATTATGAGCCTCTATACGAAACAGACGATATAAAGGAATGTGTACTGTTCTCTGGCAGAGTTTTAGACCGTTTCCCCTTTAATGTGTTGCTTTCTGGAAACGGTAATATGTGAATAGTTATAGGTACTGACTATACACATGACTAAAGAGAATGTACTCTAACGTACACAGTGATTACTGAAGGTTAATATATTTGTATTGTGGATTTGCTCAAAGTCTTTCTAGGAAACGGCTCGGTAAACACGTTCCAACGTGCAACAATGGAAGATGTATCTCAGTGGATGAATGTTATGGCAACATTCAGCGAACCAATGAACTCTCTGGCTAGGAATCACGTGACTTGTTTTCTGTGTTGTCCTTGCGGAGCCTATATAATAAAGACCTCTTGTACCTTAGATTAGTGCAGAGGCCAGAAATGTTTTTAGTTGAGTTCCGAGATTCCTGAGTGATTGAACAAGAAATTGCAAGTAGACTTCAGAGTAATTTGAAATTCTAGTTTCTGTGTTGAGGTCCGTTGCCAGGAGACGACTAGTGAAGACGGATAATCCTAGTGCTTGTGCAACGGTGGACTGGAAAGTGTGTAAATCAACGATAGAACTGTAATAAGTGTGATTAAAAGAACTTGTAACCAAAATGATAATAAATACAGTCATCCGATCCAGGGCCCCTTATTTTCGCCTCGCGTGCCCCCATACTCATGACAGTATGCACATTTAACGACCGATAATTCTATGTGTATTGTCCTTTCTCGCAACATAAGGGTATAACCATTGAAAATGTACTTATTTATTTTTCTCACCTGTTAATTCTAACTTTATCTCTTTATGGAATTATCATTAATTTTTGCCATTACATAGACCGCCTAATTTTTTTATTTTTAATTATTTCTGTGTCTTTCTACGTACTCGTGCTAACTTTGTAATTGGCCTCTGTGCTGTTAAGTTTGCACCTAAATAAACAAAAATTGAGTTGAATTTAATTATGCAACGTATTCCATACATTCTGAACATACACGGAATTAATTTAGATTAACATCAAATTGCTGTAGGACGTCAGCCAGAGAGACCGTAACTTCCATTCGGAAATTCTATGATATTAATGAGGTTATTGATTATTCATTAGGTGGTAACTGAGGAAACTAGTTTGTTTCACGAGATGATGTACAGCACGTCTGGCGCTGCTCCGCGGTTATTGTATCAAATATGGCCGTCAAAATGAGGATCTGGAAAACGCATTAAGTACCTTAAAACCTATGGCATGTTCGCTCTGTTAGAAATCACCAAAAAATGTTGGGCTTAAAAATATATTACTGTTTATCTAAAGCTTTCGTTTCAAACATTTTTTCGCTCCAATAAATATTTACATTTTATGATTAGGTAAATATTTATACTTTGCCCTCGGGACGGGGAGCCGGGATAGCTCAGTAGGTATAGCAACTGGCTATGGGTTGTACGACCGAGGGGTCGGAGTTCGAGTCCCGGTAGAGTCGAGAATTTTCTCTTCTCCACGTTGTCCAGACCGGGTCTGGGGTTCACCCACCCTCTTTCCAATGGGTACCGGGGGCTGTTTCTCTGGGTGTAAAGCGGCAGGTCATATCTTACGCGGTAACTGTCTTCTAAAAGAAGTTATTGAAGGAAAGATAGAGTGGCGGATAGAAGTGACCAGAAGACGAGGAAGAAGACGTAACAAGATGCTGGATGACCTTGGGGACAGAAGAGGATATTTTCATTTGAAGGAGAAAGTTCTAGATCGCATCAAGTGGAGGAACTGTTTTGGAAGAGACTGTGGACCTGTCGTCTTGACAGATTACAGATGAGTGAATGAAAGCGGCAGGAGCGTAAAGCTGACCACTCACCTCCAACTAGTGCTGCGATAAAGAAAATATGGATTTATACATCCACTCCGCATACGTCTTCATGGTGCAGTGTTTAATTTGTTGAGCACAGGGACAACTTTACCTTTTACCCTCGATATGCGTCCAGAAGAGCATGTAGGCCTCCTTCTAAGAAGTTCGTTGTTTTTTTCCGATTTCAAAGCAAATTGGAAAGTGTCAATGAAGTTTAATGCATTTTCCAGTGTAAAGTTTCAGAAAAATCAGTTCGTCGTTGTTGGAGTTGTTAAATGCTTACTGAAGTTAATAGGAAACGACAAAGCCAATAGGATTTATCTGCATTTTTTGTTGCGGACGCGTCAATAATGGAATATTTCTGTTGAGGGGAATATAAGGAATTCAAAAATACATGACATTCCGTAGAAAAATTAGGCGGAAATACCTTCTGCTTCACTTCACACATTAAGTGCAAATGTTCTCTTTCTCATGAATAAATATTTAGTCCCTCGCTTTACAACTTACAAGACAGTGGAATTTCAAAGAGAGCTATTGATACGATCAAAAATAGTTTTAGAAGAACATACAGGTCAACAAGAGAATCATTTTAACTGCCCAGGGTGTGACAACTACCTCTGCAATGATTATGTGACACTAAATATGACGGAGAGTTAAAACGAATATTAAATAACAAGTTTAAGGAAACTACGTAAAAATTCGAGGGCACGTTGTAGCGTAGTTGGTTGAAGCACTATGCTACAAGGCAGAAGTTCTGGGGTTCGATTCCCGATGAGGTCATGTTTTTTTTTCAATTTACCTAATCCTTCCAGCCACTCTATGGCCCTGGAGTCGACTCAGCCTCTAACAGATATTAATACCAGGATTCTTCCTGAAGGTAAAGTGTGGACGGCTCAAAAGGTTTACAACTTCACCGCCATCTGTTGGCCGATTGTCTAGCAATTATGAGAGCCTCTACGTCTTACAAACTTACGGGACCTCATGGCCTGTTACAGGGATAGCTTTTACTTTTAATCCAAAATTGGATGATATCCTAGCAGTTCGTACTGTATGCTGTATAGATTCACAGTCACCGCTGTGAGGACCTCATGTCCAAAGATAATAAAAGTGAAAGCCTTCCTACAGTGAAAGGATGTACAACAAAGGACGAAATATTATAACAATATTAGACAAGCATTAACAGATATTTTAAATCCAGGACAAAGTAATAACATATTAACTGAACTGAAGATATGTCTGAGTAGGGTCGTTTGTTTTTTCTGAAACAAATTCTAATTCCGTTCGAGGGGAAAGCGAAATGTGAGAAGACCGCGGAAGAGATACAGCTGAAGTTCAGAACNCAGAACATATGTTTTATAACTAATACCCGAACGTAGATGATGATTTTGGAAAATTTTAGATACTCTTCTCTATCTCGAAACTGATATTTCAGTAAAACTTTCAATTAAAAGTGACAGATAAACATTTAAACATAAATATCAACAATCATATGAACATTGTGGCCGGGGCAGCTGTTTCTGTCAGTGCGGACGGACAGTACAGCTCTGACTGCCAGATGCCGACTGCCATGTATTTTAAGTCCAGAGGCCAGAATTCACCGCGGTATTTACAAAATGAGTTGTTAGGCACAGGGTGGCATGAAGTGGCCTATACTGTGGTGTGAGGGTACACAAGGCGGTGACAGTTGACATTCGGACTCTGATTAATTGCATGCTCTTCCCAACAGGCAGCAGCACTAGCATAGCCATGCTGTCTCTGCCCGCGACATCACATGACATCGTGACCCATTGCAAGTGATGGAACCCGTTTCGTTGCAGTTTAGGCTGGTCGCACAGTGCCTACCATTCTTCCACGTCCTCTTGTTCACCTGATTGCCCACAAACTGCAGAGGTTTCGGTGGAGTGTACACGTGTTTGTGTTTTCTCCTACATCCTGTTTCCTCACTCTCCAATTCCCAAAATTCAGATGATATCTACATGAAAATATTGCCTCCTCTTTGGAGGAAAGTCTGTTAGAACTGTCACAAAACAGGGGTTGGAGAGAGAGTTGCAATTTTTTATGACTTGCGGCAAATTCGTAATCCACAGCGTACACTTATTTTTCTCAGAGTTCGAGTGAAATATGGAGTTTTCTCTGAGGAAAGAAATTAAATTTTAGTTTTTTGTATTGTGATATTATATATATATATATATATATATATATATATATATGTATATATCTGTAGATGAATATTAGTATTTCAGAGGTAGGTACTGTCTTCTTTATTGCAATCGAAGTGAATATGACTGGGGTGTGGTTGGAATATCTATGAAGGGTGAGGTTTGATGTGACCCTCTCTCGAATATCGCACAGTGTGGTTATGAAAGGTAATAAACAACACTTGCTTATGGGTACATACCTAAGAAGTGACACCCAAATTTGTATCGTTCAATCTGTCACTCTTTAACGCTCCGCATATGTTTAAATAATGTATTAATAGCCGGTTCTTATCTGTAATGAAACATCCAATATCTCAGTTACTTAGCTCACTTGTTCACTAATGCTTAACAAGATAATAAAGGCTCTCAAGTAAACTCCTCAACTGATATATGTTCGTTAATGAAAATTGTGTTAACCCATAATTATTACTGGTCTATAAACGGACAAGACTCATGTCACAAGCTCAAAATGCTAATAGTCGCTCAGCTAGTCAAGAAATTATACTTGTTCCACGAAACCCGCGAGTTCATTAACCGCTTCTCCTGAAGGACTACCTTGTCTACAAAATTAGTCCGGAAATTGTTTACTGGGCAGATAAATGTAAAGTTATCCATAAGATTAATTAATTAAGTACCATGCCATGAAGACGCATTGTGGAAGTGGCGGTACATATCCACCAAACTAAACCTCGACATTGGCTAGAGTTGACTGGTCAGTTTCACACCCTGCCGCTTGACCAACGTATAAACATCCGCCAGTACAAATTCTATAGGAGAGTAGGGCCCAGAGTAGGCCTGGACATCATGGAATACAGTACAATCTACAGTCCGTGCCCAGAATCGAACCCTTATTCGTCGTCCAGCATGTAGCCTAGTCGCTATACCGATTGAACCAACCCGGCTCCGGAAATCTTCAAGTTGAATGAAGAAATAATTTCAAAACTCTTAATAAACCTTCAGTACTGTTATCTGGATTAAGCACTGCTTGTTTATGCACCCTATAGAATCTGCTTCAGTTTTGCTGTGGAACTGGAAGTCGCCCGTACACAACAGGAAACCCGTCAGTACCCGGTGTGTCATCCAAGGACTCGTGTTTTCTAACGTCTGCCTGAGATTCAGAATAGAGCACAGTACAATGCGTTGCGATGCCATATGATGAATGTTACCATGTATGCTGTTGTATGCTGTAGCTGTAGTCTCATACCTGGCCTGCCCACAAAGCAGTTGGCTTCAGGGCGAAAGGTAAGAACTTCAATCTCCGTGCGTACGCCGACTTCTAGTTAATTGTATCCGTGGTTTTTCAACAAAAAATAAGTGTATACTTCATATATCTTTCATTTCCGTACTCATATCAATTCGTTCTTATGATCTGCCTTTAAAATGTGTTTTAATATTATACAAAGTTATCCATAGATCCCAAAGACACCTCAGGATCTTTTCTGTGTCTTTATATTTATCAAAGGTTCGGGCTTTATAAAATTGAAAGAAATATTTAGCATTTTGAAGAACTGTAGCCAGTTTTTGTTGCATATGTACCTTCTACTACAACGTCATGAAGCTCTACATTTTTCCAGCGGAGTCTGTTCTACGTGTTTAATGTAATTCTCAAAATAAACACCTATTATCTTCTTAAACAACATTAACAGAATAGTCTTCCTATCACAGAAAATAATACATTTTAATAGGAACTGAATTTTGAAGCGATATTCCGATTTCAAATGTCAAAAAAAAAAAATAACGGAGATTTTGAAGATTTCTGTTAAAACACAATGATAGCTTTACACTAGTCCCTATTACCCTATGTATTTGTCCTATGTTCTGCTGACCAGTTTTGGATCCTGAATAAACTTAGTCTCTGATCATTGAAGGACCTAGATCCTTACCATTATATCACGCGTATGCGTGACTACAGATAGGCTTTTGGTAGGAGATTGGATTTATTAACAACTTTAACACACGACTAGTGACTACATTTAATTAGAGCGCCATCGCTGATCTCCACATTTTACAAACCACTACATCACACGCTCAGCCTTCTCAGTCTCCTGTGTCTTCATCAGTCGTCCCTTGGTAACAGCTTCTAACAGATGTTCTTAAGCCTCCGCGCTTATTTCGTTGACCGCTGGCTTTCAACTGCACTGAGTATATCTTCTCTTCACAGACTCTCGTACCACTTCCGCTCTCTTCAGAATCAGGGTTATTTTACGATTGGCGATTTACCACCAATCAGTTCGTCTTTGCGACAAGCCCCTTGAGACCCACGACCAGTAATTTTATTTTCCAACTGAAAACTTGCCGTTATAGTCCTTGTGTATTACCCTCTCTGATGAGAGGATGGTCCTCGCCAGCGCAGTCATTCTCAGGTAGTAGTCTCGCGGGACTNGGGATGGTTCTATCGTTGGCAATCCCTGGCGGTCCTCGCCAGCGCAGTCATTCTCAGGTAGTAGTCTCGCGGGACTCATGACCGCACTTTACTCTCTCCGTTTCGAGACTCCCCCAAACTGGAGGGCCAAGTCCCCGCATTTATATTCCCCAAGAAGAGGGTGGCCCGGTTATACCCTCAGGCATTGGATTTCCTTTTCGTCGCCTCCTCTCTCTCTCTCGCTCCAATTGTTCTCCTTATAACATTTTGGCGGGCCGCATAGAAAACAACATTCATTGTTATATCTCAGTCGTTTCCGTGGTAACATATTTGTGTGTGAAGGCGTTACTCAGTAACGGCTGCGTATACTTGCTTAATAAGAACCTGCTGCCTAGCAGCGGATGTTGTTTCGTTGTTCGTTACGAATTCGTTACCCAGAAACGGATCTAAAACGAATTTAAGTTTTATGGAATTTATAGTTTTGCTCAAACTAAAGCCATCAAAAAAGGACCGCGCCATAACTCAAGCGGTTAGTCGCTGGCTTCCCACCGCGACAGCCCGGTTTGATCCCGGGTCTGGTGAAGTGGGATTTGCGGTGGACAAAGTGTCACTGGGGCAGGTTTTCTCCGAGTACTTCGGTTTCCCCTGCCAATCTTCATTCCAACAATTGCTCCACAATCACCCTCACTTATCATCTGGGGCTGGTACAACAGGCCAGATGTGGACGCAGTACAAAGGACTTAGTCCCACCCCACTAGCAATAAAAAAAAAGCCATCAAACTATTTAAATACCTACTAGGTATCATTTCTGTTCCATTCTTTTATATTTTCTACAATTTTCATCATTTCTTATTATAGGGCCATGTAGAAAATCGCCCGTGATAAGAAGGATGACCTCACTTACACCCACACATCTCCAGTCCTGTGATATTCCTCAAGTTGCATGCAGAGTGCGACTAGCATAACTTCTATTCCTGTCGTTTCCGCTTTGATTACAGGACACAACTTTTCAGACAAAAACCAGCTAATGGCTATACACCCTCAGACATGTACAGGATAATGTTTTATTGATTCCACTATGAACTTCATGCATATATGTATTGTTGCTTATCCATGTTGAAACCCAGTGGAAAATTGGATATCGGCTTATGAAGGCTGTTACTGTTTCACGCTAGACTGTGGTAGGATTCTACGCTCCTCTTACCAGCCGAAAAAAAAGCGTTTTAAATATTCGTGTAGGAAGCTGTAGGAAACTGGGCAGCATTATAGGCTTAAATCTCCACACATACAATATTCTGCTACACTGAAACACGTGTACATTGGCTCAACTTCGGGCTTTCAAAACTGCGATCAAGCAGCCGACGCTGTAATTCCTCGCTTGGGGATTGGGAGGTTTTTTTCTCCTCTGCTCCGGGCAGATGCTAATAGAGAGGGAAATAACTCAATGTCTAACTTTCCCACAGAAGATAAGCTAGTCGAGAAATTAGGCATCTTGTGTGGAATTTGAGTCCTTAGTACTATGAGCACAATATTCCTCTACTGATTTCTGACGTATAACATACAAATCTCTTTCCGCAAAATCACTTTTAATATTATCCCCTCGTCTACGCTTAATTTTTTTGTGACAAAGGTATTTTAAACATTTTTATCCTACCATTGTGTGCTGCATTTCCATCCTCCTTGATTTTATAACAAATAAAATATTGCGTGAACATCGCAATTTATGGAACTCTTCAAGACTCCTGTCACTTCTTCCTCGTTGGGTTCAAATATTCTTCTAAGCATCCTGTTCTCTGACATCCAGAAATCCATGGTTTCCCCTTAATGTGGGATACCAAGTTACACATACGAACATAGCAAAGAGTAAAATTGTATTTTTGAATATTTTGTATTTCCACTTTGTATTCCCCCACCCCGCTTGACCCGGTCTGGGCCTGGAAGAATCTAGTTTACAAACTCATATTATTATTATTACTATTATTATTATTATTCGGCTGTAAGAGTTGGGCCTTCAGGCCTGCTAGATCCAAGAGAATTTTTTATTCTTACATCTCCTTCTGGTTCTCCCCACGTCTCTTCTTCTTCCTCTACTATGTCCAATTATCTTACCCGATAATCATTTATCCTTCATCCCATAAAGGAAGTATTTCACGCATTCGTATTCCGTGTCCGTGATGCTCTCCAACCTACGTCTGGGTCCATCCAAGTGATCTCTTCCTTTCACGGTTCCCGAATTCAGTCTTGTACGCATTTCGTCTCCTCCTCCTTCGTGTTACAGACGCCTCTCATTTCAAACGCAACAGTTTCATGCCCATAATGAGGTAGGTCTGTTTGGTTAATATTACAAATTAGGGGTATATTCTTCACGGAGTTTTTAAACAAAAAGTTACATTTATTACACTGCTGTTATTTCAGTAGTTCCCATTCGACTGTATCAACGCCTTTAAAGTGAAAATTCCGGCATGTTGTTGTGTGCCATTCAGTGCAATTAAATTTGCGTCTCATTTAATCAGTTCTGGAATAGCAGTTGACCGCAGCAGCAGAATACTTTATACTTGCAATCTATCTTCTGGAATACCGATCACAGTGGCCGCGCGGTCTACGGCATCAACCATTTTCGCCCGCTCGAACACGGGATCGTGGGTTCGAATCCCACTAGAGGAATGGATGTTTGTGTGCGTTTATTCTGTGTGTAGGTAGCGGCCTTGTGACGGGCTGATCACTCGTCCAAGTGATTCTACACTCTGTGTACAGATTAAGAAACTGAAAAAGCGGCCAAGGTCCAACAAAGGGCTGTAGAGCCATAGTAATAGTGTAGTTGGTTGAGGCACTATGCTACAAGCCAGAAGGTCGTTGATTCAAATCCCGATGAGGTTATTAATTTTTTTTCAATTTACCTAATCCTTCCAGCCACACCATGGCCCTGGGGTTGACTCAGCCTCTAACAGAAATGAACTCCAGGAATATTCTTGGGGGTAAAGGGCGGCCGGCGCGTAGGGCTGACAACCTCTCCGCCATCTATGAGCCAATTGTCCAGAAAATGTGGGAACCTCAATATCTCACAACCCTATGGGCCTACACGGCCTGTTACAGGGATAGCTTTACCGTTTAAATTTTTAATAGTAGTACTACTACTACTACTACTACTACTACTAATAATAATAATAATATTTTCTGGAATATAACACCGCCTAGCCTGTTAAGTGACGTTTCGGAGGAATATATCGTCTCCACATTCCAGGTTGAATAGTGAACGAAGTAAGAAACCATAAGTTTCATTCAATTCAGTTGAGCCTTCATTTCAATCGAACTTTTCTTTTATTGCTAGTGGGGTGGGACTAAGTCCCTTGTACTGTGGCCACTTCTGGCCTATTGTACCAGCCCCAGATGATAGGTGAGGGTGATTGTGGAGCAATTGGTGGAATGAAGATTGGCAGGATAAACCGAAGTACTCGGAGAAAACCTACCCCAGCGCCACTTTGTCCACCACAAATCCCACTTGACAAGACCCGGATCGAACCCGGGCTGCCGCGGTGGGAAGCCAGCGACTAACCGCTTGAGCTATGGCGCGGCCCTCAATCGAACTTTAAACTAAATCTTTCTTTCGTCCGCCCGATATACATCATCGTGTGTTGTGTCCCCTGAATATGGCGCTGTACCTTCTGGTTCTCTCAAAGGAGAATAATTTCATGATGCAGTGAGCTGTTCTTGTGTTCCCAATCAGGAGCGTGCCCCGTTTAGATTGTTATAGAACGTGCTGTTCGCCTTATCAATTTCAGTTCATAGCTAAATATGAGTTCTGTACACCTTTGTACTGACGCTGTGTGACGTACAGTCAAACGCATAGGAAAGCAATGGATCCCGGGGCTCTCCGTACTAAAGTTACTTCGGGGACGCAGTTATTGTCAAGGTCTCCCATAAAGTCTAGGGAACTACCACGTTAATAAGGAAACGCCTGGAGCTGTCGGTACCGCTCGTATAGTGAATAGGTTCAAGTTATGTGTGCGAGTTGCAGCAATTACACGTCATACAGATAACTTTGTCATGAAATTATATACAGATAATACTGGTTTATACTTGTACTAAACAGGAAAGTTGCTTACAGCAAGAGAACTGTGTGTTACGGTCTGTGTTGCCTTCGTATCGTTGGGTTTTTTATTAGATTGTTAATTGCAATTTAAATGTTTTGATGATGTCATTACAACGACGGGAGAAGATACTTGAAGTATGTACAGGCATATTGGAGGATATTACTGGGCACATTTAAGAAATATGTATGAAATTAGGGATTAGATTAATCTGACTTAAGATAGAATTTAGAGGTTGGTTTAAATAAAACTCTATGTGTTTCTCGAGTGTGACGTGTCTTCCTTTTCGTACCATGACGCGTAGGAACTGAACTATTCTGGACTTCATCAGGTATATTAAAAGCAAACAAATGTGGTAAAAATTTTATTTTTAGCCTCTTTCTTTTTGTATCTAGGGTTCATGAATATGCACACCGCTTACAACAAAGCCTGAAATAGTAACTCTGTTTAAATGAGACTAAACATTATTTAATAGTAAATTCTATGTTCAACAAGAAGTTCTCATGAGCATTAATTGCCTGCTTACCTCTGATATGACATGGATCACGTAGAAAATGACGCCTCACAAAATTCTTCGCAGCCGCAGGAGCACGTTTGCAGAGCCGTTAGCTAGCAAAGATAGTGGGATACACAGTCCAGTCCAGAAAATTACTGCTGGTCTTTGTCAGCACAGTGATTCTTGGCTCCTAGTCCGAGGGGATTCACGAATATATTTACTGTCTGACAGCCTGGAAACCATCCAATTCGGCGAAACCTGTACTAAAATTGGGGATACAGAGATTCACAGACTCTTTCGATATGACACTGACCGCGTAGAAGACGACGCGTCCAATAATTCTCCAGTTGTTGCGTGTGTATTCGATTCCGCTGTAACGTTTTTACTGAGCTGCTAACAACGATAGTTAGGATACATACACAGACACGCAGAGTGATGGGAGGGATTTACGAAGTAGGCCGTAGAGATGGGCTCAGGTACCATGACATACATACCAAATTTCATTAAAATTAGTTCACACAGACAGCCATATTATCTCATCGTTCTACTTTTGTTTTCCCAAAATATGGAAAGAAGACTAAATATACGCTCCCTTCGCTCAGAATTCAGTATGCAAAACTATGGCCTGATGTAAAATTTGTGAACCTACATTTTCAATCAGCAAATTAGAAATAATCTGGATTTAGAACCGCATGAAACACAAATATCCTCTGTGAGGAGACTGCAGGTTTCATGTAAGTTACAGCAAGTGCTATAGGTGATAGCATGGAGCTGTGAAGCGTTACTGTATAAGGAAATGAAGGAAATGAAAATTTATATCATTAGTGCATGATAATTTTAATAAAAATTTGTTAGCAATTTTGTAATTGTGATCTAATGGACCTATATTCTGTTCTTTTTGTAAAGCCTGTATTATTCAAACTAACCCAGTGGTCAATGTCCGTGTTAAACAAGGTGTAATTAAGAATTTTCTAAGAATATTCTTCTAAACTGATCCCTGTCGAATGCTTAGATTTATTAAATTCATTATATACTATCCTGAATTAATTTAAGAGTTATTGGAAATTTCATATAAATTAATTGTTTAAAATTTTGTTATAAATTAATGGAAATAGTGAATACAGCCCTGATTTATTGCAAAATGCAGTTTTTGCAATAGACTTCACAGTATTTTAAAGAATAAAAACCTTAATTATTTTTTCCTCATCGAAATACTGTACGAACACATTTTTGGAATTGTTTGGTATCAGTTGTCTGTATCGCCTTCAATATTTTATCGCCCGAAATGGCGACATTAAATTAAACGCCATATAGGGACACTTCGATTTAGAAAAGGACCCTTATTGCTTCTTTCAGTAAATTCCTTGATAAATTCACAGACCTGAGCTCTTTCCAGCAAAAGATATCTTCTTGAAGAAGAATGGAATCCTACAAACACAACACTCGCTACGTTATTGTTGGAGACGCGGACCAAATATAGCGCTGAACCCCGCTGTTCAGGTTTCAGGAACTGAAGGGTTTCATTCTCTTTTGTGCACCCCGTATGAACCCAAGTTGAGCATCAGTTTCCTCTTTATGATTCTCTCTGGTTTTCTCCAGGGAATTTCAGTGACAATACAGTGTTACCGGAGAGACCATGTTCTTCCCTCCGGATCTTGTGATGGATTTGAGTGGTTACTACTTGAACTGCAAACGCGCATGTCTGTTTGCGTCTGAGGAACATTTCTCCTAGACTGGGTTACTGCCAGTTTCCATTAGCATTGCAGAGAAATATATGTAACATGGGAAGAGAGGGAGAGAAAGGAATATATGATGTAAAGTAAGAAGAAGGAAGCGAGAAAATAAGAAGAAAGAAATAAAAATATGGATATAGTAGGAAGGAGACAAAACGTAATAAAAGAAACACAGACAGAAAGGATGGTCTTTCGTTGCAACATATTACTTGCCACGTAATTCTCTAAGTGTCTTTTGTATTTCCTTCTACGCAACAAAATATACACGATGTTGCACAGCGTTGTGATTACAAAAGATGGCGATAGAGGGCTGCGTGAGCTGTTTGCAGGTAGTACCACTTCTGCCGGTAGATGACTCTGCCAACAGTAACATCCCCGTCTTCTATCATCATTTTCATGATATATGTTTATTTTGTGGCGCTTCTTGAATCCTGTATTTTTATTCCCCACCTCCCACATTCTCTACAGTCATATGTTTGCACTGAGGCTGTGCGGAGCCTCTAGTCTAGTGGGACTAGAATTGAGTTCATTATTGATGTAACTGTATATCAGCCTCATAGGCTGAGTAACATAGAAAGATGGGATTATTTCCGTGTGATGAACTGGAGACAAGGTCGAAAGAAGAGGTCGTGGTCTAATTTAGGGGACAGTCCCCACAATTTTCTGTACAGACTGGCGAAAACCAGAAAAAAGAGGCAACGAAAATAGCCAGTCTTTTGGTTTTCAGTTTAAAGCTCAATGTAAAGCAAATCTCACTCTCTATCCTCTATAGTCCTTTGGACCTTGGCCACATTTTCAGTTTCTTAATCCTATAGACAGTCTGTAGGACTCCTTGGACGGGAGATCAGCCCGCCGCAAAGCCGCTACATACAAATAGAATAAAAGCACACAGAAAACCATGCTTCGAGTAGAATTCGAAGCGGCGACCCCAATGCCCGTAGGGGCGTGGCCACTATGATCGGCAGCCATATATATTCAGCAGGACAATAATATTTATTTACATGGAGCCAAGTTCTTTTTTTAAACTCCAAACCGATTACCTGACCAAGATTTTCCCCGTATTTTGTTGAACTTGAAGTCAGTTAGCAGGGTTTTGAAATGCCCTCCACTGGTTCCGATGTCGAGTAACTTGAATCGAGACCAAACCTCAATACTCTGGTTTTGTAACAACGATTTTAAGGGAATTCCCCCATGTGATTCCTGTTTCCGGCTTGCATTCTTTTCCGATTTTCTAACGGAAATTATATACATGATTCTGACTTCTTTAGTACACGCTGCATGCTCCTCCCATCTTATTAGCGTGACATGACACCTGCAAGACGGAATAATGGAACCACAGTAGACGTCCGTTGCTAGGCAACTGCTCGGTAAACAAATTTCCGCTACAGCGCCCAACAATGGAACTATTGTTCAGAGACAGTGTTTTATGTGGGTCCGTCCCGAGGCTATATAATGAGAATTACAGGCCAACTGGGATCAGCGAGTCTCACTGGACTCTGAACCGAGAATGACTACACTGGCGAGGGCCAGCGCCAGTTGCGAACGAAAGACCCGTCCTCTCGTCAGAAAGAGCACCTCATATCAAAAAATCCGCAACTGTCTGGCAGTAATAAATATCTGGTAGTATACCCCAGATGAGTGCTTTAATCCAAGACAGACTGGCAGACTGACCTTCGGTCACAACGTAAGAATCAGACTGAAGACTTAGCTGGGATCAGAATGAGAGAGTCTCTGGAGATAGTAGTCGAATGATTGTGTAGAGATGGCAAGAAAGTAATTGGGCTCTGAATAGAAGACTTCATGTGTGCTGCAGTGACAGTGAGACTATTATATAAATCCTTTGCCAGTATATGACTAGTAAAGACTTAAGACCATTAGCGTGTAACGGTGAACTGTAAAGTGTGTAGATCAGCGATAGCGCTGTAATTGCCTTTTGTCTCGACTTGTGTCTATAAGGTGTCAATAAAGCCAATCATCCAATCCATACCACGTCTGTAGTCATTCTAAATACAAGGCATTATTCTTAATTTCATTGCCCTAGTTCTATATGTCTAAGAGTAGGCTGTTTGGGAGACTGTGACGTCGTGTGGATTGGTGTTTTTGAAGGAAATGAGAGTGGAGCGAAATCCAAATGTAATGAGAGTGACAGACATGAATCAAATTTCATGAATCACGAAATTAATTTTTCTGGTTCCTTGTGTTTATTTATTTTGTATATGATGCATATTTTAGAATGCTTGGAGCAATTACATGATCATAACATTCTCATTGAGTGCCCGAAGTAAATCAGGACCCTAAATCGTTTGAAGCCGGTCACGGTAGCTGAGCGGTCTAAGGCATGTACTGTCTTCGCTCGCTTGGAAACCGGGATCGTGGGTTCGAATCCCACTCAGGACATGGATGTTTGTGTGCGTTTTTCTGTGATTGTGTACAGATAGAGCCCTTGCGACGAGCTGATCACCCGCCCAAGGAGTCCTACCGAATGTGTAAGATCTAGAAAAACCGAAGTGAACGGAGAAGTTCATGGAGGTAGGCTTAGGCCCACTGGGGCTGTAGTGCCAAGAAAAAAAATCGTTAGGACAAAACATAATTAGTTATGTGAAAGTCATAAATTCAAGATATACAAATTAAAATGGTGCCAATTCTCACAGTTTGAGCTATAAATTTATTACCAACAGAAGCCCGAAACACAAATATTTATTTTGACAACTTACAGTGATGTACAAGGAGCCGGCATAGCTCAGTCGGTATAGCGACTGGCTACGGACTAGACGACTGAGGGGTCGGAGTTCAAGTCACGGTGGGGATAAGAATTTTCACTTCTCCAAGTGGTCCCGACCGGTACTGGGGCCCACCCAACCTCCTATCCAATGCATACCGTGGGCTCTTTCCCCGGCGGTAAAGCGGCCGCGGCATGAAGCTGACCACTCACCTCCAACTAGTGCCGAAGTCTGAAAAAGAAAGAGCTAAAACACGCTTGAAAGTAAATTTAAAAGAAACGTGACAAGTCAGGGTAATGAACTACAAAAAGTTATCTGATTATTCAGTGTGGTAATAAAGAACTGCCGGTCACGGTAGCCGAGCGGTCTAATACATGCACTGTCTTCGCTCGCTCGGAAGCCGAGATCGTGGGTTCGAATCCCACTCAGGGCATGGATGTTTGTGTGTGTTTTTCTGTGTTTGTCTACAGGTAGAGGCCTTGCGACGAGCTGATCACTCGCCCAAGGAGTCCTACCGTACGTGTAAGATCTAGTAAACCGAAGTGAAACGGAGAGTTTCATGGAGGTAGGCCTAGGCCCAAATGAGGGCTGTAGCGCCAAAGGAAAAAAATAAAGAACTAATAGGCCCAAATGAGGACTGTAGCGCCAAAGGAAAAAATAAAGAACTACTAGGCCCAAATGAGGGCTGTAACGCCAAAGGAAAAAATAAAGAACTACCCATGAGGTAACCATTTACATATAACATAGGCCAATTTGCGGCAAATGATCGTTTTAAGACAGTAATAGAACAGCAAATCGTTACTCAGAGTACATATGTGACGAAAGTATGTAGAACCCGTTGCTGTAACAGGGGCCATAATTAAAACAGCTATAGGAAGACAGAAGGGTCGCGTTGGAGTCTATTCCTACGTAATTTGACCTCACCTTTATAACACCCGA
Organism: Cryptotermes secundus; assembly: GCF_002891405.2. NCBI lineage: Eukaryota > Metazoa > Arthropoda > Insecta > Blattodea > Kalotermitidae > Cryptotermes > Cryptotermes secundus. Next base: position 2,321,778 of record NW_019737391.1, read on the forward strand.
ACAGTTTATTCACGTCACACACAGTATCTGTGACGGGGAGGAGGGGATGGTGCGCTGTTTGTAATGTTACTATACCCCCCAAGATTTATTGCACTTCCTTCTGCGAAGCTGAGCTAGCGCTGTGTGTTGGATCTGCCGCCGGCAGAACATAATAGCTCTTTGTCATTGCTTACTGGCACCTGTTACGTTCCCACAAGCTTCAGTTCTATTCTATCAGGGATTCCTGATGAGCGAAATTGTACCTACCTTACAATGCCAATCTTAGCATTCAAAATTCAGCCAGAAGAGCTCTCTAAAGGATGATAATTATACGCTTAATTTCTGCAGATACCAACCAAGCTGCAGAGCAGGTCTTTTTCAGCTGAAGATATGCACTCCTTTTGAAATCGTTATTAAACTGTTACCACGGTTATTGTTCTGCATGTATTTCAGACTATAATTTCAAGAAAAATTAATGTATTTTAATCATCTTACATTCCATTAAAGTAATTACAATTTTTATTTATCATGTATATTCCCGAAGAATGCTATCTTCTGGTATGTGGCGCCATGTAGATGTTGTATGAACCGACGTTTCGGTACGTACGTAAATACGAATGATACAGCACCTCACAGTGTCTTTCATTTGCTACCATGGCGCTGCGTGGAAGTTTGTAGCACGGAAGCCGATATAACAAATAAGCCTTCTTGTTGAATTCTTCACAGCTGTTATACAAACTATCTCATTGGCATCATCATCAGCAGAATGACCCTTCCTTTGGAGATGCTTCCGAATTTAGATTCTGCCGAATTTGTCCGGTTTTTACTTCTTTGGATTTCTCGAAGATATCTTTCACAGAGCCAGGTTGTCAACCTTGCGTCCAACCAACCCCAGGCGATGTCCCTGTATTTATACCCCAGGAACAGGGTGGGCACTGTCATACCTCCAGACACCGGGGGGACATTATAATTATACAGAAAATAAAACAAATTCACACAGAAGTAAGGAAGTAAAATATATTGTGGTATGACGGTTTAAAGCCGGAAAAGTGAGGTCAGAATATACGTTCATTGCTAGGCAACGACTCGATAAACACATCCCCGTGGCAACGAATACGCAAGCAACAGTCGAGTATCTTCCGTTGCTATGCAACGGCGCCGTAAGCGCACCTTCCCCAAAATAGGTTGTGTTTTATGGGTGATCGGTGCGCAGTTATTATAAAGAAGATGTCATTTGAGAAGTCGTGGTAAAGTAGAGTCGAGTTTCGAGACGTCAGCCTACCGGGATATGAGCTTGGGAGCAGAGGAATTGAATTTAGTCGAGTCTTCGGAATTGGCAGCTGCAGAATAAGGAAAAGAGAGAGAATTGTGCCGTGAAAAGAAGACTTTATATGTGATTTGAAGTGACAGTGAGACTATGATAAATCCGTTGCCAGGATAGGACTAGTGAAGCCTGAAAACCCTTTTGCATGTGTAACGGTGAATTGCAATATGTGTAGATCAGAGATAGCCCCGTATTTCCTGTAGTCCTGAGTTGTATGAATAAGGTGTCAATAAATCCAATCATCCAATCCAGGACTCGTCCTATAAGACATGCAAAACCCTTACATGTGACAGTATACAGAGAATATAAAAAAAAAATAATCTTACAGGAATTCTATTTGTATTACCGTGTCCACATGAAAGAAAACATGGTTTTACGAATTACTGATACATTTATAAATTGGTGGTCTATTCTAAAACGGCAGTAGTAGGAGAAAATTTTGACAAAAGATTGCTGTTTTCCCTCTACCAATTAATGTGAATAAACTCGAACACAAAATTATGCCAAACGAATAATTGAATGTTGATAAAAGTGCCCAGAAGATTCTTAGAAAATCTCAGCTCTAGCAAATAAAATCGGCCTATTTCGCTGATGGACGGATTATCGTACAAGCATAACAGATAGACAGAAATCACAAACAAATAGTGCAGTCATCTGTTACGTAGACTGCGGTTTGATCGGCCTGATGATGCTGCATCATTAATGAATTTGCTGAATATGTAACTTACTTACATCAATCATGAATGTTAGTTGAATCGCTCAGTGAACGTTTCGTTATGGAACATTTGTTGTACCTGTCATTTAAATTCCGTACCGTGTATAATCATTATTCATAATACCAAAATAAAAGGAGTATGAGGAGTTTATGCGAGGAAGGATGAATCCATTCTCTTGTGTGATTAATTTTAACTAATGGAATAATTACTGTGTATATGTCAACAGATACATCCGTCTGCAGTGGAAAACATTTTTTGATAAGTTTCGATTTTAACAGTATCGCAAAAAAAAATGACTGATGTATTCAATTTATGGTCATGGTGACAGACGTGTATGATAATCTATTGCTGTAACATTAGCGTTGACAGCGTCTATAGCTGTAACATTGGCGTCGAAAACATCTATAGCTGTAACATTGGCGTTGTCAACGTCTATAGGTGTAAAATTGGCGTGGAAAACGTCTATAGCTGTAACATTGGCGTTGACAATGTCTATAGCTGTAACATTGGCGTTGTCAACGTCTATTGCTGTAAAATTGGCGTCGAAAACGTGTATAGCTCTAACACTGGCTTTTTCAACGTCTGTAGCTGTAACATTAGCGTTTTTTGTCAAATATCGTTGGTTTTATTACCAAATATATGTTCGTATTTTCTCGAAATAGTATAAGACGTATTACATTTCTCCGCACATATGAGACATGTTTTCACGGTGGTAACGATTGAGACTGTGGGCCTTCTGGTTTATGATACTGTTCAGTCTTCCATGCGATGTCGTAACCCAAACGACCATAATTTAATTTCTTTAGATACGGTGACATGTAGATGCGTTGCTAGGCAACGACAGCGAAATAAGCAGTTATACAATAGCCGTTGGCAAGTAATGGCAACGCAAATAAACATGTTTCCACGGAAACAAGGGAACAGTGGAAGTGATGATTTCTACGCGGTCCGTACCTATCCAGAGAATCCAGAGAAAGGGGGACGTCCGCCGTTGGAGGCCGCTACCAAGCAACGGCTAGCGAAGGCTGTAACCGACTGAGACCTAGTGTCGTATAGTGATTTGTGAAGTGTGTAGAACAGTGACAGCACAGTCCTTACTTGTAGTTATGAGTTTAAGAGTTTAATAAATCCGATTACCAATCTAAACCCCTTCTATAATCAGTCTATCACGTGGCAGTATTATTTTACTCACTGATGCATTTAAATCATGTCAAAATAGAAAACTTTATTTTAATCTCACTGAATATTTGGCATTCGTTACAGGACAACAAAATTAGACATACAGTAATTTTTTTTGGAGAGAGGCGCTTAATCAATGGGGTTCATTAGCTTCTCCTGTTCATCTCTGTCCTTCAGTTTCTGTATATCTCATATATTCTCAATGAAATGATTTTGATTACTCTTGGATCTGAAATCCTAAATTAGCTCCTATCTCAGATAATATTTTTGAATGAAGCACATAAAGACGTTTTCAAAAGTCAGTATAACGAATTTTTACCAGAACATTGTAGTCCGTGTGTGTATGTAAGTTGACAGCTGTCTATTTCCATGGAACAGAATTAGGTCTTTGAATTTAATAGTTTCTCACGTGCTGGAGATATTCCCTGGTTATGTCTATGTCATCACCAAGCTCTCAAAAGTCCGCCATTGCATCCCGCTGTAGTCAGTTGAATTCTGCTTATATTTTGACAAATTGTTATTTCCAGATATAGTTTAAAATATTATAAAATATTATTGTTTCACCACAATACTAAGCGAAGGGTATAAATTATGACATTTATTTTTATGATTTTTTTTTCTGTCCTCATGTTCCTTGAATATTATAAGTTCGAACCAATTATTCCTTGTTCTCATATAGCGTAAATGTTTTGAAATTGTTTTTGACAGTCTGAGACGGACGTATGTACCCATACACAACAGGCATGAACTATTCTTGCCTTACATATTTAGTATCGAAACGATTGAAAGTGTTTTATTACCTAACCTAACTGGCAAATATATTGTGCCTATGAAAGTCGTTACCTTTGATATGTTTCTCAGATTATGTAATTGTTCGCAATCACATTTCGGTTATGCAGGCTGTCATGTGAAACTCGATATATCTTCGCATGCTACCAGAACTAACTTTGTGTGTTACAGTTACGTGAACAGAGATAACTTTCTGTGTTACAGTTACGTCACCGGAGCAAACTTTGTATTTTACAGTTACGTGACCAGAGCTAACTTCCTGTGTAACTTTCTGTGTTACAGTTACGTCACCGGAGCTAACTTTGTATTTTACAGTTACGCGACCAGAGCTAACTTCCTGTGTAACTTTCTATGTTACAGTTACGTCACC
>NW_019737391.1:2326779-2353298 GCF_002891405.2 Cryptotermes secundus
TATGTTACAGTTACGTGACCAGAGCTAACTTTCTGTGTTACAGTTACGTGACCGAAGCTAACTTTTTATGTTACAGTTACGTGACCAGAGCTAACTTTCTCTGTTACAGTTACGTGACCACAGCCTTTTGAGAACACGTGCGCATTGTTGCAGTCTGGGATAAGCCCATATGGTGAGTAAACGAAATATTTAACAATTCAAATGAGACTGCAAGATAAGTAGACTGGCCTTAAATTATGCTTTGATTTTATTTATAAATTCCTTATATACTGATCATAACTATTTAAAATTACTAACAGTAAAAATTGTATTGAAATTAGGGATGATAATATTATGATGCATCTTATGAAAGTAGGTTTCGACTTTAGGGAAAAGTGGGTGGAACTAGCTCATTTTCGTGTCCAAATTGCGGACTTTGAGATTGTCGGCGTTAAACCTCCTGGTTTTACGACCAGAGAATTTGCAATGCTAATAATTATGATAGTCATCAAGATGTAATTACTAATACTCAGCTTACTGAATCAATTGAATCACGTTATAAGGAGGCACCCTACACACTAAAGCTGCACGCACGCACGCACGCACACACACACACACACACATATATATATATATATGTTACATTTAGAGAAGCTACAGCTTTTGTCACAGAGATGTGGACACTATATAAAGAACACATATGGGTATATGGATATGTGATCGCATTTACGGCAGCCCTTAAAATGGGTAAATAAAAGTATCAATAATTCGTTACTTATTTTTACCCATTAATGAGACTACCGTAAACCTTTCATTGGCTGCGTGTTTATTGCCATGTTATCATATTTCGTCCATATTCCCTGAACAGTAGTACACGTTGCTGTCTGAAAATCGTCGTCATTAGATACAGCCTACATCTTACGTTGTTTCAGTGTGTCGCCCTCCTGTCGAACGAAACACCAGTTAAATTGACCAAAACTCAAAAGTTAGAAATCGTTAACATTAATATTTATTGTAATATTCTCTAAAGAAAACAACCGCCTCTGTGGTCTAGTTGTCAGAGTTCCTGGCTATAGATCTAGAGGTCCCGGGTTCGATTCCGGGCGCTACCAGATTTTCTGAGAACTAGTGGGTCTGGAAGGGGTCCACTCAGCCTCATGAGGATAATTGAGAAGCTACTTGAATGGTAAAATAGCTGCTCCAGTCTAGAAAGCCGAGATTAACGGCCATGGGGAACTGTTGCGCTGGCCACATGACACCCTCTATCCGGAAAAATTGGCACTAACTCGTTTGGTATAGATCGCTTGCGGACTACAGACCACGGAGTTTTTTATACGTTTAAATTCAAAGTAGATAATCAACTGGTTATTTTCTATAAAGGATGCACACTGTAGCGTACTTGTCACATGAGGGTACCTGTTGTAGTTCTGCTGTCGGTGTTTTATGTTTGTTGCGTCTGGCGTTCTTGACGGCGAATAAAGAGAGCCCTGTGGGAATTGAGCGGTTAGTTCCCGTCGTCAGTTATATTTGTCGGTGCAGTATGTCATCACTGGATCATGTTTTTTGGTTGTGGTGTTCGTGGTTATTCGCTTAGTGGGGGGTGGAGTCCAACTGGGTCCACTCGGCACGGCGGCCACTGATTGGCCTATTGTAGCCTGCCCCGGGTGATTTTATGATGACGGAGAATTTGGTGGAATGAAGATTGGCAGGGGAAACCGAAGTACTAGGAGAAAACCCTCCCCAGCGCCACTTCGTCCACCACAAATCCCACTTGACCAGACCCGGGATCGAACTCGGGCCACCGCGGTGGGAAGCCAGCGACTAACCGCTTTAGCTATGGCGCGGTCCGTGTTCGTGGTTATGGACAGAGTAAATAAGTAATTAATCAATGAAACAGGATGCTCAGATATACTCGTATATCTGGTGTCAGTAATTAAAACAATCTTCGTGTGACACTGAATCCTTGACACTTGCAGTGGAGTCAGACGTCTGCCTACGGCCACAGTTAAGTGGACATACGTACTCAATTGTTTCGTCAACCGTCGCGTGGTCAGCTGTGTTTAACGGAGCTGCCAAACATAAATATCAATTTCTAGTAACGTAACACTGAGAAACTAAGAACTCAGACTGGCTAATGACTTGTTATTTCCATTTATAGATTCTACAAAACCTGCATTTATATCAAAAACTTTGTTGTTTTAGTCCGCAAGCGAACTATACCGACCGAGCGACCGCCGCTTGTCAGAGAAGTAAGTGCCAACTTTAGCGGATAGAGGGTGTCGCGTGGTCAGCGCAATTAATCACCACTGCCGTTAATTTCGATTTTCTAGACCTGAGCCGCTATTTCCTTAAAATAAATACTTAATTATCCTCACGAGGCTGAGTGGACCCCGTTCCAGACCCACTACTTCTCAGAAAATCTGGCAGCGTCGGGAATCGAAACCGTAACCTCTGGATCTGTAGCCAGGAAATCTGACCCCTAGACCACAGAGGCGGTCTTTTTATACATAATTAATTTATTTTTATAAATCTGTCATCTTGCATGTACCTATAAATATTACAGAAATACATATACACGCGCATGCGCACAAGGACGTTTTTATAGTGGGATCTGTGTTCCGGAGGTACTAAGTTCATTGTTATACTACGATACTACGAGTTAGATTCGATGGTTTTATGGGTTTTTCTCAGTCTGTCTAAGCCATGCCTTGAAACGGCAGTACCTCCTCTTGTCAAATCCATTCCTACTCACGGTTCATACTCACCTGTCCATATTATTTCAGGATAATTACGTCTACAGTTCAAACGGAGTCTGTAAATAACCTAAGAGCCACACACGAGTGCAGACAAATCCGCGTACAATAACTTTACTTTAGTTATGAGTTTAGTGCGAGACTGAGTTGGTCGTGCTATACCTCAGGCGGTCAGTCACAAGTTTCCTGCCGTGGCGGCCCGAGATCTATCCCGTATCAGGTCATGTGGGATTTGTTTTGGAAAAAGTAGTCCTGGGACTGGTTTCCTCCAATCACCTCGGTTTCCCCAGCCACTTCTCATTCAGCAACCTGCTGCACATTCATTATTCATCCTAACATTGACACGAAATCGTCGGGAAGGGTTCAGTAACCAATTTGAAAAATAAGAAAGACTTGAGTGTGTATGTATTGTGGCCTGAACTGTTTCATTGTACACGCTCCGGATGATAAATGAGTATAGAGTGTAGGTGCAACGACAGTATTCATGGAAAAACGGAAGTACTCAGAGAAATGCTACCCCAGTATCACTTTTTACATCACAAACACTACATAGAAACTCCAGGGATTGAACCCTGCCCCCCGTGATGAGAAGCCAGCAAATAATCTGTTTATCTATGGCAGGTCTGTATGCACGCATGCTCTCATGGGTACATACCTACGTACTTTTTTTTTATTGCTAGTGGGGTGGGACTAAGTCCCTTGTACTGCGGCCTCTTCTGGCCTATTGTACCAGCCCCAGATGATAGGTGAGGGTGATTGTGGAGCAATCGGTGGAATGAAGATTGGCAGGAGAAGCCCAAGTACTTGGAGAAAACCTGCCCCAGCGCCACTTTATCCACCACAAATCCACTCGACCAGACCCCGGGATGGAACCCGGGCCGCCACGGTGGGAAGCCAGCGATTAACCGCTATGGCGCGGCCCACATACATACATACATACATACATACTTACGTGGGTAATGGAAAATTCTGCCTAATTATCCGAAACTTACTCAGTGCCTATATTTACACAACAAGGACCTTAGAAATTACACAGCTGTTTGTTATTGGAATAAGTTGAATGGATTTTCATTTCTTAAACGTAAAAGAGTAAAATAGAAACATTTTTCTTTTGAGGTACTTGAATTTTCCACAAGTCTGTGAACAGAATTTCGGGCAATTAATAACTGTCGGAAATATCACACACATCTATAACGAAGTTTGGATTAATATCATTAAACTGTAATTTTCGGTAATCGTTGGAAGTACGGCAGTGGAGACATCTGTTGTTAGATCCAAATGAAGCTGTAATTGGAACTGCTTGCAGATGTTACCTTAACACCTTGAAGGAGGCAGGACGCATTTTAAAGCCAGAATTTGTCAAGTCCTGTCTAGAAGAAAACCGCTCCATATTTTCGAGATACGTGGTATTGAAGTCCAGACGGAATTACTTTGTTCGGTTAGAGTGTGACATGGATTAATATCGGCCGAGATGAAATATTTCTTATTTTATACAGAATATGATCATCTTAGAGAAAATTAATAATGAAGAGTGACTGGTGAATGTTAAAGTCGAATGTCGAGAGTCAGCGATAGAATATATAAATCAACTGGGCTGCTTTTTTAGATAAAATAACACATAAATCTTTATAAACCAGGTACTAGAAACCGAACCTATAAGCAAACATAACATTATGTAAGTTTTGAGGTTTTCACGGCGATGACTATGAAGAAAGTCGTCTTCTGGGATCTGGCGCTGTGTATTCTTAGTTTTAACCGACGTTTCGTAGCTGCAGCTACTGCTCTCTCTGTATTCGCATCGCGATTCACCTGCCCTGAAGATGGAGGCGATACGTTCCTCCGAAACGTCGGTTAAAACCAAGAATACATGGCGCCATATCCCAGAAGACGACTTTCTTCAAACATAACATAATGCTTTCGTTCTTATTGACACTAGAATAAAGTCAGGTTGTGTGGGTTCCTTGCCGTAAGATGAATCAGATAAGGCAGGATTTGCCTTGTACGTGTCCGTAAACCTACTGCCTGCATAAAATGACTAGATTGACGGAATGCCTTATCGCTATTCCTTTGTTTCACGCCTTGTTCCTTGTCACCGCCTCTGTCACGGCCCTAGAAGGGAAATAAAACTGGGGAAGTCCCGTTCTTCGATATCTGGCAAGATCTCTAGGGAAATATAGACTTAATGTGATTCAGAGTGTCTCAAGGGAATCGAACTCACATTATTTTACGTAGAATAGGATACTACTTCCAGCTATAAGGAGTGGGTTAAATCTGAAAACAAGAAGCCAGCGGATAGATTCGTAAAATTATTTTCAGTTTCACAAGGTACACCTGTCTACGATATACAAAACCCTTGTCATATAAAAGACCAGAATTCGCTAGTTTGTTTAAATGGAGTGTGCGCAGAAATGTGACGTTTCGTGGAACTTTAGTTGCGCTGATTGGTGCTCCCATAGACGGAAATGACTCTTCAGAATAAGCTAGGTTCTCCAAATCAGCGGAAGAGCTCTGTGAACGACCAATACATGTCACGAAGGAAAAATATTACAGTGCTGATTCGGGAATTCCTACGTACATCTTTGTTGGAAACGATGGCTGTTTCGTCTTCAGGCGCTGTTATCGTATTACGTAGGTTCCTTGTCACCACGACATTCTGCTCCTCGGGTTGTGGGTGGACGAAATTAACTGCAGGCATGGAAAGCAATGCTTGCCACTGTTCTTTTCAAAACTTTGTGTCCTTTCGTCTTCCTTCTGAAATCGTAAAAGATAAATATATAACAAAAACTATTAACTTTGTCTGTAGTTATTATGATAGCTCATCAAGAAGGCCTAAGCTCCATGGAATGACTGGATGATTAGTTAGTTAGTTAGTTAGTTAGTTAGTTAGATAATTATTTAGTTGAATGGGTATAGCATGTGGGCTGCGCGCTCGACAACCAGGGCTTCCTGCGTGACAGGGACAAGATATTTGTCTCTCCTCCACGGAGTCCAGACGGACTCTGGAGTCCAGACAGCCTCCTATTCAATTCTTCATGTCACATTGCTTAGTTGTGTAATTAAGGACAGGCGTAAACTTAATTTTTACCTTTATTATATACTTTCTTCTAAATTTTTCTACTTTTATACCGAAAACTCCAGTGCCCAAGTATTTAAAACCGATTATCTGACCTAAAATTATTCAAGATATTGCTATTTATGATATTATTGAATATTTCTCTCTTTTTGCAGTAACGTGCAATTTATTTTCGCTAATCTTCATCTTATATAAATATTAACTTTTATTCAGACCCAAATCCCTTGTTTGGTCATGATTCCCCTGGGACTCAGAACCAAGACTCGCTATTCTGGAAGGGACCAGCAACAATTTATCAGACACTGTCAGTGACGTCAGCAACGGTCAGCACAGCACTCCATAGTAGAGAGGGAGTGACAAGTAGTAGTCAGACCCTTCCCCTCGTCGAACTGGAGGGCCCTATTTTAAAACACGTAAAAGCATGGAAGGAACAAAAATGTGGTCTTGGGCGCTAACGGGGCCAGACAGCAACGACGACTATGCTGGCGAGGATCAGCAGCAATTTACTGGACCGGAATGAAAGCTGTCGTGGAAAGCAACCTGCGGCAGGGCAGCTTGGGTCGAGTTGGCTGTAGCAAGTTAGGGAAACCCAGTCTACTCCTAAATTAGATGCCCTGTAACAGCACATATAACATGCCGACGCCTAATAAAAGCTTTAAGATGCTGACAGCTAATAAAACCTTCCAGTTTAGGAAAACTAATAAAACCTTTCTCGTAAAGCAACGCGGATTGTAGTGCGATATTGGGCTGAATTAAAGGTGATGAGAAACGAGAGCATGGCTCGAGCTGTACTGAGATTTTGCTCACGATGGGAATTTAGAAACACACTTCAGAGAGTAGCAATTGCTCCCTCAGTTTTCTCTGGCTGTATCGAAAATCGTAAAACTTACAGGGAAGGGGAAAATGGGCTTAAATTGTGTCACTCACAACTCTCCACAGGATTTGTCCGAAACATTTGACGCTTCGAAAAATATTTAGCTAATTTAAAGATGCGTGCATAGGCCTTCCTGTGTAGTGTGCACCATTGTTGTCCGATTTGGAACAAAAGTGATATTTGCGAACAAAATTTTTTTGCAAAAGTCTCCAAAATCAAATTTTATAAATCCAATTCAACTGTTATTGAGTTTTTATATGTCGAAGGATAGAAAGACACGCATGACAGAATCAGTAAGCTCATTTTTACAGGTTTAATTCTGAATACGGAAAAATATATATGAATCACATTTTCCACTCCTTAAATTCTGCTTTTCTGGATACAGATAAATACATCAATTTGATTTTCTTTTAGCGCCTCTGTGGCGTGTCAAGATAGAGTCTGGTGTATTGTTATCTTTATCATGAAAGCGGATAAAATTAACCTTTTTACAAACCTAAGATACTTTTAATGCAACCTATATATTTTTTCGAAAGAGAATGCTTTTAGTGCACCTTTACACAGTTCACATATTCTTACTGCCGTTACTAAACAGAATGTCCGAGAAGAAAAGATCAATATTCCGGGAGGGCATACGTGTAATATCTGTCTTTCTGACCAAAAGGTGAATATGTCTATATATGTTCTATTACGAACGGTGTCCCAGATGGAGCTGTTTCATTGTACAGTTCCAAAATTTCTTTTGGCTTATTTTGGACTTCACCCATCGTCTGGTATGTAAAAGACAAAAAACCACGACGTTTCGGAGACTGGATCTGTCTCCGTCTTCAGGTGGATAGGGAAGGATAAACCTACTCAGTTGGGCCCCTTAGAAAGAGCTAGTCTCAATCACTGGACAAACCCTAGTCTGTAGAAAAACAACCTATGAACAACCGACAACCGGTTCCATCAGTGGGAGGAAAGAATAAAATCACAGTAAAAACATGATAGAAAATTTGTGCCAAGCATGCACTTGTCAACAATATAAAGAAACAGAAGTATTGATCCAGTCTCCGAAACGTCGTGGTTTTTTGTCTTTTTGTCTTTTACATACCAGACGATGGGTGAAGTCCAAAATAAGCCAAAAGAAGTACAGTATACACCATCGTCAGAATCCTTTCAAGTCTATCTGAGTTCCAAAATTGTTGATAAGGAAGAGATGCGAGTATTACGTACTATTTCTAATACCGGTATATATTGTTCAAGTGACAAAGTTGGTACACTTTACAGTTTCGAAAATTTCGACGTCAGCATCAGTGCACTTTGCAACTCTTGCGAGGACATGGCGTGTTTTTCGTCTGTACAGCCTTCGGAATAGGACACATGCTCATAAACAATATTTTGCTTAGAATGGCCGGTACTGTGACTTCCAATAATTTTGACCTTTCCTGCTGGGGCATCCTGTATACGCTATGCACTAATACTGAAATTACATTGGAATAATCTCATTAAGTCTTCATAATGAACTGCTCAATAATTGAAATACAAGGTATGTCTCTTCAACCTTAANTCATTTATAGTTGCAGAAGGGTTAAGTAAAGTGAAATACAAAATGAATTCGTTTTATATGTACTCTATCTAAACACAGTTTTAATTTTGAAACTTATATGATAAATATTTTAAGAGATAGTTGCAATACATTGTATATGCCTGGATTTCTGTAATCCTGGAGATCGAAACAGAGAGGTTGGCAAATCAGACTTGTTATTATTTTCTGTTTCCATGTAGCAGAAATTTCGGGTGACTAATAAGTTACAACTTCTTTATTAGAACCGTCACAACACAACTATATTAAGGTCAGTACCTAGTTTGGCTCTGCTACATGTTTCGGCTATTAAAAGCCATCATAAGGCAAATACATGGCTAACATATACACCACTGAACTGCAGTACTAATAAAATTGGATACAATAATATTAATTATATTAAAATACTTGGCGTAAAAATGCGTAAAAATTAGATTATAAAACAAAATTTGTACTATAAAACAATAATAAAATTCTTTGATTGATGCTTTACATCACACAACAGGATGCATGAAATGAAAATTATAAATGACCAATAAGTTAATACGCGTGATTTCATAATGTTACTGACCAGAAGCTTGCATGGGAGATGTGATGATCTTCATACGTACAGCTGTGAAAACCTCAGACTTAATATCATCTGTATAAATTGCTTACAGTAACCGAATGAAATTTATATACGAAAATAATACAGGGAAATTGAAACCCTCATTTAAGGTTCTTTTTGGAAAAGTAGACTTGACATTACGATTCTTGATTTGGAATCGCTGGAACTGAACAGTAAGTAAATTAAGGAAACCCTTAAATCGAAAATAATTAAGCAAGGATTCCGCCGTATATAATTTGGAACTGCCTTGGTAGGTATCCATTCACGACATTGGAATGCAAGGATGAAGTCCTCCAGACACCTTACGTAGTAGCTTATTGATCCGGTATCGAAACCTAGTAACAAAGTAGTTGCTGTAACTGAACCCAGAGGCGCTAACGGCTTATACACTTATGCCCTCTGGCGAATACGGAAAACTTTAAACAGCAGCCCAGTCGATAATGAAGGTGTTGTATTCTTGTGGGGGAAAAAATAAATACGACCTTATAGAACAGCTTATAAATCTGGCGACATTTACTGCAAAATTTTGACATGTTTCATGAACAAATTCCTTCTGAGGAGTCATCAGTGACCCAGCTACTCAAAATTCGGCCCGAATTTTGTCGAACACGGAGGTTTCGAGGAAAATAAATTCAGTCTACAACAAACCGAAAATATTTAAGATCTCTTTTCATATTATTCTCCAATCTACGTCTTAATTTTTTTTCGAATGGCCTCTCCTCTTTGGGTTTCAAATGCGTGCTACATACACTGTCCATTTCACTCTTGCCTGTTTATATTATCATAGACACTGAATAGGAATAACTAAATTATTTTAAGCATATTCAGAATTGCTTGTTTCTCGTTAAAGAATAAAGCATTATTACATACAAAGTGCCCGTATATTGTTTATTCATCACTCATTGTCGAAAATCATGACGTCTTTTACAAAAATATTGTCAGTGTCGTACTAATGCGATGTTTCTGTTGTAGAAGGTTGTATGACTTGTGATTACTTTTTTAGATATAATAATTACACAAACACTTTTATGAAGTAATTTTCCGGGAAGATGTACTTAATTGTAAAGGGTACAATATTATCATAGCATTATATAAATAAGAGCAGTTTGACACCCAGTGACTTAACACAACCGAATCTCTCCTAAGATACTTCAACACAGCATGACTTATATGCCTTCTAATGAACTGGAAGTGATGTAAATTGCTTGTTTATTGTGAAAATTGAAGGAAACTCCTTAGAAAGCCTATAGAAGAGGAACTAATTTCAAAATTATGGCCTGTAAAGTTGACTTCCGGCAACATCATTTCAAATGTTATGAAACTCAAAATAATTGTTTCATCGTTTCTTTATTTCAGCTTGTCAGTACGCCCTATTCGCGTTCTTTCCTCCCTACAAAGACTTCGTTATCTTGAGTAAGCGATATTTTTAAATATTCGTTAAAATTTATGGTGAATATTGAAGAATATATAAATGGACTTATAATATTTCCGTGCCTGGTGTTAAGTAAGGATAATAGTTTTAAACCTAGGTTTGTACTTAACATTAATCGTTCAGAATTTCATCGTGTAGGTTAAGACGAAAAATAAATAAGCATTGCGTTAAACTGAAAATATATGTGATGCATTCGCAGGAACTTAACATTCCATTAATAATAATGTCCATTATAATTAAGAAACTGTACCACCGTATAACCCGTAGTGACCAGTGAAGTTCTCCCGATGTCGCCAATGATGCATATGGACTGCGTTGCGCAGGCGCGGTGGTAGTATAGATTTTCTGCAGTCATTGACATCTGCCTGTATTTCGTAATTGTCCCGCAAGGTGCCGGCAGCATCATGCCTCTCTTACTATCAGTTCGTATACTTTGTAACAGATGTCACGTGATGGAATTTCGAAAACGGAAACTGAACAAAATTATCTCAATAATTGAATTATCTCCATATAATTTTTCCTAAATACGTCTCTAGTTGTATCCTGTTTCGCTCTTGGATAAGAGGGGTTAAATGGATGGACGTCAATTGAAAAGCTTCAGCAGTTGTTACCACATTGCCGTATATACAAAGGATTTCCTTCGGAAGCGAGGAATGATTAAGACTGATTACAAAAAGGGGGGGGGGTAGTTAAGTACATTATAATTTTCATAATATACGTAGTGATGCATGGTTGCCAAATGATCGCTAACCTAACACTGCACTGCACTTCCTGACATACAGTCCATGGTTTCACTTACTTCGGATGGTAAGGAATGCGATGGTGAAGGCTCATGGTTCTCGGCTAGGCTGGTCTCCTGGCGACGTATAAACCACATGTCGGAAGGCTATAACGCATAGCCTCACCTGCCAACTTCTCTCAAAGTTCTATCAATAAACCTCCACGTGTCTGCCGACCGCGAGGTGTTTCTCATATGGTCACAGATGAGTCAGCTTTCTGTACCGTCCGAGTTGTCGTTGCTGGTTGTACTGTTATACCCGCGTATCCAACTTAGCGATGCTGGACTTAGTTGGCAATACCGTGATGACTACACTAACATGTGCTGTTCTTTCAGCAATCTATTCCGGGTACGGAAAAATCAAAATCTTTATTTCTATAATTCCAAAATCCTACCGTTATGGCCTTAAGGGCGTAGCAACCTGCAATCAAACAGAGGTATTACCGTAATAACAGTGACTGGATCCTTCATAATATCCCCCGATTCACTGTTATTACTCAGTGTATACATATATACAGTATATTACCGTATTTACGCATGTATAGGCCGCGTGCGTGTATAGGCCGCAGCACAATTTTCAGACAGAAATTATAGAAAAAATAATTTTCTTGGAATATTATTTCAGGAGTAGAACACTCTGTATTACTAATTATGAATATAATTTTTTTTAAATGAAGTGTGATTTCGAATATTTCGAATATAAGCCGCACCCCAGTTTTCCTCTTGAATTTTTGGCAAAAAATGTGCGGCCTATACATGCGTAAATACGGTATGTTGTGCTAGAGCAGAATTACGTGACAAGAGATACAAGCCGTAATTGATAATTATCATTAAGTGATCCAAGAAACAAATAATTACTATTTTGTTTTGAAAAAATGTACTAATTATAAACAAAAGAAATTAAAATTACGATACAACGTAAATAAGTAAATAAATGTTGGCTTGGAATAGGTAATGTAAGTTGGATTACACGCCGTTTAGAGTAAAAAAAGTAAATTTATTCCTGTACCAGCCCGTGGAGGCCCATAGGGTTGTGAGACGTTGAGGGTCCCACATTGTCTAGGACAATCGGCTCAAAGATGGCGGTGAGGTTGTCAGCCTTACGCGCCGGCCGCGCCGCGCTTTACTCCACAGGAAAATTATTTAATTAATTCCTGGTACTCATTTCTGTTAGAGGCTGAGTCGACCCCAGGGCCATAGTGCGGCCCGAAGGATTAGGTCAACTGAAAAAAAAAATCCAAGTCCTGAGGAAAATGCGCAATATTCATATTGGGAATATACGTTGTACATGTGGATGTAACTTTCTAGCGCAATTGAAAGTACAAGTCAGCGTTTATCTAGTTCCCTGTTCACGTAGATTACGTTTTCATTATATTAATTTTCTTTCTGTAAGAGACGATCTCGTTTATATGTGACTAAATAACAAAATTGCTAATAGTTTTCTGAATTGTGCATTCAGTCCAATAGCTACTAAACCTCTACTATTTTTGTTTTCCACATTCGAAGCGAGGGAGATCAGTTGGGAAGGAAACAATGGCAAAAGTCCAAAGGCGGCACGCGCACAACGTTAATCATTATATTTACGTTTTGGCATGGAATAGGTCTCCGGAAACAACAGCATGTTTTACAAATGGTTAATGGATTGTTTTGATACCCATGTTTTACTGGGTCAGATATCTCAGAAAATTCATTAATAAATTATGTGCTTCAGAAATGCGTTGGAACGTCATTCCTGTTTGTGTGGGAGGCAAAGACGCAGTATTTTGTTAAAAATGGAAATTGAAGGCTGATTAAAGCTCTGAGTGTCTGTGTTTAAACGAAGTAAATGCTAGTTAAATCTGTACAAATGATGACTTTAAATTGAGCCATAAGCATTTCATGAATTTTAATCAGTAATATCCCGAAATTAACGGTCATAGGGATTCGTTGCGCTGACCACGCGACACCCTCTATTAGCTAAAGTTGACACTAATTTCGCCGACAATCGGTGGTCGCTCGGTCGGTATAGTTCGCTTGCGGACTAAAGCCACGGAGTTAGGCCGCGCCATAGCTCAAGCGGTTAGTCGCTCCAACACTTTATGGAACCTGAAGGTTCATTACTATGTTCACAAGAGCCCGCCACTGGTCCCTGTCCTGACGCAGATGAATCCAGTCTACACTGCCCCATCTTATTTCTCTAATATTAATTATTTAAAGAATTTCATTATCTGGATTTGCTTTACAAAATATGAAATTAATTAATTAAAGTCAATTATTTATTCACTTGCTTAATCAAAAGCCCGAAGGTCAATTATGAAGTAAGCCCTAACAAAGCGACTATATAAAAAACAAAGACAAAACAAAGCAACATACGTCATTCAGAGAATAGCAGTTCAGTTGGCGTAATCATACGCTCTATGATGCAATAACGAGAAAGGCGTAATTACGTAGAAATAAACCCCGAGCACAATTGGTACTTTAATAATCAATAATTTAGAAATACAAATTATGTAATAAATTCACGAACCAGTATTTATTGAACACATACGTTTATTGTGCAGATAATGTATAATCAAGTAAAGGTATCCCTGTAACAGGCCTTGGAGGCCCATAGGGTTGTGAGATGTTGAGATTCGCACATTTTCTAGACAATCAGCTCAAAGATGGCGGTAAGGTTGTCAGCCTTACGCGCCGGCCGTCTTTTACCCTCAAGAATATTCCTTGTTCTCATTTCTGTTAGAGGCTGAGTCGACCCCAGGGCCATAGTGCGCGTGGAAGGGTTAGGTCAATTGAAAAAATCCACCTCATTGGGACTCGATCCCGCTACCTTACGATTATCTATAATTACTCGTACTTATTTACTTACGCATGGAGCTGAGCCCTTCTGGAGGAGCCGCAAATTCTGCAGCTACTCAAGAATTTTCCAGCATTTTATGGAACCCGAAGGTTCATTGCAGTGTTCACAAGAGCTTTTCACTGGTCCCTATCCTGAGCCAGATCTATCCAATCCATACCATCCCATCCTATCTCTCTAAGATCCATTCTAATATTGTCCACCCACGATCTATGATAAATGTAAGAAAAAATGGGACATAAAATAAATATTATAAAGGTACAGTATTTTGATAAAAATAGACCTAAAAGTTAAATTACGAAACATTTAATTTTCGCGTGGATATGTGTGTGGATAAGAAACAAATGTATGTCCGTGTATATGGAACTACAAAAATTAGCAAAAACTATTTTGGAGCAGTCTTCCCATCACCACGTGGACTTGAAGCAATTTGAAGCACCATATCGCTACATGTTCCCTGCTACCGCCTCTGTTACTGTGTTGTTTCAATCATTTCAATCTGATAACAGGCAGTAAGCAAGCTGTTATCTTCCGAGTTTCACAACAGAATTTCTTGCTTATCGTCCGAGTGATTCCTCTTCTCGCTACGTGGAAGCCCCTCAGATTACGAGGCCTTATGCTGTAACTCATTTAGCGCATATGTACATTCGTCAGTAAGATAAAACGAGAATTTCCCGTTACTTCGTTTTAAAGCATCAACATTTATAGTGAGACCATCAAGAACTTTCAGTTAATACAAACTACTTATCCATTTCTGTGTATAATTACAACTTTTAAGATTCTGACTATTATAAATTTAACAGAAATATCTCATAGTTTTACTACATGCCGAATGTGGTAGGTAGGTTAGTTTCTAATGCAGCACATCGACAGTTAAGTAATTCCTTCTCTTTTAACATTAAACTATTTCGCATATTTGTAACTAATTTTCATTTCGGACACCACTTGATCAAGTTACGTTGTACAGTTTTCCCCCGAACTTCTTCGGTTTCGTGATTTAAAGTCTTTTCCACTCTTGTCCGCTAGAGGTCTCCTCAGTCATGCGACCTCAGCGATATCTAGGATCGATCTATACTATAAGCAGAAATGTTTCATAAAAAGACGTATAAACAAACAAAAACAAATTTCGTGGCCTGTAGTCCGCAATCGAGCTATACCGACCGAGCGACCGCCGCTTGTCGGCGAAGTTAGTGCCAAATTAATTAAATAAGACAAGCAAAAAACAGCGTGAAACAGATAGCAATTAGAACTATGTTTGTTACCTGTTCCACCTTGGATTCTTGCTGGGATTGTTAGGTCGATCCTGTAGATAGAGGTGACATATTCCTCCGAAACATCGGTTGATTTTCAGTTGGTTACACGGCGTTAAGGGACACTCGATAGCGTAGTTGGTTGAGGCACTACGCTACAAGCCGGAAGGTTGCGGGTTCTAGTCCCAATAAGGTGGAGTTTTTCAATTAACCTAATCCTTCCAGCCGCACTATGATCCTGGGGTCGACGCAGCTTCTAACAGAAATGAGTACCAGGAATCTCCCTGGGGGATAAAGGGCGGCCAACGCGTAAGGCTAACCTCACCTCCATCTGTGAGCCGATTGTCTAGAAAATGTGGGAGCCTCGACGTCTCACAACCGCATGCGCCTCCACGGCCTGTTACACGGATAGCTTTTTTATACGGGGTTATATCCGAGGGGATAAAAGCCGGAACCCGGCGTTACTTTAATTCCAGCAAACAGATTTACAAGATTTAAAGAGAAGGATTTCAGCTCTGGAATGGAGTGTTTGTTCAAGGCTGCAGCATTAGTTTTTCAACAGCTAAGTCAACTCGTGTTTGGTTAACCAAACCCCAAAACAGAAGAAGAGCAAAGGGGACTTAGATCAGAGCTGACAATTCCCACTAGCGTTGGCAGTCCTGAGTACTTTGGTAACTTTGACTGATTTATTTCTACTCTTCAACCTGTCTACAACTTCTTTGGACCAGGAGAAAGGATATCCCTCGCACACGCCAACTTCGCTTCTATTTTGTCTTGTTTTAGTAACATTTATTCGTAGTCTTGCCTTTTCTTCCTTTCCATCGATCTGTTATATTCTGTGTACTGCAATGAAATTCAGAACAAACTGAAGAATGAATTCAGAAGTTGGAATTCAACAGAACAAATTGAGACATCTACAGATGTATCAAGAAGTTTGAGGCGGGTTTGTATATAGGCTATGCACGTTATTGACCGCCTCTGTGGTCCGATGGTCAGAGGTTCTGCCTACAGATCCAGAGATCCCGGGATCGATTTCCTGCGCTACTAGATTTTCTGAGAAGTAGTGGGTCTTGAACGGGGTCCGCTCAGCCTCGTGAGGATAATTGAGGAGCTATTTCAAGGAAATAGCAGCTACGGTCTAGAAAACTGAGATTAACGGCCGTGGGGATTCGTTGCGATGACCACGTGACACCCTCTATCCGCTAAAGTTGGCACTAACTTCGCCGACAAGCGGCAGTCGCTCGGTCGGTATAGTTCTCTTGCGGACTACAGGCCACGGAGTTTAAGTTTATTTAATACTTAGGTCATTCTTAGAGTAAATCTAACTCCACGGATTTGAGTTCTTCTTGAGAATCTGATATTCGCTCAAGTGGCCAAGAAATTTCCAATTTTTCATTAGGCTATTCACAGAAGCAAGTCGTTTGCCCCTTTAATGAGATGCAGATCCAGCTCACAGAATTTCACTCATTTCTTTAAGGTCTGTCTTAATATTGTAACGTGGATGGACAAGGCGTTGCTAGGTAACTAACCGTTAAACACCTCGCAACCAAATACACGCAAGGCGACAACAGAAGTACAGCGTTTTCTATTCGGTCGGCGCCGCGACCGCTGCTATGCAGCGTTGCGGTAAACACTTCTCTTCTTTAATATAGGCTATTTTAAACGCTGAAGATGGAAGCAATACGTTCCTCCGAAACGTCGTTTCACAGAAGATCTACGTGACGCCTCATCCCAGAAGACGGCATTCTTCATAGTCACCGCCGTGAAAACCTCAAATCTTACACAGACAACAACTTGTTTTTAATACTCGAAATTGTTCCACTGGGAGAGGACATTTTGAATTACTGCAGTTACAGATATGTGCTAAATTACGGAAATAATTATAAGTCAACATTGTAAAAATTGAGGGGCTGAACCGTACATATTTATATCAGGATATTTTCAAGTAGAGGCTTATTGAGGGAAGAAAACAGAA
Source organism: Cryptotermes secundus (assembly GCF_002891405.2). Taxonomy (NCBI): domain Eukaryota; kingdom Metazoa; phylum Arthropoda; class Insecta; order Blattodea; family Kalotermitidae; genus Cryptotermes; species Cryptotermes secundus. Next base: position 2,343,898 of record NW_019737391.1, read on the forward strand.
ATGTTCAAAAACACTTTTCCAGCCTGCTCCCCTTACACCAGTATTCATTCATTTACTTGGCTAACATGTGTGAAAAACCGTTGAGGGGAAAAACAAGACCCCCTTCAGCAACATGCTATTACGCAGTGTTAGAAGCTGTTCTTCAGTCACGCTCTGCACTCATGATTACGCGTGTACGTATAGAATGCTAAGCTACCCCTTCACTTTCCTATCTCTCTCAACTTTCCTTATGCCTTTGCTGACTGGATTGGTACTTTCCCTGATTGGGCCTCAGTAACGGAGGATCAGACCATGTAAGTGCCAGATTGGTGAAGGGCTATACAACTCACCACGTTCAAAGGTTCCCTCCTCTTGAAATGAAGTTTGCCAAGTCTGATTCAGTTTAGTGAAAAGTTGGATTTCTACCCTTTAAAAAACGCGATGTAATTTCGTCAGGGTGATTAGTGATAGAACCGGAAATGTACAGTGTGAAATAGCGGAGGAAATGAACTCAAACCGAAGGATGTGTTGGAGTCTCAGTAGGAAAATGTAGTTTCGAAATTTTGGAGGTGATCTCGATATAAGATACATAATTTTTGTAATATTTCTAACCTGTACCTTAAGGGAAGAACATAGACTGTGGGTGTTTGAGAACATGGTGTTGAGGAGAATATTCGGCCCGAAGAGAGATGAAGTGACAGGAGGTTGGAGAAAACTACATAATGAGGAGCTTCATAACTTGTACTCTTCTCCAAGTATAATTAGAATGATAAAATCATGGAGGATGAGATGGGGGGCGTAATGCAGCATGAATGGAGGAGAAGAGGAATGCATATAGGATATTGGTGGTAAAACCAGAAGGAAAGAGACCACTGGGAAGACCAAAGCGTAGATGGGTGGCCCATATTAAAATAGATCTTAGAGAAATAGGATAGGATGATATGAATTGGATTCATCTGGCTCAGGATAGAGACCAGTGGAGGACTCTTGTGAACACGGTAATGAACCTTCGGGTTCCATAAAATGCTGGGAAGTTCTTGAGTAGCTGCACAAGTGACGGCTTCTCAAGAAGAGCTCAGTTCCATGAGTAAGTAAGTAATATTTCTAACCTGTAGTTCTTACAGATAATATTTGACTCTCTTTTGTTGAATGTGTCTGCTGCTGATGATAACAGAAAACGAACTGAATAAATGAAATACTGTACAGGTTTCAGATCTGCGTGGGAGAACAAGTCTTATAATTGTCTTGTCAGTTTTGAGTAAGCTACTCAGGAGTTTGATGTTGAAAATTCTTTAGTTGTGAGTAATCTTATAATTTAATTTTCGTACACTTGTTTTTACAGGGAGACCACTTACTCAATTACAGTTTGATAAGTGTAGCTATTTTGCTGTCACTGCTCGATTTAAGCGCCCCACCCCAAACCAGTCCCCGAGCCATCAGTCGAGCTTGAGGTACGCCGCAAGGAATTGTTTGCGCCCCCTTTAAAGAGCTTAACTCTAATTCTCTCTTGCCACGCCCTGTAATGCCTTGAGTTCCGTGACGGCACGTAGTCACCAGAGCTACCCACTGTGTGGTGATCATCCTGATGGCTACGTACCCTCATATTGAAACGGAAAATAAAAAAAATTGTAATGAAAGAATTGAAACTAAGATCCTCCCAAACCAATCATAGATAAGTGAGGAACGTAGCCCTCATCAAAGTTTTACTGGTTATTTTCTTAGCTTACTCGTCTGCCCTGAAGACAGATCTGTATAAATGATGGCATTGTCGTTACGTAATTTTCTAAATTGTCGTATGAAGTTCAGATTCTGTAAAATATGTTTATAGAATTTTTCTTTTAAATACATTTCTTCATATTCGATCAAGCAGTTCCATCTCCAGCAACGGCAATATTTTTCTCTGCTCCACAGAGTCCAGACCGGCTCTGGGACCCACCCAACCTCCTATCCAATGGGTAACTATGGGTCTTTCTACGGAAATAACTCTAGGACTTTAAGCTGAACACCCACTTCTATCTAATCTAGGTAAAGAATAGTGGAGCTATACCACCACTCCCCATATATCTTCATGGTACAGTACTTAAGTAGTCAAGCACAGGAACAAGTTTACTTTTATGTAAGTTTTGAGGTTTTCACGGCGATGACTATGAAGAAAGTCGTCTTCTGGGTTTAGGCGCCGTGTATTCNAGATGTGGAATCTTCTACTGTTGTTGTGTAATTCATTGCAGTAGTGAAACTCCACTTTTGAAATAAAATACTTCTCGCAAAGTGATGTATTTAATTATATCTCTTCCAAAAGAAGATTCGTAGGTGAGAATTGGGCTAAATCTCTAAGTCACACTTCTGATGAGAAAGAATGAGAATAGGATACAAGGAAACAGAGAATCAGGGCACAAAGTCAGAAATAGAGAGGAAAATATGAAGGAAATATATAAAATACGTATTTTGGAAAACACAATGAAGTGTCTGTTCTCATATTGATACGTATTGTGGCGTGCAGACCCGTTGCCAGGCAACAACCGCTAAGCAAACATCTAGGCAACGACCCCTAAACAGTAACAAATAATGGCGTTTTTCTGTGCCGTCCGTGTCGAGATATTATAAGCAGGACAGTTGACTGTGTGACTCAGTTGAGCTGATTTAAGTTACTTGGTTGGTGAGTGACTGAATTAATCGTTTAGCGAGTTAGAGAACTACTAAGTATTAGTCACTGTGAGCTGTTGCTGTTAGAAGCCGGTAGCTGATGCACGGGGATAGTTCAAGAAACCAGAATAGAGGGAAACGTCCGCTTTTGGAAGCCGTTATCAGACAACTTGTGAAGATACAACAGGAGGAGACTAATGTGTGTGTTCTAGTGAGGTGTAAAGTGCGCGAATTAGCGAAACGGTTATAATTACTTGTACTCACGGATCTGTAAGTGTTCTATAAATCCAGTCTCCAATTCAAAACCCACCTACAGTCACTCCATACACGTGACAGTATAATTAGTCGTCGTGGTTGTACTTATGTAGAAATATCTTACTGTCTCTTTCAATATTTCTCTCCATTTCGTGACCGTCGAAAATTTCAGTTGTTCCTCTGCAATAATGGAAACAACTGGACTAGTGATTTATAGCAAGAGGGATTTATATTTTCGAAATTTAACAGAAAAGTTTACAGGACTTTAAAAGTTTGTCATGCAATTTTTTTTTTTTTTCTTCTCCCTCCTGCTTCCTACATAGAGAATTAAGCTCAAACGAAACCATGAAGTGTGTTTTTCCACCGCAGACCTCGGATATAGATAGAAACGAATTCTAAGTGCCTAGTGAAGACCATGGATTGCCGTCATCTTCAGTAAATAACTGCATACAGCTCGCTTTCAACTTTTAATATTGCAGGCACTATAAAATACTGTCAAAAAAGGCAGCGACAAAAGGCAAAAGTTTGGACTCCATACGAATCTTGCGGTGAGAATGTGTCTAGAAGTCAGACATGGAGTTATCTTCTACAGCCTTGTACAAAATTCATGCAGCGTTTTGAGAAAACAATCGAATTTATGTGACGTTTACATATATTGTTGATTCAATCACCTCTTAATAGTGGCACGTCTTACTCGAAAATGAGAAATCTGATTTCATATCCGTTCCCGGTATTGCTCAAATTTGTCACTGATTTTCTGATCATCTCTAAATAGACATTGATACGCTAACTCAAAGACAGCTCAACCAACCAATTATTTACTTCCACATGTGTTCCTTGAAGTCAGTGTAGTGTACGTGTTAGCGATGTAAGTAGGCTGTGTAAGGTTGTGAAACTTTATCCTTCTAAGACAAGAACATAAACTGAGAACATTTGTTCAAATTGCTGATAAGAATATTTTGGCCTAAGGTAGAGGGCATAGCAGGAACCCTTAGATGGTCTTCTTGGTTGTAACGCCGTGTAATTTGGAAAGAGCCCGACGTTTAGGAGTAACCTTTCCCTTCCCTCCGCGGGGTCCAAGGGTAAGCTAAGAAATAGTCCGCTCTGCTTGCTGCTGGTTTACGATTTGGCTTACACTTCGATCCTGAAGATGGAGGCAATATGTCCATGTGAAACATCAGTTGACCTTCACCGGACTATAGGCATTATATTCCAGAAGAAAACTCTTCTAAATGCATGAATTATTAAATGTACTGTTAGGATCTCGTTAGTGTGTTTCCGAAACCATAAAACTTACGAAAGGCGACTTTTCAAGATGGTCTCAGCTCCAGTAAATTACGAGTTACGTAGTTAAAAGTAAGCATATGAGGATACCATACTGTCTGTGTGTATCCCGCCTATCAACTTTGAATGCCTGAATTAATGTTTATGAAATCTGGCATGCATATCACGGCACCTGAGCCCATCTCAACAGGATACTTCATAAATCCCTCCCACCAGTCTGTGTGTCTACATGTATATCCCACCTATTGTTGGAAGGCAGCGGTACCCGGTAAACACGTTCCTACGGCATCGAACGCAAGCAGCAATAGAAGAATTGTAGGAGTGTCGTTTTCTATGATGTCCCTGTTCTATCAAAGGAAAGTCTGTGGATCTCTATATGTATCCCTCCTATCGTTTGCTAGGCAACGGCTCTCTAAAAACGTTCCTGCGGCAAAGAAAATTGTTGGAAGCTTTGCTTTCTATGCGGTCCATTTCGTATAAAAGGAAAGTAGAAGATTAGCTCTTCCCAGATGTTCTTGTTAGTGTATATAGAATTAATATTATCGATGCAGTTTTCGGGAACAAAACTTGATTAAAGAATAAACACCAAAACCGCAAAATAAAGCAAGGAGAATATTAATAAATTTCTCTAACGAAACAAATTTCTCTTTACATCGAAAACGCTGCGTGTTTCCTGCGATGCAAGAATGGAATTTTCATTATTCAGACAAAATGCCCACTACAAAGGTTAAATCGTGATTGAAATCAACAGAGGAGTGCCTTTTGCGTTGATCGTGCGTCCGATAACCTATATAACCAACTGTAGAAATACATTTCTCACTAAACTATTTATGACAGACATTATTAATTAGCTGAAGTTCGACAGCGTGCATCACCACATCCTTCAGTTATCACATGAGATTTGTCGTAACTTCAGGAGCTAATGCTGAACGAAATATATTGTCACGTGTCTCAGTGACTGAGACGTGGATTTGGATTGGTGAATCGGTTTATTGGATCTTCTCTAGTTTGTAACTACAAATAGTTCTTACATTCTCAAATTTACCGTAATTATAACACACACGTTAGGTCTTCTGGTCACTTCTCCTGTAAGCACTCTGCACTAGTCTCTCAATTGTCTTGAGCTCTCTTGAACTCTTCACACACTCTGACTTAACTAAAATCAAAGTCACGTTGCGACTGACGGTCAGTCAGTCAATTAGTACGTCTTAGTATCGAGCCCCATCCGGGGCTCATGACCAGATATTTATTACTGTTTGACAGTTACGGTCTTGCTTTTGTGGGACGCCCTCTCTGACGAGAGGACGGGTCTGTCTTTTGTACATGTTGCTGGCCTTTGCCAGCGCAGCCTTTCTTGGGTTTGAGTCCCCTAGTACTTGCGACCATATTTTACTGTCTCAGATTTGAGACTTCCAATTTCGTCGCCTCCTACGGCACGCAGGGTCACCGTGGAAGTATTCGACCCCTCAGCCCTTTATATTATCATTTCCGGAATTATATAAAAATGAGCGTAAGAACACAAATAGAAGGAAAGAGATCAAATCTCCATGCCAGACGACAAGTTAATGATTCTGCAGTTCTTGGTAAAGTTGAACGGTCTGTAGTCAAAGAATACAGGCTGTACATCCAAGCTTACGGGGTACGTTCTGAACAATGACTTTACGATACTTTAACTATAAAATGTAAAACTTTCATGTTTTTTCAACAAAAGGCTCCTCTGAGTGAAGATACATTTCAGATTCCCACAACCTCGAAACTAACAAAGACATGGCTGATGTTAATTTCCGTTCTTAATGACTTCAGATATCACTTCTTGAAGTAATGGAAGACGCCTGAAAGGCTGCACACCGTTTATTTAGCTACACAGAAACGGCTGTAGTTAAAAATATAACATGAATTGAAGTAGGAAGTAAAATACTATTTATGATCATTTTCTTTTTTTCTTTTATGTCCCTTTAATCTTAAAAGAACATAAAATTAATGAGTTTACCTTGAAACATTATTGAGAACATAGCAAGAGGTTAATCTCATATTTCCAGATTTATTGTTTTATTATGGCTTTCGGTTTGTGTTTTACAACAATTTGAGTGCTGTGGAGCGGAAAGGGACTAAGTCCCTTGTACTGCGGCCACTTCTGGCCTATTGTACCAGCCCCAGATGATAGGTGAGGGTCATTGTGGAGCAATTAGTGGAATGAAGATTGGGAGGGGAAACCAAAGTACTCGGAGCAAACCTGCTCCAGCGCCACTTTGGCCAACACAAATCCAATTTGACCATACCCGGGATCGAACCCGGGCCGCCGCGGTGGGAAGCCAGCGACTAACCACTTGAGCTATGGCGCGGCCTTTCATATACCTACATATTTTACTGCTTCTTCACATAACCGGTTTTGTATTCCTTTGCTCTCATCTGAAGGTGATACAAGATTTTCAAGGTTGTAGCCCACTTGTTACGAGGATATAAATGTTGTGATTTCATTGCCATGAGACATAGTTGTGCGTTACCCTTTTGTCAGTGACCTGACGTGTGTAACCCTGTTACCAGTAAATTAATACGCGAGTTACTGCCATAAGTTCTTATATTGAGTGTGGTAAAACTTATTCTTCTTCTTCTTCAGAAACAGTATTAATGGACTGTGAAGTGAAAGGTGTGAAAGTCACGAGGCGCATATGAAATTTCCTCATTAATTTTACTGAAGTGAGTTGCATACAATATGCATGGGAATAATTTTAAAAATATGAGACAAAAAAATATTCTGTTGCTACATTTCGAAGGATACTGTTGTTACAGAATTTAAACGACATGCCTAGATAAACGAAATCCTGATATTTATTGTGATTAAAAAAACAGGATTTTATTGCAATTTAGCTGAAATAAATTTCAGAGTTTATTTTTCTTTTATAATACTCTCGAAACTAAATAATTTCCAATAATTGTATCATTGGCTATCACTTAATATCAAACCCAGAAGATGCTACGTTTGATGCAAAGTGAATTACTTCGTCTATTTATTATATTGAGAAAACAGTAAACGTTTCTCCACATGGTCGTGCTTTAATGCTGATGAATATATTTAATTTTTCTGGTGTGTGAATTGGTTGAGGCTGCAAAATACGATACATTGTTTTATTCGCAAGAAAGAGTGGGTTTCTAATATAACTAACCACATCGAGCTAAGTCCTTCTTCGGAAGACATCTGTCCCTCAGATACTCAAGAATTTGCCATTTTATAAAACCCAAAGATTCATTTCCGTGTTCACAAGAACGCGCTAATTATCTATATCCTGTGCCAGATGAATATAGTCCACATTCCCACCCTTCATCTTAAGATTAATTTTAATATTATCCTCCGATATATCTAGAACTTCTTAGTGGTCTTTATCCTTCTGGTTTTTCTTCCAAAATTTTGTACGCAATCCTCTCATTTCCTGTTAGTGCTGCATTTCCCGCGGATCTCATCCTCTTTGAATAAATCATTCCCTTTCCTTCTCCTAGTTATTACAGGATTCCAAACTACAACCATCCCACATTAATCGACGTTACTTCGTTCCGTGCCACCTCCGAATCATCCATGAACTTCTGGCTCTGTAGGAGTTATCTTCAGAATAATAATTGCACAGATAATACCGGGAAATACCCCGTCCTTACTTATTAGAATATCCACAAGGTCCTACCGGTTGTTCCTTTCCCGAGAGGAATGAATTATATACAACCTCATACCCAAAATTAAGAACCATTTTAATAATATTATGAATTTTTGGTTCTTACAGTTGTGACTAAGGTGAGTTCTCTTTTCTCTGATACGTCTTACAGCCAGGTGAAAATGAGTTGACATTTCGGAGGAATGTATGGCCTCCATTTTCAATGTCTAACTTTCTTACTTGGTTTAAATTTCGACTCTGAGAATGGAAGTGATATTTTCCTAAATCGTCGATTGACTCAGCGGACTGTTTGGTGTTATATCCCAAGAGAGAGAACTCAGAATTCCCTACTCACTTATATTCCAGGCCATCAAGGTGGTCAGAACTGATTATTTGTGGAGTTAAATCCAAAAACATAACGTTCGAATAAATTCAGGGAAAGTACTCAAGAAACACACAGAAACAAGAATTAAAGGAAATTCTTTGAAATTCTGAAGAATACGTTGAACGAAATTGCGCACTTAATAAAATGCAAGTAAGTAAATTAATTAATTAACTAAGACCAAAATAGTTAACATAATTAGGCTCCTTAGTTGCAAGTCGATTTTGTTTGTGACGTAAATATAATTCAGGAGCCGAGATAACTCAGTAGGTACAGCGAGGGGCTGAGGGCTGAAGGCCAGTGTTTGAGTCCTGACAGATGCAAGATTTGTCTCTTCTCCCACACAGCGCCCAGACCGTCTCTAGAGCCCACGCAACCTCCTACCCAATGGTAACTGAGGGTCATTTCCTCGGAGGAAAAGGGGCCGGGGCCTGAAGATGGTCATTCACATTCATCATATGTGGAGGGCAAAAATGTTCGAGCTGTGCACCCGTATTCCGTATTGAGGGTGGGTTTCCCCATGCACTTAGACCGGTTACTGGTCCATTGTGCGTCCCCCTTTAATTTCTACTGTCTCTATACCCTACCGGTACTGGTGCTCAGTCCCTTTCTGCCAGCGAGGTTCTAACCTCTTACTGGCAGTGGTATCTAATAGTCCCTTTCTGTCAGCGAGGTCGTCCCTCCTCTGGCAGGGGTTCCTAGTCCCTTTCTGCCAGCAAGGTTTCTACCCTCTACTTGGCAGTGGTATCTAATACTTTAGTCCCNAGACATGAGGTTCTTTTACATGCCGTAAATCTACGACACCGGACCCACGGCTTAAAGTCCCTCCCGGAGGACTTGTTTCCTGAATTTTTCCGCCCTTAAAAATTCCACGAGGAGGCCGCTAGCTGTGCCCCCACTCCCCATATTTCTTCATGGCCCAATTCTTAATTAATTAAGCACAAACACTACTTTACCTTTACCATGTATCGAATTCTTCAAATTATTCCTATAAATTTAAATATTATTTAGCAATCCAGGTAGTTAAAAACTCGCGTTCTTCAGGAATTTTAACGTCCTTTAATAAGACTGCTTCAATTGCGTCTCTTTATTATGACCAGGAGGGGTGGCCCTACCCTGCTCACCACTTATAATAACTGAGTTCCCCCCCCCCACCAAGGCCCTCTCCTACGAGAAGCTCAAACCGCTAGTCGCTGGCTTCCCAACACGGCGGCCCG
>NW_019737391.1:2353562-2369921 GCF_002891405.2 Cryptotermes secundus
CGTGTTTCAGCTTCAGTATTTGTCACTCCACCCATTTGTAGGTCTCTAACTAACGTGTTCCCCTTTAATACGCTTTCTTCATTTACTTTCCTTTCTTTTCTTTCTTTCTTTCTCACTCCCTCTGCTTCATTTTTATTGCACACGTGCGCGCGCATTGGATGCAACGGATGCAAACGGCTGTTGCTGGCATACCGTCTGCATCCTTCAGATGGGTGAATAAACATCAGGCAATTCATCTCCTGCGTGCGCAACATTATTCTTCCTGGTTGTACAGTCTACGAAACTAATATTCACAATGACTAATTGAACGAAGAACGTGGGGACAGGATTAGGTCATAACATCTCATAAATATTACCTGTCAGAGAAGTAACTTTTTTTGTAATTTAGATGACGCTGTCAACATGTGACCTATCCAAATGACTGCGCGGTCTTGGTCTTGAAAAGCAGGGATCGTGGGTTTGAATCCCAGTCAGGGCATGGATATTTGATTTGTGTATGCGTTTTTTTTTTGTGTTTGTGTTGTCCTGTGTTTAGGTAGAGACCTTGCGACGAGCTGATCCCCGTCCAAGGAGTCCTACCGTCTGTAAAATATTCAAGAAACTGAAAAATCAACCCTGTGCTCCAAAGTGGGAGCGAGAGGAGAGAGTTGTGGAAATTAACGAATCTAGAGTCCAAATGTTAACAGGTTCTCTGCCTCAATATCATATTACCGGACTGTCTAACTGATGTCCGGTTCTGGAACCATCTCAGAGATAGTGAGCATTATCTCTTACTTTCAAGTCAATGTTGCTCATCTGTTGATTTAGTAAATTTGCTTCTTTTCAGAATTCCACGATAACTGGAATAATAATTATGAAGAGCTCAACTCATTTCCTATTCCTTGTAGCTGCTTTTGCCCTCCGCGGTGCATACGCCCGTAACCCGAATTGGGGATTTACGGAACATATGTTAAACTATGCTATGGAGATGGTTAAACACGCTTCAGAAGAGCCCAGGGATGAAGTCAACATCCTACCTGAATACGATTTTATTGTTGTGGGTGCAGGCTCGGCTGGATGTGTGGTTGCCAATCGCCTGACTGAAGTGTCACAGTGGGACGTACTTCTACTGGAAGCAGGAGGGGAAGAGAACTACATAATGGACATACCTGTCGTTGCTATGTTGCTTCAGTTCACGGACGCCAACTGGAATTATAAAGGCGTGCCTTCAAACAAAACGTGTCTTGGTTTAACGAATAGACAGTGTTTGTTTCCACGTGGAAAGGTCATGGGCGGTAGCAGTGTTTTGAATTACATGATACATAACAGGGGGAGTCGGAAAGACTATGATTTATGGGAAGATATGGGGAATATTGGTTGGGGATACGAAGATGTTCTGCCATATTTCCTCAAATCCGAAGATATTGCTATTCCTGAACTGGCAAAGAACACGAAGTACCATTCTACAGGAGGATATATGACAATAAGTTACCCTCCTTACCGCACTCCCTTGGCAGAAGCTTTTCTTCAAGCTGGGATAGAGACAGGTTATCAAATAGTTGATTATAACGCGGAAACACAGACCGGGTTCAGCTTCATTCAAACCTCAACCAAGAACGGCACTAGGTGGAGTACTTCTAGGGCTTTCTTGCACCCAATTCGTGGTAGAAAGAATCTACATGTTAGTAAGCGAAGTTATGTAACAAAGATTTTGATAGATCATGACACTAAAAGGGCATATGGCGTAGAATATATTCGTAATAAGAAACGATACGTGGTGCATGCCAGAAAGGAAGTAATATTATCAGCAGGTGGAATAAACTCTCCGCATCTCCTGATGCTCTCTGGTGTAGGGCCCAAGAAACATCTCGAAGATATGAACATTCCTGTCATTGAGGATCTGAAGGTGGGGTACAATCTTATGGATCACATGGCGGTGATTGGGATCACGTTTCTGGTAAATGAAAGCGTCTCTTTGCGCTCTGACATGGTGTTTCAAAATGGCAAAGACCTTATAGATTACTTTCGATATCACGAGGGTCCTCTTACTACCGCGGGAGGAGTCGAAGCGATAGCGTTTTATGATACTAAGAATCTCAAGGGTATCAAAGGTTATCCAGATATAGAATTAATTTTCATAGGAGGTTCAATTGTTTCTGATCCAACTTTAAGGAAGACATTTGGTATCAGTGATTATATTTACGAAAGGACGTATAAACCAATTCAGAAATCACACGCATGGATGATAATACCAACTCTTTTAGCACCTAAAAGTCGAGGAAGAATCATGTTGAAAGATAACAAACCCTTACACAAGCCTCTTATATTTCACAATTACCTTCAGTATTCAGATGACTTGGAGACATTACTAAAAGGAGTGAAATTATCTGTAGACCTGAGCGAAACTGAAGCGTTTCAGAAATTTGGTTCCAAGTTGCATGATGTCCCAGTGCCTGGTTGCGAACAATTTGCCTTTAGATCCGATGACTACTGGAGGTGCATCATAAAACATCTCACATGCAGTATGTTTCACGTGTCAGGAACCTGTAAAATGGGACCTGCGTCTGACCAAGGGGCTGTCGTAGATCCCAGGTTGCGGGTGTATGGTATTAAAGGATTAAGAGTTATAGATTCTTCGATAATGCCCGTTGTTCCAAGGGCTCACACTAATGCACCAACAGTTATGATAGCTGAAAAGGGGGCTGATCTAGTGAAAGAGGACTGGGGACAGTTAGGATAATTCAAAGTCACGAACCTCAACATCTCATAACCCTATGGGCCTCCACGGCCAGTTACAGGGTAAGTTTACTTACTTACATACATGCTCGCCGTAAACACAGAATCTGTAATTAAGGACTACAGTGTAAACTCGATAATTCGAACTAATTAAAGTACTGATGTGTTGGTGCTGTCGAATCGCTCGGAGTATTGTATTTCAAATACAAATTAGAATTTTTAACAAAATTAGTTATGCAAAAATGTATTATTATATTTTATAATATTGTATTTAAGCATCCATGATGTACGTATTGTAGATAACAAAACTGATAATAACACTTCATCAACATCCTTATGAGCTGCACAAATAGCACACAAGTACAACTACAAATAACATTAATATGTGTAAATCTAGAAATATAATTGTAGAACACAACACATAATTTGTACATTATAGACAATACCCCAACCGGAATGGAGTGTTGCACAAATAAATCCAAAACAGAAGATACCCCAGAAAATATATTTTAAACGAATGGACGATGATCACAAGGAAAACAGTAGGCCGTTAATTAATTTTAATTAACTTTAATTTATTTTAATAATACTCAGTATTATTCTTTCAAGTGGTTGATCATTAATTAAAAATTGTGTCCGTTTTCCTTAGCTTGATCTTGAGAATTTCTAAACATCTTTCTTCCAGTTACTCCTTGACCTTAGTTTATATTCCTCAGTTATGTTGTTTGTGTACACGTATGTTTGTATAGCTACAGTGCCAACATATAAGAGTGTCTCGAAAGTTGCTCCAAGGTTTTGGGAGGCTGTATTTTCTTAATCACTATACGAGAATTTCTGGGAAGATCTAACCGACTATTTTTCTTTTGATACAACTCGGACCTATGGAAAAAGAAAAAATTATGGGGAGAGACAGGCACACAAACGACTCTTTGCCTACCAACAATAAGGGATACATACAGAAACACAGACATCGAAGTGATCACATAAGCCTCATAATCTTAAAAAAATAGAAGGAAGGGGGACACAGACGAATACACAGACAGAGAGAAAGGCCATCTCTCGAGCTGCCTATTATTATTTATTAATAAGGAAATTAGGCTAAAAAAATTATTGAAATGAAATTCATCTCGAAATATTTCTGTAAGCAAACTTCAGGCTGGATTCCTTTCACAGCACGTCAGCTATCCTGTCAATAATAAAGTTTAGCCCACCTCTGGAATTACTGTTATCAAAAGCTGCAATTATCCGACATTTTCGTTGGCCGTCTGCCGAGTACTCCGATAAACATGGACATATTGGACATAAGTCTACAAGAAAAAATGGAGGATGTCAGTTAGTGGGATCTCACCTTACAGTCCGCTGCCCAGAACTTGATTCATGGCTTCCGAGAACACGAATGTCACGTCTTGTTAAGGACATCTACTGCGGATGTGCGTACGGGGCAGGTGGCGAATGACTTACGAGGAAACGAATAGATCACCGCAGCTGCAATAGCAGTAGCTCTAGTGATGGTCTGAAATCGAGTATCGATTAGACATGTCGCGAACCTCGAAAGGAAAGTACTTGGAAACTTGCTGACAGAAACGTTTTGAGTTAAATTTATTTTCAGTTAATTATTTCTTCAGCATATTGTCACGTGTTGGGTATGTGACACGCGACAAATAACTTCACACCGTCTTGGATCAAGCGAATTTTCTCCACTCGCTCTTACAATTACACAATTCACAACTTCTCAACTACTTCCATCGGCAGTATCACACTTCTCCTGGTGTAGTCACTGCCATGCACTCGATACAACCCGAATCGGCGACTGATAGATTGCAACCCACTGGTTACTCAATACTCACTACTAGCTCACTCATAACTGGCTCAATCCTCACTACTAAATAGTGTTCGCTGCTCCTTATTTAGGCTCGGCACGGACAACACAGAAAACAGTGATAGGTACCACTGTTGCGTGATGCCGTGTTTACAGGTTGCCTAGCAACACTGTCGAGATTTGTTTACTGCAGTGTAGTAACCGCGGCATCCCTTGTTACGTCACTGTGGGAAGTGATGTCACGTCACCGTGGCAGTGGTTGCCTGAAACAGTTCCTCCTCTGTTACGTCACCGCGAGAGGCGACGGGGTGTTTACCGAGCGGTGAGTGATAATGGAAGGGGTGGGGTATGTGACGCCGCTCGCGAGACCGCAGAGTTCACGTGACCCCTACTTCCCGTTGCGCTATCCACGTCACACTATGAAATTAATTGTTAAGGGAATACAGGCTTCTGCATCTTTGACTGACATTCAGGATATTCTATACATTAATAGTGTGGCACATTCGCTCAAAGCAAGAACTGTGGAATCATAATAGACGGCCGTTACTTGGCAGCGGCCCGTTAATAAAAACACAGAAATTGTGTTTTCTGCGCAGCCGATAGTTGAGCACGTAACAGTGGAATTCGTCATGTAATCGATAAGCAAAAATTGCACTGCAAGAGAGAAACAGTGTTCTGTAAGCGGTCCATACCGAAATGTTGTAAGCAGGACAAATTAGGGGTCAGTTATTTAATTCCTGGGGTTCTGTCGTTGTGAGAAGCTGGTGGATAAGAACGGTGACATTTATGGAACCCAGTGGAAGGGGAATGTTCGCCGCTGAAGCTACTACCAAGCAACGGCTAGTGAAGACTTTAACAGATTGTGAAAACACAGTGTGTCCCATAGTGGATTTTAAAGTATGCAGAACGATGACAGCATAATCCTAACTTGTAGTTAGGGGTTGTTTAAGAGTCCTGTAAATCCGACTACCAATCCAAACCCCTTCTATAGTCACTGCATCACGTGACAACATATATGTTATTTAATTTTAACTCTTCTCATGTCTCATGTTGTGCGTCTTTGATGTAGACCATGCACAAGTCGTACATTTTCTATTACGTTCGATTTCATACATTAACATTGACTCTTCTAACGTTAACAGATCGATACTAAAGTGTTTGGATTATAATGCTTACAGTTGTGACTATGAAGAACTCTGTCTCCTGAGAAAACGCCCTGTAGTCCGATGAAAGTCAACACATGTTTCCTCCGAAACGTGGGTTGAGATTCGCCGAACTACACGGCTTTTTATCCCGAAAGATATCTCGAAATATGAAGTCCATTCCAATTGTATCATCGAAAAATTACTTACATTTATAAATAAACTGGACATAAAGTGGATAGATTTTCTGATAACTCAGTCAACTTAGTGACTGACTGTGGGTTGGATAAACGGGATTCGATCTTTTGCAAAACTGGGCCTACCTTGTAAACAACGTCTGTACTGAAGAATGTCGTCTTCTGGTGTGTGTGTGGTTGTGTGTGTGGCCATGTACATATTTTGTTAACAGACGTTTCGGAGGAACGTATCGCCTTCATCGCTAGCGGATTTCTTATACCCTGAAGATGGAGGCGATACGTTTCTCCGAAACGTTGGTTAACAAAATATGTACACGGCGCCATATCCCAGAAGACGGCATTCTTCATATTTACCCCCGTGAAACCCTCAAAAACATCTATACTGCTTCTATAGGCCATAGAGCCTCCCATACAATGGACAAAGGGGAGTATTGCATTATTCTCTGCAGTTAAAATAGACAGAGCCTGAAGCTAGTAACTCTTCTTCAACTAATCCAGAGATTAAGAATATATGTAGGACTAACTGTATTTTCGATGCTTGCCATATGTATTAATGATGACTCTGGGTACTTAATTTGTGTAGTGATAATATGGGGTCTTGAACTTCAATAGAGGCCTTAATATACGTCGAATATACTGCAGGATAATTAACAAATTATACACGTCAATATATAAAATTATTATCGAAAATTATTCAAATAAATATTTCTACGGTTTCTGGCAATATAAATTGAACGAAGTCCTTACATTCCTGGGAATTTTGTGCCGCGGAGTAATATCTCAGAAACTGAGTACAGTACAGTCATATCTTAAGTTTAATGTTATGTCAGTATAATTTTAAAACCATTTTTATCGATAAATTATTCCGGACCTCAGAGTCGTTTCAGAATTGGCCCACAATGAAGCAAATTTGTTCTCCATCGCCTTTATGTGGTTTCCGTTTTCTCTATTATAATTGCTTTTTTGATGCTTACACATTTTGAAGCTATAGGAAATACACGGAGATTGACGTCTGTTTGAATGTCTTTGCGTCTTTTAAAAACGATAAGACGTAATATTCATGAAGAAAAATGGACGTGGTGCCTTAGAGGACACCCCATTTTCATAAGTCTCCAATATAATGTGACTATTGGAGACTTGAAACGTAAGGGGGACAATAAATCCGTTATATGGGAACCTAAAATTGTGTTAGCAAGTTGTGAAGCGTATGAAAACTTTTTACGGACATTTTTTAGAATGTAAGATTAAAGCTTGGCGGTGGAGCGAAATCCATAGCGCCCAGTTTTGTAACTAGATTGAAGCCATAAGGCTAGGTTCTTTTTTAAAATATTGCTTCTTAGAAAAGAGAAGTCGCCTAATTTTCGGGCCCTTAAAATAAATATGGAAGCCGGGATAGCGTAGTCAGTATAGCGCCTGGCTACGGACTGGACGACCGAGGGTTCGAAGTTCAAGTCCCGGTAAAGTCAAAGATTTTCTCTTCTCTGAGTCGTCCAGACTGGCTCTGGGGTTCATTCAACCTTCGATCCATTGGGTATATGGGGCTGTTTCTCCAAGTGTAAAGCAGTAGGGGCGTGAAGATTACCACTCACCTCCACCTAGCGCCGAGGCCAAGAAAGTGTGTACTTATACATCCACTCCCCCATACGCCTTCGTGAAGTAGTGCTTAATTAGTTAAGCACAAGAAAAATTTTACATTTACTTTACCCCCCAAAAAATGAATATGGAAAGGTTATGGTGGGGAGTTTTAATTGCTAATTATAATGATATTTATGAAAAGAATTAGAATTTATTGAAGGTATTAAGTTTTCAATTTGTTGTTTCTAAGGAGGGTAGTTTTTAATTTGTTTTGCTTACAGTCCTCAGGAATAACCGACATAGACAATCTTGCGAGATTTTAACCTAATTTCCTCATTTTGAAAATTTAAGATCAGACTTATGAGATCATCTTCTTGTCTGTCTGTGCATCCGTTTGTAACGACATGGGCGAATAGTTCTTCCCAGAACTTCCTCTTTCTGATTTTCTCGTTAGAAAAAATATGGGGTCGCCTTAAATTCAGACTTACACGATAATTATAAATTATCTGCAATACATTCATGTAGCTTCAGAATTACATAAATTTAGTGTCACGAATCTTTAAAGTTACATATAAGAAATTAAGGATGGCGTATGAGTGAACCTGCGTGAGCCTGATATCCTTAGCACCATCTGTGAGCCGATTGTCTAGGAAATGTGGGAACCTCAACCTCTCACATCCCTATGGACCTCCACGGCCTGTTACAGAGATAGCTATATATAAATATATTAAATGTAATACTTTCTTGCTGAGGCAAAATTTCAAACTTATATTTCAAAACCTTACGTTCCTTTCATGTGTTTGCTCTGAGTATAATTTTGTTGAGGCCATTAACATCGTTAACATTGGATAGATGGAGCATAAATACGTAACGCTTTGTCAAAAGCAACTCCTTGAGAGTCATTACAAGCAGAGCCGTACCTACCCACCCCCACATAAAGTCGTATTAGCCTTCTCAGAAACCTTCTTTCCAATTAAAACAAAAATTCGAAACCCTGCCAAAGCGTTATTAGTGTCTAATTAATTCCATGTAGCCCAGTCCTTTTTGAGGAGCAGGCAATAGCTCAATTACTCAAGAATTTTTCAAAAATTTTACGTAACGCGAAGGTTCATTACCGTGTTCACAAGAGCCTTCCGTTGATCCCTTTCCTGAGCCACACTAATCCAGTTCGTACTGCTTCATCCTAATTCTCTATGCTCCATTTCCCCCATCCCAAAACCAGGGACTCACTATCCCGTGGTGACAAGGATCCACTTGTCATGGGTTATTGGTGTTATTTATAGCTCTTCTGAAATTAAAATTTCTGTCAATGAATGGTCACGATATAAACAAAAGATCGGGTACAATTTATTGTCATTTTTTTTTGCTTGGCACTACAGCCCCAGTGGGCCTAGGCCTACCTCCATGAACTTCTCCGTTCACTTCGGTTTTTCTAGATCTTACACATTCGGTAGGACTCCTTGGGCGGGTGATCAGCTCGTCGCAAGGCCTCTACCTGTACACAAAGACAGAAAAACGCATATACAGAAACTAAACATCCATGTCCTGAGTGGGATTGGAACTCACGATCCCGGTTTCCAAGCGAGCGAAGACAGTACATGCCTTAGACCGCTCGGCTACCGTGACCGGCTCATTGTCATTTAATGAAGATAATTCACAATGGAGAGCTTCATAACTGTATAACAAGTATAATTAGAATGACCAAGTCAAGGAGGATGAGATGGGCAGGTCATGTAGCACGAATGGGGAGACGAGGAATGCGTTTAGGATATTGGTGGGAAAGCCAGAACGAAGGAGACCACTGGGAAGACCAAGGCGTAGGTGGGTGGACAGTATTAAAAAAAGGATCTTAGAGAGATAGGATGGGATGGTTTGGATTGGATTTATCTGGCTCAGGATAGGGACCAGTGGAGGGCTCTTGTGAACACGGTAATGAACCTTCGGGTTCCATAAAATGCTGGAAAATTCTTGAGTAGCTGCAGAATTGGAGGCTCCTTAAGAAGGGTTCAGCTCCATGAGTATATAAGTAAGTAAATAAATGGGGTTATGGAGTGCGCCTCCCCAGACTGCCCCCTTAGGCCGCGTGAGCTCCAGCACAATCCCTGACTACAAAATCCAAATGTAGCTGGGAAGATAATAGCGTAAATTATTTTAAGCAAATTGATATGTCTGAGACTCGGTTCAAATTGAGTTATTTTCTGATTACGGAGAAGAATCATTCCATTCCGTTACAGGAATTTGTTAATTAACTGAATAACTACGCTACAGTAGGTTTAAGGAATACCTTATACTGTAGTCGGAGCCGGGATATCTTAGTCGGTATAGCAAGTGGCTACGGGCTGGACGACTGAGGGGCGGAGTTAAGCCCCGGTGGCGTGAAGAATTTTCCCTTCTCCACGTGGTCCAGACCGCCTCTGTGGTCCACCCAATCTCCTATTGAAAGGATACTGGGGGTTCTTTCCCCGAAGGTAAAGCGGCCGGATCGTGAAGCTAACCACTCCAGCTAGTGCTGAAGTCAAGACTTACCTGCCTTGCCACTTCACACTTTTACACTGAGAGGTGATGCGTACCTTGACGTGGTAAATACCGTATTTACGCATGTATAGGCCGCGTGCGTGTATAGGCCGCAGCACAATTTTCAGACAAATTATAGAAAAAATAATTTTCTTGGAATATTATTTCAGGAGTAGAATACCCTGTATTACTAATTATGAATATGTTTTTTTTAACGAAATGTGATTTCGAATATTTCGAATATAAGCCGCACCCCAGTTTTCCTCTTGAATTTTTGGCAAAAAATGTGCGGCCTATACATGCGTAAATACGGTACTCGTATCTCTGCAATCCCACATGTACTGTGACCACACCTCATTTCTAGACAGCTTCACCGAAATCCACAAGAATGCGGATCCAGCGAAATGGCCCCAACTCATGTCCCCCTCGATCACCTGATTTGCTCCTTCATAATTCTTTCTTATGGAGATACGTCTAAGAATTTGCATATCAGACCAAAATCATTCAACTGCCTGATCTACGCCATAGGATCTTTGATGTAGTCATCTGTAACTCCAGAGTTGCTGAGATAAACTGGACGGGGACGTAATAATGGTTGGAAGTCTGCCTCCCCTCATGGGGACACATGTCCGGGTCTATTGACACGACAAAATAATGGGTTGAGCTTTTACACTATTCACCTCAAACAGCTTGCAGATATCTTCGTTTGGAGTGAAATTATTTGGCTTCTTTTGTCTGTTTTCATTCCGGTCTCCCTGTGATTTTCTATATACACCTTCTTGTCGATCACAGTGGCCCGCTCGAACGCTGGGATAGTGGGTTAGAACCCCACTCAAAGGCGTGGAGGCCTTGCGATGGGCTGATCCTCCGTCCAAGGAGTCCTCGCTATTGTGTAAAAGATCAAGAAACTGAAACTCGTGTGAAGCCCAACAAAGGGCTGTAACAGTAATAATAATAATAATAATAATAATAATTAAATTCAGTTCAGTTTTTTTATTATTTATGTACTGAGCCAACAGCCGCAAGGCCAATTACAGACACAACACAGTGTAGACAGGAGTAGTTACATACTGAACAAACACAACATAAAGTCAAAGACTAATTGAAGGTAAGCATTGGAGGAAAACATATTAATGCATATAAGGAAAAAATAAACAAATTAATAATAATAATAATAATAATAATAATAATAATAATAAGGCCTTCATGGTCCGTCCAAGGTAAATTATAATTTAGCCTGTTTTCTTTGGTACTTGAAATAATCTTTCCGGTGTTATTCAGTTAATTAGTATCCGATGTTGACAGATATTGTGTAATGTTGTCTTTAAAGAAAAAAGAATGACGGATGCGTTAACTTAGTATAATCGGTGTCCTTGAAGACTGATAGTTGTGGTAGAGTATGTCTTTGAACGCAAGTAATAGACGTACTGATGTAGTGTGACGCGTGCACGTATACACGAATGTAGCGTTCTGTGTGTAAACACAGTTGGAGTGTAAGATCCAGCGCCCACTGAGAACTATAAAATTTTCAAATCAAAGATTTGTCTCTATATTTCCAGTCAAAACCAAAGAAACAATACGGACTCATATATGCTTACTGCACTGTTGTCACGAGAATACCTTTGGCAGTGGTTGCTGGATATGACAAAGTAATGTGTCACCCTTGTATTGTATTGGAGAGGGTGGGTTTCCCCATGCACTTAGACCAACTGTTGGTCCATTGTGCGTCCCTCTATGATATTCTACCAGTCTCTATTCCCTATCGGTACTGGTGCGTACCATCAGTCCCGACTCAGTTCGGCCTCTACTGGCTCAGCGGTATCTCGATGCTTCCCCCATCTACCAGAAGCGTTAGAGACTACTGTACCTTGAGTCACGAGGTGGGAACGTTACCCCTAGACTACGGAGGCCGCTTATGTGTCACCCTTACTCAAAGGTAGTACAATTGAGAAACAAATCTCTTAACAATGTTAAAAAGTTCAAAGAGATGTCATTAACCAAGAATAATTACTCCCTTCTTTTGTAACTGAAACACTGTTATTTAAACTTTTCCTTCTGCTTCGAAATGAAGAAAGGAAGTGTATCAGGATGAAAGTAAAGAGTTGAATGTAACTTTCGCTTTATAATTACAGCCTCTTATGACATCACTTTTGTTAAAACTAACTAACACAATTACCTCTTAATTGAAAGAGCTCTGGTTCTTAACGAGTCACTATCTTATGAGTGATGAGTTTTCAAGTGTACTTTTATATAAATTATACTGATGATAAATTGGATGTGTCATGCTATCTCAGGTTTCATTTCAATGAATAGTGAAATTTGGAGTGTGATGAAATGATAATTTTTTTTTTCGAGAAGTTGGTAAGTTCGGCAACAATTTACTGGCCCATGAGTCCAGCTGTGCCAATTATTGATCAAGTCAAATGGAAGCATGAAGATTATTTCTTCTGGGATGTGAGTCATGTAGGACCGCCTCTGTTGTAATGTCATAGCGATGTTTCGGACAGACCTGCTACTTCCATCTTCATTGTCATTTTTCTATTTAGTTAACGTTGCAGTCACGTTGGTATCACTCGTGCTTCATAACATGAGTGGTCCCTGGTTCAGAATCTCAGTCCTAAGACAGGCAATCTTGACGCTGACTGGTATATTTCTTGGCTTTCACTAGACCCTCCAGACAAATTCCGCCATATTACCTTAAATTAAACAACAGTAATTTTCATTTTATGCATCCTGTTCTGTTATTATAGACAATTTATTTATTGGAATCCGTCACAACACAACAATATAAAGGTCAAGACTAAAATTAGCTTAGCTACATGTTTCGGCTTTTAAAGCCATCATCAGGGAAACACATGATTACCATATTCACGCACTATTGAACTGCAATTTCATTACAATAGTAAAGCTAGATACTTGATAACTGTTATTATAAAATATATGGTATAAAAATAAAATGAACTGAAAACTTATTATAAAAACGAAAGTTCTGGCGTAAAATAAGGTAAAAACACTTCATGTGATATCCTATTTCATCAAGTTAGTTGTTGCAATTTTGTTATAATCCCGCGGACATAATGGTATGGTCTAGACTTGTATACATGTAATAAACTGCTTGGAGGCCCGTGGTATAGATGTCGTATAGTTTTGACGTTAATTGTTGGGCCAGTGCCTCATCTTACAATGTATTTGTCCGTTCTGTAGGGAATATAGATTACAATCTATATTACACCATGTATTTTATAATGAAATAATTATCAAGTATCCAGCTTTACCATCGCAATTGCAGTTCAGTAGTGCGTGACTATGGTACTCATGTGTTTGCCTGATGATGGCCTTAATAGCCGAAATATGTAGCCCAGCTAATTTTAGCCTTGACCTTTATATTGTTGTGTTGTGACGGACCCCAATAAAGAAATTGCAAACAACAGTACTTCCTTCCAAATCATTTCCCGCTCATAATTTACTGATCATCATAAAATTATGTAATATGAGCTGCAGGATTTTTTTTTAAATAAACAGCTTTATTTTAAATACTCTATAAAATTTCGTAAGATTTGAGCTTGGTTGCAGTCTGCAGCTATATGCTCACGCTGGTTCCTTGCTCGCTGACTTTTCTACATTGAAGATTGAGGCGATACGCTCATTCGAAACGTCGGTTCCTATACGGCGCCACATCCCAGCAGACGGCATTCTTTATATAACATTTCCTTCGTGATCAAGGATAGCGCAGTCAGTATAGCGACTAGCTACTGGCCGAACGATAGAGGGGTCGGAGATAGAGTCCCGGTGGGGTTAAGAATTTTCACTTCGCCATGTCGTTCAGACCTACATTTGGGTTCACCCAACCTCCTATCAAATATGTACCGGGGGATCTTTCCCCGAGGATAAAGCGAGCGGGGCGTGAAGCTGGCCACTCGCCTCCAACTAGTATCGAGGTGAAGAAAATTTGGATCTATATATCCACTCCCCCATACGCCTTCATGGCGTAATGTTCAATTAGTTAAGCACAGACACAACTTTACATGTTTACATTTTCCTTCTGGATGTGAATCAGCGCAGTTCGGCAGACAAGTTCGGACGTTTCGCAAGAAACACATGATGCTTATCTTCAAGGTAAATGTAAATATTTTTTTTTATTCAGTTGACCTGGGTACATCACAGTGAAAATTGCGCAGGCTCCAAGATTTCCCAATTGAAGCTCATTTCCCGGAGATGAACTGTCCTTTCCAGGACAGTGCACGGTCATTATGTCAAATGACGTCATACACTAGGACTTCGTCATCCATTCCAAATTAGAGTACATAATTATCAGCCATATTTCATAGAAACTAACCGTTGTAATTGATAAAGCCTTTTTAAATAGCGCAATAAAATTGTGCCCTTGAAGGTATTCTGCTTCGCAGATGTGTTCAAGGCCGAGGGGAAGACAAGAAAAACATGGTAATTTCGTAGGATGAGTAAGCTTAAAATTGACCGTGATGTAATTATGCTGTTTTTATTTTCGGATTAATTCTTAACATATTCTTTGCACGGAATATCATATGGCACTTTGGAACCGGTTGCTCGTCCTTCCTGTCTAGCATCCTCTCTTATTCTGCACATCACATAATCCATTCATGGCAGACCGTGAATATCTCGCTATGAAACCAAGCAAACATATTATCCGATTGTACATTAAAAGGATTTCACATAAAGTACTTTCAGTTAAACTGTATTAGTGAAAACTAAAGAGTTTGCCTTAAACGAATAAGAAGACACGGTGTAGCCAGGTAGAAGTTCACCGACGTTTCGGTGCAACTTCAGAATCGAAGATTAAGCCAGATAATAAAAATTAACTTGTCGCAAGATACTTGCTGGATAATTTCCTTGCCTAACTTAGTATACAAAAGGCCGCGCCATAGCTCAAGCGGTTAGTCGCTGGCTTCCCACCGCTGAGGCAGGTTTTCTCCGAGTACTTCGGTTTCCCGTGCCAATCTTCGTTCCACCAATTGCTCCACAATCACCCTTACCTATCATCTGGGGCTGGTACAATAGGCCAGAAATGACCGCAGTACAAGGGACTTAGTCCCACCCCACTAGCAATAAAAAAATAGTATACAAAATACCCAACGGCGGTCTAGGTGTTATTAAGCTTAATAACAGCCCCTTTATTTACATACGACGTTAGGTAAAGCGGACTTTATTGAAAATCATCCGGTCTAGAAAAACGAGATTAACGGCCATGGGGATCCGTTATGCTGACCACGCGGCAACTTATATCCGCGAAAGTTGGCAGTAAGTTCACCGACAAGCGGCGGTCGCTCGGTCGGTATAGTTCGCTTGCGGACTACAGGCCACAGAGTTTTTTTAAAGATCAACATTTGCTGAAAATACAGGAATAAAATCAAAGAAAACACAAAATCCAACCCCGTGGCCTGTAGTCCGCAACTATACCGACCACCGCTCAGTTCACACCCACATACCACCTCCACCCTCCAACACACAAACAAGTTTACCATTATTCGATCAGTATTTTGACTCTGGATATCCTTTATAGCTTTCGTGGTTGAAATATAATTTGCGGATTTTTGGAATGCCGCCATTTTAAGTCGTGCCGCATCAATCACATTCAGACAATGTGGCTCCAGCTTGAAGTTGTTCAGTTTTCTACTACTTTGTTACTTCTTTTCTATTCAATTTTTCCCCTTTCTCCTTTAGAAAAGACATTTTGTCGACATTCTGTCTCCCATTTCAACATGCTTTCCTTTTTGCAGCTCCCATTTTTTAGCAATAATCTCTTCACACTTTCTTCAGTATTCTCGCCTTCACTCGCTTGTAGTGTGAGAAACGATACAGCATTCCTAAACAGAAGACGAAAACGCAAGTGGAAAATCGTTTTTGCTCTCGTAAAATTTATCTACCGCATTATATTCGGGGGCACGCGGTAGCGTAGTTGGTTGAGACACTATGCTACACGCCGGAAGGTCACGGGTTCGATTCCCAGTGAGGTCACTGAATTTTCAGTTGACCTAATCCTTCCAGCCGCACTATGGCCCTGGGCTCGACTCAGCCTCTAACAGAAATGAGTACCAGGTACCTTCTAAAAGTCAAAGGGGCTGCCTGCGTGTAAGGCTGACAACCTTACCGCCATCTATGAGCCGATTGTCTAGATAATATGGAATGCCCAATTGACCCCAGGGCCATAGTGCGGCTGGAAGGTTTAGGTCAATTGAAAAAATCAAACTCATCGGGATTCGAAAACGCGACCTTCCGGCTTGTAGCATAGTGCCTCAACCAACTACTCTACCGCGTTAATGTGAGATATTATTTATTTCCGGCTTCAAGAAATTAAGGGGACTCCTTTATTTAGAACTTGTAAGAGCTTCCCTCTCTGCCTAGCGTTCCTTTTAGCACA
>NW_019737391.1:2370516-2387178 GCF_002891405.2 Cryptotermes secundus
CCGTTCCACTATGTAATCCACACGTTCCTGCCTGTTCCATTGTTGTCTTGATACAAAATCCTACAACTTCTTTGCAGTTTGTCCTTTCCTGGAACTGCTTTGCCTCTCCATTCGAATCGATGTAAAATTCAAGACAACTTTCTGCTACGGGGCACAAATTAATGGAAACTTCAGCTCGCCTTTCTCTGTCTCTCGACCTTACAGAGAATTACAAAGACCGAGCTTTAGGTAACTGTTTTAGTAATATCCATAGGATTAACGCATTATAGCACACAGAGTTTATATGCGCGAATATTTCATTTTGTTTCACATTAACGCAAGCGCAGTACCTTCTTTCTTAATTGTTGTTGCAGTATATTTATTACTTACTTACTTACTCATGGAGCTGAGCCCTTCTGGAGGAGCTGCCAATTCTGCAGCTACTCAAGAATTTCCCAGCATTTTATGGAACCCGAAGATTCATTACCGTGTTCACAAGAGCCCTCCACTGGTCTCTATCATGAGCCAGATCAATCCATCGCATCCCATCCTATCTCTCTAAGATCCATTTTAATATTGTCCATCCACCTACAACTTGGCCTTCCCAGTGGTCTCTTTCCTTCTGGCTTTCCCACCAATATCCTATAATGTAGATACATGATTCTTCCTTCGGGTCGTGGGTTCGAATCTCACCCGAGGCATGTACGTCTGTGTGCTCTTATTCTGTATTTGTGTTGTCCTGTGTGTAGGTAGCGGCCTTGCGACAGGCTGATCCCCCATCCAAGGAGTCCTACCGAATGTATATAGAATAAAGAACCTGAGAAAGCGGCCAAGGTCCAAAGGGCTGTAGAGACAGAGAGAAAAATACATATTTTATGTTGTCTGTTTGCTACGTTGGGATGCGTTTCAATCATACACATCCTTCTAAAAATATTTAATTTGAAAATTATTACATTGCTAAACATTTTTAATTGTGACGTCATTTTATTATAAAATTGGATATATTTATTTTAGTTTGGGGTATATTGGCCTGTTTGTAGATGCAGGTGTGAGGTGGCTTGTGTGTCCTTGCTATGTCGTCTTGCTTTTAGCTCTGCTTCGTGGCGATAGCCACAAACTGAGGAAAAGTGAGCGGAATTTTTACATAGGAACTGAAACCGCTTACTGAGAAGTAAGCCCTCTCTAATCGCTTCAGTAGGCCTCGCCATAGCTGAAGCGGTTAGTCGCTGGCTTCCCACCGCGGCGGCCCGGGTTCGATCCCGGGTCTGGTCAAGTGGGATTTGTGGTGGACAAAGTGGCGCTAGGGCGGGTTTATTGCTAGTATTTCGGTTTCCCTTGCCAATCTTCATTCCACCAAATTCTCCATCATCATAATCACCCGGGACAGGCTACATTAGGCCAATCAGTGGCCGCTGTGCCGAGTGGACCCAGTAGGACTCCACCCCCCACTAAGCGAAAAAAATCGCTTCAGTAATTTTGAAACTATAAAAGTTATATTTAGTCAATAACTGTTCCAGGATGAATGTTATGTATAAAGTAGAAACAATGTATAGGAGAAATAAAAGATAAATAGGCCCATTCATAATAATTATGAGCGTTGTTGAGTGTCGTGATATTAGGTGAGGTAAAGTTATCCCTAGCCGGTCTCGGTAGCCGAGCGGTCTAAAGCATGTACTGTCTTCACTCGCTCGGAAGCCAAGATCTTGGGTTCGAATCCCAGACAAAGCATGGACGTTTGGTATGTGTATGTGTTTGTGTACAGGTAAGAGGCCTTGCAGCTAGCTGATCACTCGTCCAAGGAGTCCTACCGTCTGTAAAATGATCGTGAAATTGAAAAATCATAGGCCAGCGCCCAAAGGGGCTGTAGAGCCAGTGAATTAATTAATTAATTTTCACCAAACCATGAAGACGTATGGGGGAGTGGAGTTATACTCCACCATTCTTAACTTCGACTTTAGATGGAGGTGAGTCGTCAGCTTCACCCGGGGAAAGATCCCCCCCCCGAAACAAATCCTGTAGGAGTCTGTGTGTGCCCCACATCCTGTATGGACATTAATTAAAAGATAGATGTCTCTTGCCCTTAACGGGAAATCTTGGTAATAATCGAATATAATTACTTAAAATATTACGATTGTATATGTTGAATCAGCTCGTGCATGAAAACAATTGTATCATGTAAGATGAATATTTATACAGTGCGTCATATATCGTACCCATCGGCTGCCTGGAGCTTCAGTATTACCTCGGAGGTAAATCTGCCGGGGCGTGAAACTGATCACTCACCTCCATCTAGTGCGAGTTGAAGAATGGGGGAGCTGTAACTCCACTTCAGGGCATGGTTCTTAGTTAATTAAGAACAGGAACATATTTACCTTGACTTGGACCATCAAATGGCTTGATATGAAACCTTACGCAATTGGCAAGTATTTATGACGATGGTGTTGTTATATTGTCACGTGTAGGGTGGTAGGTATAGCGAGAATGATGGCTTCTAGTTCGGATGTTTGGATTTGGTTACAGCTTATCTTCATCCCACTTACTAGAGAACAATCTCTAATTCACACACTTTCTATTTTGCCGTTACACACGCAATAGTCCTCTCCTGGTAATGAAATTAAAACACAGGAACTAGCACTTCGAATCATTCCTAATATTACACATGAATAAAGTCTTCAAATCACTATGTACTCCCCTGTCCTAATCTGTACTCAATCTTCACAACTCACGTTCCATTCTCGTCCTTGTGCTCGCAACTGCTGAACTCTCCTGGATTTTCCACTTTGTCACTGTCACTTAAAACCTGAAATTTTATATGTCTAACTGTCGTTATGTAGCCTCCGCACCGAACACGCAGAAAACACAGCCTCTATTGTTGAAACATATTTACCGGACCATTGCATATCAACGGTCGCGGCACAGACAAAATAGAAAACACTGTCCTTCATTGTCAGCAGTATTGCGTCACCTAGTTAGTTAGTTATTTAGAGAGGGTGGGTTTCCCCATGCACCGCGACCAGTTTGATCTATTGTGCTTCCCTCTATGATATTCTACCAGTCTCTATACCCTACCGATAAATGGTGCTTACCATCAGTCCCGCCGAGCAAGCGAGTTCGGTCACTTGCTTAGCGGTGTCTATAATGCTTCCCCCATCTATCAGAGGCCTTAGAGACTATTGTTGGGCGGGAAACGTCCTGGAATTTGGCTCAGTGATCCCCTTTGGGGATATGAGNCATTAAGCTACAGTACTTAGTGACGTGCAAGATACTTTGTATAGGTCAACAGATTTCTTTTTTGCGGGGAACTTGAAGTTCAAGTTTATGTATTTTTATTGCCAATTTAGATAATTAATTTTACTTTTGCCTTTATCTTAAAAAATCGAGGAATTTCCAAGCGGTCTTTTACAAGATCAAAGACACAGTAATTAATAGACCTTAAAGCTTTAAACGAACCCTGTCTGTACTTTTTCATCTCGTTTCAATAGCTCTGTGTACCGAATAGCTGCCTTAAATTTAATTACGACTTGAGACCTGGGTACAGTTCTGTTACTATGCGATGAGCAATGATTACGTATGTGTCTGAACGCTAAAATAGCGTGTTCACTTGGGTTGGAATTGTAATTTTCGGCGGAAAGGCTTTTAATAATTAGAGGAAACTCGTTCCTTATAAAATATTCCTCTCTCTTCCCAGTACAGAAGTAAGCTGATAACAGAACACAACAATGTAGATGCGCTAATAAAGAAAGTTGTCTGTGTGTCTCTGTCTTTAGTTTGAAGTATCTCCCTAACTACAATGAGAAATATCTCCTCGGTATATGCAACATTTCGGTCACGGTAGCCGAGCGGTCTAAGGCTTGCACTGTCTTCGCTCGCTCGGAAGCCGGGATCGTGGGTTCGAATCCCACTGAAGGAATGGATGTTTGTGTGCGTTTTTCTGCGTTTGTGTACAGGTACAGGCCTTGCGACGAGCTGATCACCCGCCCAAGGAGCCCTACCGAATATCTAAGATCTAGAAAAACCGAAGTGAATGGAGAAGTTCATGGCGGTAGGTCTAGGCCCACTGGGGCTGTAGTGCCAAGGAAAAAAAATGTAACATTTACTTGCACTGTAATCAATATAAATTCTTCTCGTTATATTTGAGGTTCTTAATTCAGTAACTGTGATGATTACGCTCTTCTGAGATGTGACACTGAGCAGTCTGGTAGCGGTTTTTCTTAGATTCGAAGAAACATGAGACAAATTACGAGACACATTAATTGTATTCTGTTGTTCATCAAGCTATTAGCAGTACTGCTAATCTTATTATCATCATTATTTCTGCTAATAATGTTTAATCTTCAATGTTACATCCTGAATATCTGTTTAACAACTTATGTTTGCTTCTGAACTATTTATTTTATATATGACATCTTCGAAGTGCACCATCAGATGACCTAAGCCGATCGTAACATCATAGTTATAAATCTCTTCAATTCTTTTCTTCAGGCTACAACGGAAGACACAATTACAATATAGTAAATCTCTTCAATGACACAGGAATTCTCGTCCAAGAGAGATGTTTCAGACAAAGTACAGCTGAGTAACTTACTCCGTGGAGAACATTTCTTCGTCTGAAATTAATTACCGCTCATCAACCGAGAACATGGCCGCCTTCACGGACACAGACGGCTCATTTACGTGTTCACAAAAGCCAGCCAATGGACCATATCCTGTGACAGATGAATCTTGTCTGCACACTGCCACCCTCACTACTCGAAGATCCATTATCCTCACATATAAGACTGTGTCTTCCATTGGTCTCTCCCATTCGGGACTTCCCAAGCTTTCTGATATCTCCCGTGCTGGCTATATCACGCCCATTTCGTGTTCCTCCTTTTGATCATCTCGCCCTTTCTTGGGTTACTTCTGAACAGCGGTTTTTTAAATTAAATTGTAATTGTTTCATGTAACGTCAAAATCAGTTGAATTAAGTCCTTACAAAGGAACATGAGTTCCTATTTTTTTCCTTTGGCGCTTCAGCCCCACTTTGGGCCTAGGCCTACCTCCATGAAACTGTCCGTTTCACTTCGGTTTACTAGATTTTAGACATTCAGTAGGACTCCTTGGGCGGGTGATCAGCTCGTCGCAAGGCCCCTATCTGTACACAAACATAGACAAGCACATACCAAACATCCATGCCCCGAGTGGGATTCGAACCCACGATCCTGGCTTCCGAGCGAGCGAAGACAGTACGTGCCTTAGACCGCTCGGCTACCGTGACCGGCTGATGAGTTCCTATTGTGGATGAGAAAGCTTAAGTAAAGAGACAGAAACCAGGCTCTGTGTCAAGAGAAGAAAGATTATTCAAACAAAAATAACTGAAAGAAAATAACATATGAATATATGAAGTGGTCATTGTAGAGGAAGGTTATTTAGTTTCGATTAAGAATTTGTTAACAGAAAATAGCCCTAAGTAACTGGAATTCAGAGATCCTGGAAGATATTCCCCGTTACTGCGGATACATGTACATAATATGAACATTCGACATGCACGCGGCAGAAGAGAGGGGTGTACATCGCTCGTTGAACTTTTAAACCCAATTTTATGACAAGTGGAATAAAATTTACAATAAAAGGGGATTATTTAGAAATTTCAGAACATTTGGCATGTTCTTCATCAGATGTACTGCAAGTTATTTGATAATATTGGAAGAGAAAATATTCAACCAATACTTAATGTTACATGTTAGATAATTTCCTACGAATGCATGTAATGTGTAACCAAGAAATATTTACGGCCTCAGGGAACACAGGAAACGGTTAACCAACTCAGACCCGAAGAATATCTTGCAGTACATAACGACTTCATTTTTCAGTTTCTGCCTTTATATAGAAAAAATTTTAAGAATATTTCCTGAGATTCTTTCATCTTCTTTTATGAAGTAAACTTATGTTTATTCATGTAAAAAGTAAACAAATATCATGAAATATTGCTCTAATAATTTTACTGTATGTTGTATTTCTGTGTTATTCTGATAAAAATCTGATTGATTCTAACAGATGACAGGCGTGCTTGCTGTACTGCATGTATCACTCCGTTCTATAAGCACATTCACCTTTGTACCGACATATATCATAAACTTCTATGTGTGCTCATCTGTGCGAAGAACATAAGTGTAACACTTATATACCAAATTACTCGACGCAACCTGGGGCCGTAGGTGTCCAAATTTAATCACGTACAACATAAATTCATGCTTCAAGCGAACTCATGCCACCTTAACATACAACATCAACTTATCACCTTTCTAAGAGTCTGCGCCACAGGGCTCACGGTCTCATATTTCCTGAGAATTGTTATATCATGAGTTTGATATCGGTTTATTTTTCGTATACATTGAACTTTTTTAATATTTTCTGTAAGTAAGAAGTACTTACAGTGTAACCGTAAACAATTTCATCATCTTTCCCGAGATAATTTTCCCCCTGGGAGCCTTAAAAATGTTTCTATATATGAAAAATAATGCTAAAGTCAGTCTCTCACATATATCTAGGCAATACAAACGTGAAGGTTAGCGTTACAGACTGTAAGAAAGCTCAGGTACGAGCACAATTCATCTTCAGTCGTGGAGAGACGAAATAAAGAATAGGTATGATATAATAATTTCAGTGAAAACATTATTTCATTTTCACAGCGTTATGTCCCAAGGATCTGGTAGAGGTCGGCTGGTATAGCAAAGAGGTGCTGATTCAACAGCAGAGAAATCACGGTTCGATTTCTGTCCACGGCAAAATATTACTCTTTCAGACGGTATCCTATAATTATCTATTGACCAACCAGCCTCGGGTGAGAAGCGATAGGGGGCTGAAGCTGTCAAATTCCACGCCATATTGAGGTTAATGATATAATTATGAATCTGTACGGCCAATCAAGCATACCTCATAATGGTTTGATGCTTAATTAGTTAAACAAAAAAAAACTCTGTGGTTTTAGTCCGCAAGCGAACTATACCGACCGACGGACCGCCGCTTGTCGGCGAAGTTAGTGCCAACTTTAGCGGTTAGATGGTGTCGCGTGGTCAGCGCAACAAATCCCCACGGCCGTTAATTTCAGTTTTCTAGACAGGAGCCGCTATTTCCTTTAAATAACTCCTCAATTATCCTCACGAGGCTGATTGGACCCCGGTCCAGGCCAACTACTTCTCAAAAAATCTTGTAGCGACTGGAATCGAACCCGGACCTCTGGATCTGTAGCCAGGAACTCTGACCAATAGACCATAGAGGCGCTCTAATTAGTTAAACACGGGGACAAAATTACCTTTACTGTACCACTCTGCATATGAAAATTACGTAATTCCATGTCTGTTAGGCAATTCATTTAAGGCGCTGGGATCGTGCGATAATGTGGGAACTTCTCACACTCAGACACTGCACTAAATATATCGATGCGGCGGTGTACAGACAAGTCATGTACTGTCAATCTATTACCATGTAAGACCTAGCATGGCAACAGGTGTCAATCTCTTTGATAGCTCTTGGAAAGGGTTACCGTCAAGATGTCAGCACCTGCTTTCAATCCATCGCTTTCACACAGCAAGCATGAAGAGAGCTGCAAGGGGTTGGAGGCGTCTAACTGATCTTCAATAACTTTCTGAACAAGTTTCCTCCTCCATGTTCAGCGACGCCATTATCTGATCTGGTGATTCCGAGGACAGTTGCTCCCCGAAATTGCCTGTCGCTAGGTGACAGGTGTTGCAGCCTGGGATTGGTCTCCAAGCTGACTATAACCTACAAATTACCGTCATTCTGAAGACAGGTTACGCATCGCATAATCACTGAATTGAACAAGTTACATGAATGGTTTATGACGGCATGGAAATTAATTACTGCCATTATATATATACAAAAATCTCTCTCTCTCTCTCTAGCTCTACAGCTCTTTGGAAATTGGCCGCTTTTTCAGTTTCCTAATTTTATTCACATTCGGTAGGACTCCTTGGACAGGGGACCAGACCGTTGCAAGGACACTGCTACGGTCCCAGTGTTCGAGCGAGCGAAGACAGTCCATGCCTCAAACCTCACGGCCACTGTGATCGGCGTACAAAAATATGATGACTTCAAATTTCTCTTCACATTACTTCCGTTTAACCAGCCTAAGAGACCGCCTCTGTGGTCTAATGGACAGAGTTCCTGCCTACAGATCCAGAGGTCCGGGATCGATTCCCGGCGCTACTAGATTTTCTGTGAAGTAGTGGGTCTGGAACGGGGTCCACTGAGCCTCGTGAGAACAATTGAGGAGCTATTTCAAGGAAATAGCGGCTCCGGTCCAGAAAACCGAAATTAACGACCGTGGGGATTCGTTGCGCTGACCACGCGGCACCCTCTATCCGCTAAAGTTGGCACTAACTTCGCCGAAAAACGGCGGTCACTCGGTCGGCATAATTCGCTTGCGGACTCAAGCCACGGAGTTCTTTTAACCAGCCTAAGTATTCTTTATGACCTTATAACTGTAATATACTCGTTTGCGTAAAAAAAGAACACATCCACTTCATTGTTTGAGACATAATATTTGATAGCATCATTAGGAAACCAATTAGTAATATAAATATTAACATTTCAATTAATAACCCCAGTTTTATTGAAACTACTGTTTGCTTTGTGGGCTGTTCATAGAGTTGATTTGCATTTTTATTCTTTATTAGCATCATATAATTTTTGAATGAATTATCCAATGATGTACAATTTCTGAGTATACTTTACAAATACTCTTACATTTTTAAATCCATAATAGAAGGATGTAAAGAGATGAGCTACTCCATAAACAGGCCATGGGGGCCCATAGGGCTGTGAGACGTCGAGTCTCCCACATTTTCTAGACAATCGGCTCACATATATCATTGAGGTAGTCAGCCTTACGCGCCGGCCGCCTTTGCCGCCCAGGAAGATTCCTGGTACTCATTTCTGTTAGAGGCTGAGTCGACCCCAGGGCCATAGTGTGGCTGGAAGAATTAGATGAATTAAAAAATCCAATGACCAAATCGGAAATTCAACCAGCGACCTTCCGGCTTCTAGCATAGTGCCTCAACCACCTACGCTACTGCGTGCCCCCGTAAAATGGATGTAGTTTCGTAAACAAATATTTGGGTCTTAAAAGCTAAACTAGACCAAAATGAAGACGTAAAACAAAATATAAACAAAAAGTTGTGTTTGTGACACGCAATCAGAAAAATGTAGCCTAAATATTGACGTTAATGTTCCTAAGCCTAGTTGCTGACTCAGGTATGACTGGAAAGGTGACCTGCATGTGGAATTATATTGTATTGCAGACACGTGATGAGCATAATTTCGGCCATCTTCTACATTTTTATTTATGTAAATAATTTCAAATGCCGAAACCAAAATTATTCCCAACCATTACACCCAGGTGAAATTTAAGCTAAGAAACCCTGCTTTTTCTTAAAATATTTGAATGGGTTTTGAAGAAATGACATGTCATTATCGTGAGGAAATACTTCCCACATAACTTTAGAACAATTGGAGAAGCTTGTACGTGGTTGGTGTGACCGCAACTATGCGTGAAAGCCGAGAGAGGTGAGCCAGTACACGACTGGAAACCCAACATCAGATTTCCAGCTAGGAAGCGATTTTATCCTTGTCAGTAAGGCAAGACAGATAGTGGTCTTATTTTTATCCTACCCAATGGACAACTTACTTCCATAATAATACTGCAAATGCCAAGGATGAATGGAGTTTGCCTCCACTGTCACACGTTCATTATGTGTGCAGTTTACGTTTCATATTAAATAATTTTATTACCTACATTAAAATGTATGATCGTGACTATTGCAGGAACAATGAAATATTGTGTGCATAATAGGACACTTTGTTTGTTTGCTGGCCTCGCCCAGGCGAAGTATTTCCTTTGTGTATGTACCCCAACAAGGCATACTTTAATGGATTCCTTTCGATGACCTCAAATTCCATGGACTACCACAGGCTGAAACTTTGGAACAGTGTAACCCGCAAACTCAGAATCAATAAGGGTAGTACAGAATTACCCCGGTTAAATTAGGGGCTACTTGCTTAATTACCTTTGATTGGATCATTTGTGTAAACCGAGGAATTGCACAGCTCTATAATTGTATTTGGAAGTAGCCGGCTAAATGGTTTCAGTTGCTGATCCCCACCGACAGCCTTAATTCAATATTATTATGTAACGGAGTGGAAATTG
The DNA here is from genome assembly GCF_002891405.2 of Cryptotermes secundus. Classification (NCBI taxonomy): domain Eukaryota; kingdom Metazoa; phylum Arthropoda; class Insecta; order Blattodea; family Kalotermitidae; genus Cryptotermes; species Cryptotermes secundus. The sequence continues at coordinate 2,380,703 of NW_019737391.1, forward strand.
CTTCCAGTTTCGTCAGCATCAGTGGTACCTACTTCTGTCTTAACCCTGTGAATAGCTTAACAGTTCTTGTATATTTATTGTCTGCCTTCACCTATGACGGGCACGCGGTAGAGTAGTTGGTTGAGGCACTATGCTACAAGCCGGAAGGTCGCGGGCTCAAGTCCCGATGAGGTCACTGGATTTTTTTTTCAATTGATCTAATCCTTCCAGTCGCACTATGGCCGTGGGGTGGACTCAGCCTGTAACAGAAAAAAGTACCAGGAATTAATTAAATAATTTTCCTGGGGAGTAAAGCGCGGCCGGCGCGTAAGGCTGACATCCTTACCGCCATCTTCGAGCCGATTGTCTAGATAATGTGGGACCCTCAACGTCTCACAACCCTATGGGCCTTCACGGCCTGTTACAGGGATAGCTTTACTTTTTTTTTACTTTTACTTCATCTATGCCAAATTTCAATTATTCGACTGCAGTAGGCCTTATTTTCTGTGAGCTAGACATTGATGTAATCATAAGGAAATAGACTTAAAGAGTTCGGTGGTAATCCGAAGACCCATATTATAAGAAAATGACGAAAGGAAATCTTACTGAAATCCTTTACTACAAGAAATATGTTTATATTGTGGCGTATAGTACTGTTACTAAGCGATGACTCTGTAAACAGCTGCCGTTGCTAGGTAACTCCCGCAACATACATTCAAGGAACTATGAAACTGTGTTGTCTTTGTGGTCCGTGCCGAGATGTTATATCCAGCAAATTTGGAGCTTAGTCTGGATAGGGAGTTCTGCACACGGTAGGGTGTGAAGAGAAGACATAAGTGCGTGAAGCTGAAGAATCTCCACTGTTAGAAGCTGTTGTTAAGGAACGGCTGGCGAAAATAGCAGGCTGGAAAAATGCTTAGCGGGTGCTTTGGTAATTTATAAATTGTGGGGAACTTGTAATTCAGAGTGATGTATACAAGTGGTCAATAAATCTAATATCCAGTCTATACCCCATCTGTAGTCACTTATGAATCGTGACAGTATGAATGATGGAAGTTAACGAAGTAAAATTTAATAAGAAATGTTGGGCTGAGAACTAAACACCTAAATATGCACTAAGAAAAACGAAAGTAAATCCACATAACGAAACTAGAGATTTAAAAACCATCAAAAATTCCAAATAACAAGAATAAAAAATGAAATTAAATTCTGGTATACAAAAAAACAACACCTAAATGAAATTTTATGCAATCTGCACCTAGAAAATGCAGCTAATTATAATAATCTATGGTATTCAATATACTTTAATATCGAAGCCATGATTCAACAGAAAATGGAAACCAAATGCGATACTCCAAACAACAAAATTAAGAAATTAACACCATAAATAATAACAGCACAACATACGGTTTTTAAACGTACGGTCAATATGACTGACATCGTATTTACTGACGAATGAATTGCACTTCGTGACGAAGGACTGAATACGTATAACCTGCACAACAGTCGTTGTTTACATTCTCTACAGAACGGACAATACTTTGTAAGATGAGGCACTGACTGTATAATTAACATTAATATTACTACATCTACATCACGAGCCTCCAATAACAGTTTATTATATATACACAAAATATAGAATACTCCAATTTGTCCATGGGAACGCAACAAAATTACAAAAAACCAACGACCGACTCGATGATGTAAAGCATCAATCGAAGAATTTTATTCTTGTTTTATACTATAACTTTTGTTTTATATGATCTAATATATTGTACGTATTTTTACGTCAAGTATTTTAATATAATTAATATTTTTGTATCCAATTTTAATAGTGCTGCAGTTCAGTGGTGTATATATATTAGCCATGTATTTGCCTGATGATGACTTTTGGTAGCCGAAACATGTAGCAGAGCCAAACTAGGCACTGACCTTGATATAGTTGTGTTGTGACGGATCTAATATAGAAATTTAGGGGACTGGAGAGGCCAACAATAACTTACACGTATACAAGATGACTACCTTTCTTTAAAAGCACATTTCTGTGTATGATTTTTAAAAATTCAAATAATTTTAACGTCTTTTGGTATGGATACGGGATAATAATATGAAGAGTATCTCCAGGAAGTAGGGTTTGCGAGTGTGAACTACGTTAGTCTGCCTCAGGATTCACGTCAATGGCGGGGTCGTAGGAATGAAACTTCTGGTGCCATAAGATACGAAGAATTTCTTGATAAGCTTCCAAAAAATGACGTTTTCGTAATAAGAAGTTTCAACTGAAGCTGAGGTACGCCTGATGACAGGCCATTTTAGGGCATCCGCTCTCAATATACAAGATTAATCCTGTGGCAAGAGTCTTTCTTCGATCCCTTTAAGTGAATCTCACCTTCCCAATTTAAGATGATTAATAATGAATTGTGAGCAGCTGGGATAATTCAGTCGGTATAGCGACTGGCTACGAGCTCGACGACCGAGAGGTCAGAGTTCGAGTCCCTGTAGAGTCAAGAATTTACTCTTCTCCACGTCGCCCAGGCCTGTCCTATGGTCCATCCAGCCTCCTAACCAATGGGTACTGGGGGCTGTTTCCCCTGAGGTAAAGCGGCAGGGGGCGTGAAGCTGACCATTTACCTCAAACTAGTACCGATGTGAAGGAAGCGTGATTCTGTACATAAACTCCGCCTTATAATTTAATGGTCTAGTGCTTAATTAGTTAAGCACAGGGACAACTTTACCTTTTTTACCTTTAACAGTGGATGGTGAACTCGGTAGTACCTTACTTAATCCGTTCCTCTCATACCTTTACGGTGTCGAGGTTGTTTTTCTTTTGATAATGTTACAGTCGGTAGGACTCCTTGGACGGGTGATCAGCCCGTCGCAAGGCCACTACCTAAATACAGGACGACACAAACAAAATAAACACATACGCATACCAAACATCCATGCCTTGTATGAGATTCGAATCCACGATACCGGCTTCGGAGCGAGAGAAGACACTACATGCTTTAGACCGCTCGGCTACCGTGACCGGCAGTGTATAAGAATAATATATAAGAATTTAGTTCGTACCTCACAGGAAACAGATCCAAACCCACGATCCCGGTTTCCAAGCGAGAGAAGACAGTACATGCTTTAGACCGCTCGGCTACCGTGACCGGCCTACATAGTATCGATTATGTTTCCTTGTCCTCTCGAACCTTACATTCGTTTCACTTACTATCACAGACGCACGGTCTCACAGATGTGCATCTAAGTTGCGCGTAATCCCCTTAATGGGAGAAGTCATGCCGCCCTACCGAACACAATGTGCTTCCGATATCGTCCAAGAGAGTAATTATACACATTTGGGTCTGCAGGCGTTCTGGTAGTGCGGGTAAATGATCCTCATTAGCACTATGTAGTGTTTAACAACTAAAGTTTATTTCTTCGCTAATGCTGCACCGGTTACCATGAAGCCGTTGATAGGATATAACGCCGTATAGTCCTCTTGAAAATCAATATATGTTTCGGATGAACATATCGCTTCCATCTTCAGAGTAGAAGAATAAGCCAAGCAAGATACTAGCCTGAAAGCATGTGAAAAGCAGAGAAATTGGCTAGCAGGAATTTAGGATTATATTGGAAACAGGAATGATGTGGAAACGCGGAAATCAGTTCCCGATTGCTCTGCCGCGGGACAGAATGAATCTCACGGAGCTCTATCACAGAACAACAGGAAGCAGTGCAGAGACGTCATTCAGGTAGGCAGCACAGTAGTGGGGGATCCGTGCTTGTTACTTCCCGTGGGCCTCCACGGCTTTGGCCGTATGCCTCAGCATCCCCAAACATTCTGTTGATCATGGAGCTGAGCCCTCCTCGAGAACTCGCCAATTGTGCAGCGATTCAAGAAGTTCCCAGCACTTTATGGAACCCAAAGGTTCATTAGCGTGTTCAGAAACCCTTCCACTGGTCCGAGGGCCTTTGTGACAATTCTAACAAGCTCATTTTTACGGTGAGGAGTCGTTAGGTCCATGCCTATTCCTCTAGCTGGAGGACCACCCCCTGTCAGCTGTCGGTGACTGTTCATTGAGTATATTCGCAGCTACCCTCCATATCTTGAGTCCGTATCATCCATCCGCAACCTGAGGACGCGCCATGCCGTGGTGACGGGGGACTCACCTAACATGGGCTATGTTATTTACAATTAAAATATTAATATTAGAGTCATTGGTTATTATTCCAATTATAAATCGTTTTCGTCTATTTGTTTCCTTACTTTATTGTTGTGTTGGATGATATACATAATGCGTTAGTTTCCTATACAGGCCATTCCTCGATTTGTGCCGTCATTTTGTTCCAAGAAAAAATCCCAGGGCCGGAAATATAATTAAAATATAAGTTTCCTTCCTCCCCTCTCAATCCCCTTCGAAAGCCCACACAGTGACATACTACATCGCCTTCTGTCTGCCTCTCGCTATAGGCCAGAAAGTAGTTCCCGTTGAAGCGAGGGCTATTAACTGCACTCGTTGCGCTCATCACGCGACACCCTCTATCCGTAAAACTTGGAACTTCACCGACAAGCGGCGGTCGCTCAGTAGGAATAGTTCGCTTGCGGATTAAAACCACGGAGATTGTTCTGTTTTTTTTTTGTACCATGAGATTATAAAAGGTAAAGTTATCCCTGTAACAGACCGTGGAGGCACATATGTGAGACGTCGAGGCTCCCACACTTTCTAGACAATCGGCTCACAGATGGAGGTGAGATACCATGAAAATTTTTTGAATTTAAATACTTCACTGTAATAGTCCAGCGTTTTTATTGATTATTTCACGATTTCATTTAATATTTCTACCATATTCTTACATATGCCTCTTTTGTGGTTGCCGGAGCATGCCTTTCATTTAACCCTGGTCACACGCCATAGCGTCGCCAGAGCAGTACCCGACTGAAGGCTTTTAAGATAACAAAGAAAGCCAACAGTTTTTTGAGTCAAAGGTCGCGCGCTGCCGACAAAAGAAAAGCGGACGTTTTTGTGGATTGAGCCTTTGCAGAGTTTTGCCTCAGGAGCCATGAAGTGCTGCCCTTGAACCGACGAGCTCGGCAGCTGTCACTGGGGCTCTCGAAAATTTCCCCTGTTGAAACCCAGGGATCTGAAGAGTGTGGCCTTGCCATCAAATTGGTTGTCATCTCTCAAGAGATTCTGATGACCTGTCATTTAGTTTTTGGCTCGATGACTGCTAGGTATTTAGTAGAAAGAGCCACCGTTACCCATTGGATATGAGTCCCCACCGGGACTCGAACTCCGACCCCTAGGTCTTCCAGGCAGTTCCACCCTTAATAATGAAAAATAATTATGTTCATATTCATGTAAAATGCTTTTTAAACTTGAAAGTAAATAACTGAGAGACTATTTTTAGTCTAAATTAACAGTCTTTTATTTAAAAATTCTGAGAATTTCGTTTTCAAGGTATTTTTCGGTACAGTAGCTTAACTTCGTTTTAGGGCTGATCCACCGTCCAAGAGGTTCTATCGACTGCCCTAGGATTAAGAAACTGAAGTGAAACAAACAGTTCTACGTATGCCCCATGCCCCGAAGTGGAAGCAACAGGAAAAAGAGAGACAGAGAAAAATTAGGAACTGCCTAGTCAATCTCTGTTGAATATGTTTCGTGTTCCTGTACTTGAGGTTAGACGCGCACGTGTAGTGTTAGTAGTAGTGAGCAGTAAGTGAGGTCCTCGTCGTAATCTTGGTTCACAGAATAGCTTCATCCCCCCACTCCTCGTTTCCATTTGTCTATCCAAGGAAAGGCTGTGCTTGTTTTATGTCTCCTTGCCCCCATTAACTAGAAGCGTAATCGTTTGCAACATTTGGCCTTGTGCTGAAAATACAGCGGCAGAGGGCTGAGGCAATTTCCGTCAAAGACTTCGTTTACGTCGAGACATTTGATTGGTGGTATTCCCCATCAGCTCTATGGTTATACGCCATACAGTTTCCAATCGTAGAAATGTTCATTGATTTCTTTAGAAGTTTCTTTGTAAAAGTGTAAGCTGGTATTTCTTTGTTTCTCTACACACCGACATGTCCTTAGTGAAACTGCGAAACTACTGCATCACCGTTTTGTCCTTGAACCTCCATCTGTACGAAGGTGGAACAATGTTATTGTTTACTTCAGCCAAATCGAATGACTCGTGTGTACAGTCTGTTAAGTGAGATCTGTCTTTTCTGGTATATAAGAGTATTGAAGAAGGGTTCTGACAGTGGTCTGTAACACTCAGAATTACGGAGTTTTCGGACTTTGTCCATCGTCTAGTATTCTAGAAACTACAAAACAAGACGCTTCGGAAACCGGATCTGTTTCCGTACTCAGGTGAGGGTCAAGACATTTACTCTCTTGGGTCCTTAGAAAGTAAAGTAAAGGTATCCCTGTAACAGACCATGGAGGCCCATAGGCTTTGAGACGTCGAGGCTCCCACATTTTCCAGACAATCGGCTCACAGATGGCGCCGGCCGCTCTTTACCC
>NW_019737391.1:2387243-2393446 GCF_002891405.2 Cryptotermes secundus
TGGTACTCATTTCTGTTAGAGGCTGAATCGACCCCAGGGCCGTAGTGCAGCTGGAAGTATTAGGTAATTGAAAAAAATCCACCTCATTGCGATTCGATCCCGCGATATTCCGGTTTGTAGCATAGTGCCTCATCCTCTTTCGTTAGAAAGAGCTAACCTTAATCCAGTGATTGATGACACAGGTCCAGTCTCCGAAACTTTGTTTTTTCCAGTTTTTAGAATACCGGGCGATGGGCAAAGTCCGAAAACCCAATAATTCTGAGTATAAAGAATGGGTTTTACATTTAACATGGCAAAGAATAATAATCCAGCTACAGATAAAAAACGCATAAAACAAATATTAAAATGGCTAAATTTTTGTCAGGAATCGTGTTTCGGAAGTTCGCAATAATATCCCAGTGTCTGGTTATTTGTTTTGTGTTCAGGATGTACCGGTTTCGAATTAAAACCATAACCCCCCCCCCCCCTGTTAGAAGTTACCTTTCCCGCCGTCTCTTTCAGTCCTTCAAAGCGACTGCTCCAGCCGTTTTCTTTTGAGGAAGCACGTTACGGGCCATTTCCGCCCCATTCGGTGTCCATATTGCATTTCGTTTCTCTGAATTCTGTCAACTATTACGTGGCCATTCATCTCGACAGATTCATTCGTCTTGGCCAGCTCAGTCGTGGCCCTATTCATCCAGTTCTAACGAAAGCGTTGGCTTAAGGAGTGACGTATCTCACTTGTAATTAGGAAGTTCCCGGTTCGAATCTCACCACTGCCCTGACTGAAGAAATTCGTGATAATTCTCAGCCCTACAGGCGACTGTCGGGTTGCTACTGTCTCCTACCTAGTCCCTGCATATCAGCCGGACGCTATCATCATCTCGTTCGTCGTTGTTCGCAGTGCGTCGTTAAATAATATAAGATCCGTCTGGTGTGTAGGTCCGTTGTTTGCATTTCCTTTCATTGGATGGAAATTACCTGCAGGTACTACTAATTCACCCAATCAGAATCACCATGTAGCCACAGAGATATATTAACGTACCCTATATTTTGCCCTTGGAGTTAATCACGTAAATATCGGATTTACTAAATCCCATCCCGTGTCGTAGATTTACGGCACGTAAAAGATCCTCATATCTCTAGGAGACCTCTGAGCAAAATTATTAGGCAACAATTTCCCGCCCAAGTAGTCTCCAATGCCTCTGGTAGAGGGGGGAAATATCAGGTACCGACGGCCGACCTCGTTGGCTGAACGGGGCTGATAGCACGCACCAGTACCGGTAGGGTATGGGGACAGTATAAATTAAAGGGGGACGCACAATGGACCAATAACTGGTCTAAGTCCATGGGGAAACCAACCCCCTCTAATAATAATAATAAGAATAAAATAATAATACTAAATCCCATTGTGAGCCGGGATAGCGTAGTCGGTATAGCGACTAACTACGGGCTGGACGACCAAGAGACCGGAGTTCGAGTCCCGGTAGGGTCGATAATTTTCTCTTCTCCAGGTCGTCCAGACCGGCTCTGGGGTCCACCCAACCTCCTAGCCAGTGGGCACCGGGGGTTCTTTCCCCGGTGGTAAAGTGACCGGGGCGTGAAGCTAATCACTCACCTCCAACTAGTGCCGAGGCCAAGAAAATGTGGATCTGTACACCCACTTCCCCATACTCATTCATGGCATAGTGTTTAATTAGTTAAGCACAGAGACAACTTTACCTGTTTCTTGTTACGTCCCGTTAGAAAATATTTGCATACTGGTCGAAGTAGATCGCATATTATTGTTATACACGTACATCTCTTCTTTGTACACATGCGTTTGCTTTGCGTCCTTCCTTTCCTAATGCTTGCTTTGTATTTGGCCTTTGTGCTTCTCAGTAAGCACTAAAATAAACACATAAATAACAATAATAATAATCACTCACGGAGCTGAGCCCTTCTTGAGAAGCTGCCAGTTGCGCAGCTACTCAAGAACTTCCCAGAATTTTATGGAACCCGAAGGTTCATTACTGTGTTCACAAGAGTCCTCCAATGGTCCCTATGCTGAGACAGATAATTCTAATCTATAACATCACATTTATTCTAATATCTATTTTAATTTTGTCCTCCCACTTACGTCTTGGTCTTCCCAGTGGTCTCCTTCGTTCCGGCTATCCCACAAATGTGAATTATTATTTTTAACTTTTTTCGTGACTGTTCACATCTTCTGTATTAATTAAAGTATTTTTATTCCTTCAGTGGTTTCCTGTAATTCGCTTTTGGCTGTTGTCACTCATATTAGTGGGTGGATTGAAATGAAGTTTTATTTCCGTCAGTTTACCTTAGATGCTGAAACACGACTTCGATCTCTCGGCGATGAAACTGCACAACAGAGGAAATTCGAGCTTACGTGTATATGTTTTCTTTCAGTGCTGCGAATTGGTAGGCCAGAAGTGAAACACCAGCTGAGGACCGAGGCTGTCATATCGTGCGCGTTGTGTTGGTTAGTAGGACGCTTGAGGGTTGGTGATAGATGATTATGGAACATTGGTGGAATGATGGATTTTGCAGGGGAAATCAAAGTTCTCGGAACTAACCTTCCAAAGTTCCCAAGTACAAAATACGTTCACATGGAAGGGAGCCGAGATGTAGGCGTCAGTCTGCATGAGTCATGACGTCACAGTGAAGGAGCGTGTAAAAGTAAAGTTGCAGTTACTGTCGTGGTTGTCAACCAAAAATCTAAACAAGTGCTAAATCTCAGCTCTGCTGCTGAGAAACCTGTCCTGTAATCACAAATTAAACATTTCGACTCTGCATTTTAACCCAGATATAACATGATATTAGTCATTTACTATCTTGCCAACAGACTCATTACAAACAAAAATAAACTCCGTGGCCTGTAGTCCGTAAACGAACTACACCGACCGAGCGACTGCCGCTTGTCGGCGAAGTTAGTACCAAATTTGGCGGACAGAGGGTTTCGCGTGGTCAGCACAAACGATCCCCACAGCCGTCAATTTCGGTTTTCTAGAACGAAGCCGCTATTTCCTTGAAATAGATCCTCACTTATCCTCACGAGGCTGAGTGGACCCCGTTCCAGACCCACTACTTCTCAGAAAATCCGATAGCCCTGGGAATCTAACCCGGGACATCTGGATCTGTAACCAGGAACTCTGACCATAAGGCCACAGAGGCGGTCAGCAAAAAAAAAAAGTAATGGCCTAGAATCGAGCCGCAGCCATTTCACTGAGAGAACCCATTAGAAGCCTCAGTCAGGATAACAGGTCTCCGAGCCGAGACTTTAACCCGGAATCTCCCGATTATGAAGCAGTGCTGTCCATTCTATTGTAATGCAGGTTGTTAAACTTTATGTGTATATGAATATACTGCAACAACAATTAAGAAAGAAGGTATTACGCTTGTATTAATGTGAAACAAAATGAAATATACGCACCTACAAACTCTGCCTGATATAATGCTTTAATTGTATGGATATTACAAAAACAGTTACCTAAAGCCCGGTCTTTGTAATTCTCTGAAGGCCGAGGGGCAGAGAGAAACGAGGGGTGCATGGGGTTATAGTTGGGTTTACCCTTTCACTGGGGGACAGAAGTACAGAGACATGGTAAAACATGATCGTGTGCCCCGCGGGACTCGGAACCAAAAATGACTGTGATGGTGAAGCCTAACAGCAATACACAAGATCACAGTAGACAGTGTTGGGTGCTGGATGCGAGGCTGACGACCATGCTTTGTGAAAAAGTTCCCCCCCCACCCCTTGGCACTACAGCCCCAGTGCCAGTAGGACTCCTTGGGCGAGTGATCAGCTCGTCGCAAGGCCTCTANGGGGACAGAAGTAGAGACACATGGTAAAACATGATCGTGTTCCCCGCGGGACTCGGAACCAAAAATGACTGTGATGACGAAGCCTAACAGCAATACACAAGATCACACTAGACCGTGTTGGGCGTTGGACGCGAGGCTGACGACCTCGCTTTGTGAAAAAGTTACTGTTGCAAAATTTATATAACTCTAATCCGAGTGATCTGATGAAGACAAATATGGCAGATTCTTGGAGGGAAGACTATAGCCCCCCAAAAAAGGACTCTTTTGCCAGTGATGATGATTCGCGAAGTTACAGGAGACTGGGGAAAACTACATAATGATGAGCTTCAAAACGTATACTCTTCACCAAGCAAAATTAGAGTGATCAAGTCAAGGAAGTTGATATGGGAAGGGCATGCAGCACGAATGGGGGAGAAGAGGAATGAATATAGGATATTGGTGGGAAAGCCAGATGGAAAGAGACCAGTAGGAAGACCAAGCCATAAGTGGGTGGACAATATTGAAATGGATCTTAGAGAGATAGGGTGGGATGGTATTGACTGGATTGATCTGGCTCAGGATAGAGACCGGTGGAGGGCTCTAGTGAACACGGTAATGAACATTCGGATTCCATAAAACGGGAAATTTGGCGGCTTCTCAAGAAGGGCTCGGCTCCATGAGTGAGTAAGTGAGTGAGTGATTCGCTTTTATGGACTGTTAGACATGCGGGAAAATGTTAGATAACGGAAGTTTTCATTTTAAAGACCCCCGACTTTGTGTGATGACCTCATGCTCATATACTTACTGAAGGTCATAGTAAGAAGGAAGTCTGGCTTCTGTTGCGCGGGGTACATACTCTTTCTCACATGTCTTTCCTTGTGGCATTACCGTTCAGCACAGCAGAAACTTTTAACTTCACTACATTTCATTTGCAATTCTCTGAGTTCTCTAATTAACCTTTCATAACCGCGGGAAAGTTGAGACATTATTGGGCGTCATGTTGCAAGCTATTAGGCCCTCTTTGATTAATTTTGTTCTTAAAGGAGCACTTAACATTCGATAAAACTAACCCTCTTAAATGCATCCTGATGGGTCTCCCGTGACTTGTTACAAACTCAGCCAATAAATCTTCTAAAAAAAATACGTGAGGCGATCGATTCGTTTTGTCAGTTCCAGCGAACACTAAGATGATGGAACGGAACAGCTGTGGGGTATTTACAGCACGAACAATTGGCATATATTTATTTTCCGTAACGTTATTAATGTGTATTATTATAAACATATTTTTATTGATAATAATAGTAATACTAATAATGTGTACAATCTCATTTCTTCTTCTTGACGGAGAATTAATCTGAAGCTCTGATTCTTATAGACAGTTCTCAGGACTCCCTGGACGGGTGATCAGCCCGTCGCAAAGCCGCTACCTAAACAGGGCAACAAAAGGTAGACAAAATCAGACAAAAATCAGAATCGCTTCCGGCGAGGGAAGCCTTATACTGCACGGCCACTATGATCGGCTCCCAGTGCAAACATAATATTCAGGTTGTAATGGTACAGATTATTAAAACGTGCAGCCTGATTAGATTACACTCCATTGGTACCAGTTTTTCTGGCTACCATACTGCATCGATACTGAAAATGGAAGCAGTATTTTCCTCCGAAACGTTGATAATTACATGCCAGACATTATGACATCATGAACTAGAAGAAAATGGTAGTGACAACCTGAAATCTTGATGAAAAATTTAACTTGTTTCTATCAAACATGTATTCCTTTAACATTGTGGCATGTACACCCGTTGCTAGATAACGACAGAGAAAGAAGCAACTATACCACAGCTGTTGCTAGGTAACGACACCGCAACAGACACGAACGCAACAGTTCCACGGAAAAAAGAGGATACAACAACAATGGGAAGAGGTGTTCCTACGCTGTCCGGGTCTATATGTTGCAAGCAGGACAGGTTACCGAGTACTGAGTTGGTTAGATTACCGCTGGAGTTCAGTTTTTGTAAGCTGTCGCTCCGAGAAGCTGGTAGATAAGGCCAGGGTGAGTTCGGGAACCTGGAGGAAAGGGAACGTCCGCGGTTGAAAGCCGCTGCAAAGCAACGGCTAGTAGAGACCGTAACAGACTGTGAAATGTGAAATGTAATCACGAACTGTTTAATAAGAGTTCAACAAATCCGATTACCAATCCAAACCTCGTCTGTAGTTATTAAATCTTGTGACAATATTTTAATCTCGAGACTTAGCACCATAATACTACTGCTCTACTGAACACGGTCTTGAAGCATCACGAGAACTGGCTCGAGCTGTGTTCTTCTTATTATTAGAGAGGTCCCAGTTCGAGTCACGGTCGGGACATGAGTATCCTGGGTGAGATAGATCCTTGTTTTTTTCCGTTCCTCTCTCCT
>NW_019737391.1:2394330-2403245 GCF_002891405.2 Cryptotermes secundus
GACCTTGCCCAAATGCTTGTCGCTGGCGAGTTTTATCACTTGAAGCATTCCCGTAAACAGAATTGCTAGAAGACTGGAAACCTATTTGTGTGTATTGGGGAGTGGGGAGATTAACAGCTCGGGAGAAGTGTGGAAGGGGACTTGTTTCCGCGGCTTCACTATAGTAGACATAGGCTTAAATGAGACGGGAATTCTGCGTCACGTTTCGCGGAATGTCCTATGTGTGTATGTAATTACTGCCATAACCCTCACCTTGATAACCCTATTCCTTGAGGGCTGTACGTCAGTCAGTATAAATTTGTATTTTTGCTTCTTTCTTCAGTAGGTTCAATCGATTTCCGACTCTGGCGTTAAGCAGGCAATTCGACGTCTCAGCCCGTCGAAGTGTGTTGGTCCAGATGAAATGCTCAGTTTTATTTTTGCCCCACTTCTAAATAACATTTTTAATGTTAGTTTGTTACAAGGGAAGTTTCCCACTCTATGGAAGTAAGCGGACGCTGTGCCTGTTTGCAAGAAAGCAACAGTTCTCTGCTCGCTAATTAGAGACTAACCAGAATTTAAAAACAAAATTTGAGGGTATAATACCAGTACATAATCAGCTTTCCATTTGCTTCAAATTTAAACTTGATCCATCTTAGCAGAGTTTTATTGAATCGAAGGCTACTCCAACCAATCTACTTACTTACTTAGTTACTTACTTACTTAAAGCGGCCTCCGTAGTCTAGAGGTAACGTTCCCCACCTCATGACTTGTAGTACGCGGGTTCAAATACCCGGCGGAGGTCGTCGAATTTTTAAGGGCGGAAAAATTCAGGGAACAAGTCCTCCGGGAGGGACTTTAAGCCGTGGGTCCCGTGTCGTAGCTTTACGGCACGTAAAAGAACCTAATATCTCCAAAGNAACTTTTTTCTTTTTCCTTAGTGAGGTGGGACTAAGTCCCTTGTACTGCGGCCACTTCTGGCCTATTGTACCAGCCCCAGATGATAGGTTAGGGTGATTGTGGAGCAACTGGCTACTTTTCAATCAAGTAGCTCCTCAATTATCCTCACGAGGCCGAATGGTCCCCGTTCCAGACGCACTACTTGTCAGAAAATATGGTAGCGCCGGAAATTGAACCCGGGACCTCTGTATCTGTAGCCATGAATTCTGACCACTTTGAGTTTATTAAGCCAACTTAAAATGGGAACAATGAAATGCAAAATAGTTGACGTATCCCATACCGAATTTCAAAAATAAACCGCGAAAAAAAAATTAAAAGTCCGTTTATGGACTTATGCAGAACTAGGATTTATTAAGGATTAATAAGGCCGAAAACCGGAATTACCCGACAACCCCGGTGAAAGTCTCCCATATCAGAATCTGGAACAGTTTAGAGAGTACATGGAAGAGTCCATTTATGGCCATGTGTAAACTTGGGTTTCATTGTGGCTCAGTATAGATGAAAATTAAATTTTCATCTCAGATTTAATGGAAATCTCACACGGAATTTGAAGAAAACTTGTCCGTTGTTTAGCGATGATACTAAGTCACAGGTTGTCAGTCATGATCTCTAAGTAAGGCGTTTTCACTTTGACAAAGCCCCTAATATGTCGTTTTTACTTTGTCGGAACAACATAAAACATTGATAAACAAGCCATTAGCAACAGGAGTTTCCGTCTCGGTGTTGATTCGAGTCGGTGGCTTGGATAACATTTTCAAGGGTTTGTAATGTAAATTCGTACTTAAGTGTGCTTGTCTGTCGGTCTATAAGGAAGAAAGTCGGCAAGAGGCCAACAACGTTTGCCACTTTACTACATTTTCACGTCTTAACTATTCCTTAGCAAATATTGGAGGCAGCAAGTAGATGGAAGTGCCATCAAAAGGACTGTTCGATCAAAGGGACCCCCTCCCCACACTCACACCCCCAGAACACATTTCCTACCTTCACATCACCGTCTCTTCGTGGTCGACGCTTTACTCTGTCAACACCAGCAACTTAAGTGGGAAATATCGTTGGCTTCCTGTGGTTATTAATTAAATCCTGACTTATAATTTATTAGCTTTAGTTAGTTGCTCTATTTCGCTGTTGGTACTTCCTGTTTACCATGCAAGTTGTACCTCTTGTCCATACTCTCGCCTAACGTGAAAATAAACTCCGTGGTTCAAGTCCGCAAACGAACTATACCGACCGAGCGACCGCCACTTGCCGGCGAAGTTAGTGCCAACTTTAGCGGATAGAGTATGTCTCGCGTGGTCAGCGCAACGGATAGCTGTTCTATAAGTCTTCTTTATTGTTATTATTACTTATTTAAACGGACAGCTTCTGTGGTCTAATGGTCAGAGATCCTGTCTGCAAATCCATAGGTCCCGGGTTCGATTCCCGGCGCTACTACATCTTCTGAGAATTACTAGGTCTGGAACGGGTCCACTCAGCCTCGTGAGGATAATTGAGGAGATATTTCAAGGAAATAGCGGCTCCGGTCTAGAAAACCGAGATTAGCGCCCTGGGGATCCGTTGCGCTGACCACGTGACACTCTCTATCCGCAAAAGTTGGCAATAATTTCGCCGACAAGCGACGGTCTCTCGGTCGGTATAATTCGCCTGCGAACTACATGCCACGGAGTTTATTTTTCGTTTTTTATTTATTTAAACTGCAAATGGGTTTATACCCCTGTGACAGTGATACTACAATAAGACACAACACACAAATAACACACACCACACTCAAACAAACACAGCACAAAAAATACACAAACAATAAAGGACACACTGCAGACAATGAATGTTGAAGTCTTAAGAGTGAAGGGGTTTTCGGTTGAGACTCTGTCGAGATAGAGGATAACGTGGAGTGGGAAATGCGATAGAAAACTGGCTATTTGAAGATCCGATAATAGCTTTTACATTACCTACGTGGATGCTGAATTTCTCTTCCCACAGTCAGGTTCTTATGGCCCTGGCACTTATCTAGCGTCCTCTAGAATTGCTGTAACGTGTATACAGCCACCTAGAAAATTGCCGTTGCGGTTGTGGAGTCTCCGGTAAAATGGCTCCTTCAAATATCCATTCTCCTATAACGTACATGATGCATTTTATAGGCTTATAGAAAATAGTTGTGGCACTTGTCAGGCCTCCTAAGAAATGGTTCTGACACCTGCCCACCTTCCCATACGTATCCGCTCCCACAAGTGGTTCTCTCACGGGTCCATTATCATTTAAAATGACTCTCCCACGTGTCCAATCTTGCAGTTAACGACTGCCACATACTCATAAAGAATATCTGTCAAGAGTTTTGTGCTCTCCGAAAACTGAGTCACGTATCATTATGTTGGCCAAAGCTTAGAAATTTCCACAGAGTATAATATTTTGTCTTCAACAACGGATCATGTATGTTCATGCAGGTGGCAGAAAGTATATTCTAGAGGGTTCTGACGATAGTGTAGAAACACTCGAAATTACTGCGTTTTGGGGGGGGGGTTATCCATCGTCCGGTATTCTAAAAACTAGGGGACACAACGTTTCGGAAAATGGATCTGTTTGCGCCCTCAGGTGAGGACTAGCTTTATTGATTTGAACTAACTGACTAGGTTTTTTGCCTGATGTCGGAGACAGGATCTAGTCTCCGAAACGTTACATTTATAAATAAAAACAGGACAGTGGATAATGTCCAGAAACATAGTATTTGCAAAGATGAACAAATAAAGAAATAAGGTAAATTGTATATAGTCTTCCACATTTTGACAAATATTTCAGAATTCTTGATGGGTCGGTGAGTTAGGAAACACTCAGAAGCCGACGTGTGCTTTTCTTACTTGCATTGCTTCTGATTATACGCAGTGTTTCTAGCGGATATCCGCCAGATGGCGGCGAGATAAAGTAGCTTTAAACGCCATACGCTTATTAGGAAATCCCTTGTAATGAACAACAGTTTTAGCTACTTTGGCAAAAAATTGTTAGTATTGAAGCTTAAGGAACTATATTATACAACGATTTTCTGTGTACCTTCTTTCACGAAATCAACCGGATGCAGTACTAATGTCCCAGGCTGTACTTCAGGCGCCCCGTTATGTTTCCACAACAGTATCGACATAACGTACAATCCCGAGGCATGGAATTTGTTGCTCTTCGGTTGAAGGAGTAGCGGGCTCGTAGATAGCTTGAGGACAAGGGATTAAGTTGTCCGGTTCGGCCGCTAGAACGCGACAGGAGCAATTTCCTATCTTGACCGAGTGTCACCCGTCTGTTGAGTCACACGGCTCGGAGGGAGCTCTTGGGGTGAGAAGACCAAGGACGGTTCTAGTGGAGTGGAAGGCGGTACATCTGTGGATAAGAGGGAACAGTCGCGGAACAGCACTGTGACACTGATAGAACGTTATATTGAACATATGCAGTTTTAAGAAAAACATGAAACCTGATTTATTGTAACCAATTATGAGGCTCTTTTTTGTTTTTGTTGAGAGAGAGGCTAAGATTGGTTTCAGCTCTGTACAGAACCTTCTTTCAAACTGTAGTCTTGTGAGAAATTGTAGGTTATATTTATCATGATCACGGCGGAGGAATTTCAACATTTTTCTTACCATCTACCAGTTATACACCGGGGAAAAATTAAGTGGGAAATTCATGCTCGAATAATCACGAGGGGGCAGCACTAACATACACTTACCGTTTAAGCAGATAACTAAGTGATCTGATGTAAAATTTCCTACAGAAATCCTCAGTGCCAAACGCGTCTGTCAGTCACAAACTCAAGTTATCCCAGTTCGTATAAATCAGCACACTTCGTGTTCTTTTGTTTTTCCTATATTCTTTTATCCTTATTTTGTGACGGTTGCCAAGAGGCAGTATATAATTTAATGCATACAACGATCAATATCCATGGCTATTAGATTTTAGGTCCTCACGGCCGTGACTACGAAGAGTATAGTCTTCTTTTTAATGGCGTGTCGTTCGGAAAGAGCCTGACGTTTCTACAGAATACATTGCTTCAATCTTCATGCTAGTTAAGTTTCCTGCCTGGTTCTGATGGTCCATAGAACGTGATGAATAGACGGTTCCTTGGTATCAGTTCGGAAAGTGATTCAGCGTGCAGCACACAACCGACTCACCCCCAGTAGAAGGGGAAAAGACCAATAATAGTCAGACCTCTCCTCTCGTCGAAGAGGAGGCCCCATTACAAAATGCATAAACATCCTAGAAAGAACAATAAATTGATCATGGGCCCTCATTGGACCAGAAAACAAGATTTACTGTGCTGGCGAGGGCCAGCAGCAATTTAATCCACCGACCTACAGTACTCTGTTCCCATACTTATTCCACATGACTCAGAAGATCAATTAGAACTGTCTGAAATCTGTTACTTCAAAGTTATATCGCTATTTAGGTCCGTTTGGAGAGATTCTTTTCTTTCTTGGACTTGTATTAAAATATATTTGGAGGTGCGTCACCAACAGACACTGACATAGATGGCTACATCATCGTACGAAAGTTACTAAACTATTTATTCAACATAAATTGGGGACCCAAATCGTCACACCGAAGGTCTTGTTGAATGCACAAAACGTAAATTTGCCTTCTCGAGTATAACATGCACTCAAATATACAGAGTGTCCGGATGAAAGGTATCCAAAACAAAATAATTATATGTCAGTAAAATTTTGTTATACACATTTATTGGTTAAACGACTACAAAGGGAAACTATCGAAGTTTTTTTCTGAGTATATACTTTTCTCAAAAATTTCATCGTGGGCTCCCTTGGTGGCACGACAAATGTTAATCATCATACAATTATTGTCTTGTATCCCATGTCTCATTCTTTAGATATTCCACCAGAAGTTGAAAATAAAAGCTTGAATTGGTAGAAAACATCTTCCAGATTTAATCTGAACTCATTGTGAAGGTTCGGCCACACAGAGCGCTACGCTATGTTCGCTACGTACGCTGTGTACACTCTGCGACGCAGCTAACATAGGGAACATAGCGTACGTAGCTTACGGAAGTCTGTGTGGCCAGTCACCTAGGTAATAAAGGGAGATATTTTTCTGTTCGTATAGCGAACATAGCGTACGTCGCGTACGTAGCGCTCTGTGTGGCCGAACCTTGAATATCCACTTCTTTGCGTGTATGCTTATTACAGTTCCGTACCCTAAAGTCTGTAGTAATCAATAAGGAAAACCCGGTACGTGATCTTGACCTTGAATTCGCGAAAAATAAAAAAAAAGTTAAAAATCTTTCTTATTTAAAAATGAAAACTATTAAATGATATACTTAATTATTACATTTGAGCTCTAAACAGTTTTACAGAAATCACTGTCAAATTTTTGAAATACAGGGCTACCGCTAAGGGCAAGGGCACACGAGGGCAACCGCAACTCAACCACAATTTTTGATAATCGTTATGAGCTTGAGTTGAACACATGTTACTGAATGGAGCAGCGCAAATTGAGGAAATGGCAAAGCAGTTGCTTCTCCATTCTGTAACATGCGTTCAACTCAAGCTCATAAGGATTATCGTAAATCGTGGTTGAGTTGCGGGTGCCAGTTTCCTTGTGCCCCCGCGCCCTAAGGATATCCTGAATTCAGACCTTCACTTCAGTCCGCATTTCTTTACACTTGCTTTACTTCCTTACTCATGGAGCTGAGTCCTTCTTGAGGAGAAGCTAATTCTGCAGCTACTCAAGAATTTCCCAACATTTTATTGAACCCGAAGGTTCATTACCGTGTTCACAAGAGCCCTTCACTAGCCCATAACATCAGCCAGAACAATTCAATCCATACCATCCCATCCTACCTCTCTAAGATCCATTTTAATATTATCCACCCACCTACGCCTTGGTCTTCCCAGTGGTCTCTTTTCTCCTGTCCTTCCCACCAATATCCTATATGCATTCCTCGTCTCCCCCATTCGTGCTACATGCCCTTCTCACCTCATCCTCCTTGACTTGATCATTCTAATTAAATACCAGAATTATTATGAAGCGCCGTATCGCAGATTATGATGGCATAATGGGAACTGTGTGTACTTGAACCCGTTCAGTGCCATGTGTTTATACTTCTTGTTAGATGACCAGTTCGCCGTGGGCCAATAAACAGGATTTCTGGGCCTGAGCACCAGTCTGAACCCTCCACGGAACTAGGAGCTCTCTCATCCATCACTCTTTGTACTCCCAACTCTATCAATCGTTAAGTTTTCGAGAGTTTGTCTTCTTGGATATATGTAAGCCGAGTTTTGGTTAAGGACGAAAGGGAGACCGCTTGGCTGTGTATTGGCAACACGTCCGTCCGTTTTTATCGCTGATTTCTTTCTCGTCGATATATTGGGTACCAGTTTAAAGTGTCCATTTACTTTGCAGATAAATCATTACTACTGCTTCTTGTCAATATTGTGATGGACAGATCTTTACTATTTCTGTAATATGTGCTTTATGAATTTTCACTTTTAGCTCTTGAAATGTGTCTCATGTTTCTCAGTAGAAGATTCTTATGATTAAATTATCGAAGTTTATTTGTGTTTTATCTGTCTATGGCTATATAGCTCTTTATTGGGCCCTAGCTGTGTTGTTTTTAGTTTCTTAATCTTATACACAGTCGGTAGGACCCCTTTGAAGGGGGATCAGCCTGTCGCAAGGCCGCTACCTACACACAGAACAACACGAAAACAGAATAAACGTACACAGACATCAATGCCTCGAGTGGGATTCGAACCCACGATTCCAGTGATCGAGCGGGCGAGGACGGTTCATGTCTTAGACCGAGCAGCCACTGCCATCGACAATTATGTTTTTTACAAACTCCGTGGTTTTAGTCCGCAATTGAACTATACCGACCCAGCGACCGCCGCTACTCGGCGAAGTTAGTGCCTACTTTGTCGGATAGAGGGTTTCGTGTGGTCAGGGCAACGGATCCCCACGGACCTTAATTTAGGTTTTCTAGACCGGAGCCGCTATTTCTTTGAAATAGATCCACAATTATCCTCATGAGGCTGAGTGGACCCCGTTCCAGACCCACTACTTCTCAGAAAATCTGGTAGCACCGGCAATTGAACCCAAGACCACTGGATCTGTAGCCAGGAACTCTGACCACTACACCACAGAGGCGGTTTGTGTTCTATAGCCTAAATAAATTATAAACTTGTATTTGTAACGTTATAACGTTATACTTTCCTCTCATGATACAAAAATCTAAAATTATGAACATTTTTATGATGATCTTCCTGCAAGGGAATGTGAATTCCTAATTTAAATGTACTTACTTCTACGAATGAATTCAAAGTTAGAGTTATACGAATTTGAGCGTGATACAGCGTCACAAGCTTCAAGATAAATATCTTTGACTCCATATGGAGTGATATTGAGAACTTAAAGCCAAGGATCTATATACCTCGTGCTTTACCGCGCAAGCCTAATTTGTTTGGAGTGAATGCAGCGAACTTAGTGAGAGAACATAAATCTATACGTCAGTTTCAAACATGGAATTCATGACGGTAATATTTATAAATTGAAGCTGTGTCTCTATTAAAGTGATCTATATACTGATGGCCCCGACCACAGTGGCCGCTCGGTCTAGGGCATGAACCGCCTTCGGCCGCTCGAACACTGGGATCTTGGGTTCAAATTCTACTCGAGGCATGGATATCTGTGTGCGTTTATTCTGTGTTTGTGTTGTCCCGTGTGTAGATATAGGTCTTGTGACAGGCTGATCCCCCGTACAAGAAGTCCTACTGACTCTGTATAGAATTAGGTAACTTAAAAAGCGTCTAAGACACAACAAATGACCGTATAACTGTAATAATAATATGTTGATCATAGCTGGGGTTGTTCTCGGAATCACAGGAAGCCTATCCAGTTATCCAGTATTGAGGGGGGTGGGTTTCCCCATGCACCGCGATTAATAGTCTATTGTACGTCCCCCTTTTAGTTTCTACTGTCTCCATACCCTACCG
>NW_019737391.1:2403274-2436017 GCF_002891405.2 Cryptotermes secundus
TACGTGCCTTAAAGCTACGACACGGGACACACGGCTTAAAGTCCTTCCCGGAGGAATTGTTCCCTGAATTTTTCCGCCCAAAAAATTCCACGACCTCCGCCGGGTTTGAACCCGCGTACCTTGAGTCATGAAGTGGGAACGTTACCCCTAGACTACGGAGGCCGCTACAGGAAGCCTAACTATTATCTGTGCTCAGAAATCAGAGTTACTGAATGTTAAAGCAGGTTCTGCTTTAGTAAACATTGTGCTTGAAAGAATTAACGTATTAGAGAAAACCTGTGAATGACAGATGCTAATAAAATAATAAAAATTCACTACAAATCGTTAGAATATTGAAAGAAAAAAATTGCCTCATGACCTCATTGGAACTTCCCTCCCGATATAAAGCGAGGTATGTCGAGTACACCCTACAGAAGGACAGAGGACTCCGTCAGCATTACTGAGCTTGTGGGTTTTGTCCGTCGTTAGGTATTCTAAATAAAGGAAGTTTCGGAAACTGGTTCTTCTTTTCCGTCCTGAGGTGAGGAAGTGTTGGATTCGTCAGAAAGAGTTATTCCCATTAAAGGCAGCGTTTACACTAGCGCACAAAATGCGTCCGTTGTAACGAACGTCGTGACGTCTGTTGTAGAATTAAACAAGAGAGGCGAATGCTACTCTTTCTTCTGGCTCCATTGCAGACAAAATACTACGCACCGCATTCTGCAACTGTGTGGTGTCCTCAGCAACGTCCGTCATAAAGTACGTTAGTTACAACGGACGCATTTTGTGTGCTCGTGTTGACGCTGCCTCACTGGACAATCTTTGTCAGTCAAAGTACAACTGTATATGCAGAATGTTCCAGGAGGAAAGGTCAGTATTCTGGAAAGTCATAGTATCGGTCATTCTAAGCAAAAAATGTATATTTACATATCTCATGTTCAGAACAGTTTCCGAGCTAGAACTAGTTCACTATACTGTAGTGTAGATGTACGTTAGGATGCAACCAGGCATGTCCTCACACGAGTTGCAAAGAACATTGATATTGATGGTGGAAATTTCGAAAATGTATTGTACTAGTTAAACTGTACTAGTTTTGTCACTCCAACAATATGTACTAGTATTAGAAAAAGTAAGTAATATCCCTTTCTTATCAACAATTTGGAACTTTACTTTTCGGGGACAGAAAGGACAGCGGGTATGTTCCTCCGAAACGTCGGTGAACTTCCACCGAACTGCACCGCCATTCAACCCAGGAGATCATAATGCGCATAGTTACAGCTATGAGGACCTCAGCTTCAACATAGGACTCTTTTGACTGTGCAATTTTATCTACCACTCTGTTGTTTCCTTTTTATATGTCTAAACATTATCCCCAGGAAACTCTTTTGAAACACAATAAACCCGGTTTTACTTTTTTTAATATGGCTGGGTACATCTACCTTTCATTTCCCTCACAAACATGTATTCACAGTTCCGTTGTAACCTTTACCTAGTGTAATATCTGTTTGTGTATACCACAAGACTGACCCTAAAGGGACTCCGCTCTGCTTGTGAAAGGGAAGCCTGTAGCACGGGATTTTAAAATTCTTTCCAAATGGAAATTATATCAGAAAAGAGCCACGCCTGCAGAAGTGAGAGGCTTGACCGAAATATACATTAAATAAATTCTGATGTGGTCTAGGCCCCTTTTATTCATTACGTTCAACACGACAGGTGCCAGCCTTCCTACGCTCTCTCTAGACATGCAGGATTAACTACACATATCAGAGCTTTTAGTTTAAAATTGGTTATGCGACGAAATTCTCCACCGCTTTTATTCTTTTGTTCGCAAATAATCATTGTTTATTCAAGACTTGTTTAGCTTTTTTTTTCTTTCTGTCATCTCTACGTACTTGGTCGAAGTAAGGAAATAAATGTTGTGATGTTACTTTGTAGATTTTTTTTTTCCTTTTGGAGATACAACCCCAATTTGGGCCCTAGTCTATCTCCATGAAACTCTCCGTTTCACTCCAGTTTACTAGATCTTAGACATTTGGTAGAACTCCCTGGGCGGTGATCAGCTCGTCGCAAAGCCTCTACCTGTACACAAACACACAAAAAAACGTACAAGCACAAACACTAAATATTCATGCCCTGAGTGGGATTCGAACCCACTATCTCGACTTTCGAGCGATCGAAGACAGTGCATGCCTTAGACGGCTTGGCTACCGTGATCGGCTATTTTGTAAATTTACCGTTATGTCTAATAGTCTCTAATGGTTACGAATAGGGCCAAAATTTGACAGCAGTAAATAACTTCGCGAAGATTAGCTTCAATCGGCGTGACTATGCCGAAACTGTTATCATAAGATAGCAGCAACATTTATTCTATCAGGTGGTGTTTCCAGAAATTTTCATTTTCTTAGCTTGAATGTTTAGCGATATCGTGATTTCAAACTGTCCCTGAAGATCCCGTGAAGAACAGGAGAAGATCAGTGAAGAGGTAAATTTCGAAAGCCATACGCGCAGAGGGGAATTATCATATGTTCCTGTTCCGTTTCCAGAGGGAATTTCTCTATTGGTTGCCATCACAGTGATAACATTATCTCATGGAGTCGTTCCTGAAAATGTCTTCAATCTTCATGCATTTCACTATATTAAGTCTTCTCGCTAACCAAGGTCTGTATGCAATGATCTCCATTATATTCCATATCGCGAGTTATTTCCTATATTGTATTGTAACTGTCCCGTCTGCGCGATCTATTTCCACTTGTAATATACTGTGGCATCTTTCCAGCCGCACTATGGCCCTGGGGTCCACTCAGCCTCCAACAGAAATGAGTGCCAGGAATGTTCTCGGAATATTTCTTGGGGGTAACAGGCGGCCAACACACTTACTGCCATCTGTAAGCTGATTGTCTAGAAGATGTAGCAGCCTCGACGTCTCACAACGTTATGGGCCTCCACGGCCTGTTACAGGAGTAGCTTTACCTTACCTTACCTTAGTTCTCATAAATGTCCCTCACCATCAGAAAGGGTGACAACCGAGGAGTTTACTGTTACATCCATTTAATTGTTTTTGCGGCAGTGAAGCACTGACGCCCTTGTTAGGAAACCTCCCAGGGACCTGTTATTTGGCTGGCCAAATGCTTGCTAAAACTATGAAAGTGTCCAGAAATTCCTGTGCCCTTCCATCTCGACTAAGGTTTCCTCAGTGTTCCTCTGTCCTAAAGGAAATAAGGAGGTAGTTTCCAAGTTCCAAACTGCCAGTCAATGCTCGTGAAGTACTCCCCCAAAATTTAAATTAATCAAAATTTAATGGGGAGGCCGCCTAAAACTTTCCAAATTTTGCAAAATGCAATTAATCATAAAACCTAAATTCCCACGTCCTTTTCTGTAGTAGTTCGCAGACTCTTATTACCTGAATTCAATGAATCGATTTTTTTTCCTCGAACACGGAGGCAATTGAGCACTGTCAAATCCCTGAATCACATCCATGCTTGAAACTGGCATACGAGATCGTCAGCTCGGTTTATCCCTCAAATTTCTTTCTTTCTCAAGCCAGTGTTTGTGTATTACATGTTTAACAAAGTGTTATGATGTCTGTCAGCAAGAAATAATGACAACAAAGCACCAAATTAAATTTTTAAAATTCTAATCCCGAGATATATGTTCACTTCTTTCGAACAAGCACATAGCCCATATAGAATTGTCGTGTTCAATTTGAACAGGTAAAAATATTTTTCATGGAACTTTAGAAGTAGAACTGTTCTCTGTGAATGACGTACACCAATCTTTGTCAATAGTAAGCGTAAGATAATGCCATCTGGAGTAAAATAAATCTTATTTGGGACGCAGATTGCAGCCAGCATTTCCGAGGTCCTGTGCTCTATCTCCCCACCCCCAACTGCTTAATCATATGCCTCCAGCTGTACGTTTCTTGCGGAGGCAACTTAGAGCATTCTGCAACTTCCGACGCAAATTGATGTGGCATTTTGTCACAGTCGAGACAGTTCTCCTGAATATGTGGATGATCAATAAAAAAGACAAATCTAGCCTGCTTTGAAAAAAAAATACGACCGAGATAAATTCATCTCTTGAAACTGAAATATACTCTTTATTTCGTGCCTAATGGTTTTGTGTTGGTTACAGAGGCTGCTGAAGACATAACAGATTGATTACTTAGCATCATAAACAACACAAAAAGGAATATTCTTAATATCTGTCTTTACGAAAGTTTTTTTTAATTAAAATAATTTGCCGTAACTGCCTCCGTCCTGCTTGAAGAACAAAAGAAAATTAATTCTGTAACATCTTGTTGTTCAGTTTTCTGTGACAGAGTGGTGTTGAGGCAAGAACATGGCTTGTGATCCGGACGTCTTTCTTTCTATTCTCGACCAGGGTACCGGTTCGTAGGTTTCTTCAGAACCTCCAAGAAAATATCTTGTTGGTACCTCGATTAGGCCACTGGCCTTCCTTTTCCATTTCATTATTCTTCGCCCTACCATTCTAAACTGTATATGCTATAAGTAACATCGTCGTCAAATAAGCAACAGAAGTGCCGTTTAGAAGCTCAATTTATTGATTATATATTCTGATTATCATTTGCTCAGCTCCTACACAAATAAAAAATACGATTTGAATACCACACTAGTAAAATCGCACTAAAAAGGTAAGGTAAAGCTATTCCTGTAACAGGCCGTGGAGGCCCGTAGGGTTGTGAGACGTCGAGGCTCCCACATCTTCTCTAGAAAATCGGCTCACAGATGGCGGTAAGGTTGTCAGCCTTACGCGCCGACCGTCCTTTACCCCTCACGATTATTCCTGGTACTCATTTCTGTTAGAGGCTGAGTCGACCCCAGGGTCATAGTGCGGCTGCAAGGATTATGTCAACTGAAAAATCCAGTGACCTCATCGTGAACCCAACCCTCGGTCTTCCGGCTTGTGCCGCAACCAACTACGCAACCGCGTGCCCCAATAAAATATATTAATTTTTTCGATACCTGCGTCGACTTTATAAACAGATAATTATATGACTATTCGGAAAGTAACATCCTTTTATTTTATGCAACTAATGTAGACGTGGGGGAGAACTCGCTCATGCGAGGTAGCGTCACATGACTCATTGCCTTGTAAACTACCACATAACTGGTCACCTAGTGTTTGGTCTTGTCTCTACAGTGTGAGTTACGTTATGTCGTGTGACTGATATTCCCTCCAGCAGCGACATTCGTGCTGTTATCCGATTTCTTCATTCTAAAAACACGAGTGCTGCGGAAATACATCTGAATTATGCGCGGTATACAGCGAAAATGTAATGAGTGAGGGAACTTTAAGGCAATGGTGCAGAACTTTCAAAGATGGGCGAACAAATATTCACGATGAAGAGTGAAGTGGTCGACCGGCCATCTATAATGAGTGATAAATTTTGTTGACCAAAAATCTGTGAAAGACGGCGCTTCAAATGTTCAAAATTTTCCTGTGAATTTCCATGAATTTCATCACGACTTCACGAGATTATCACAGCTATGTTATGCTGTCACAAGTTCTGCGCAAGATGGGCTCTGAAAATGTTCACAGTTGCGCACAAAACGCAGAGAGTGGCTTCGACTTGGCCTCCTTTATAGCGATACCATAAAGATAACGATGAATTTCTCAATCACATAGTACGAGTAACAGGTGACGAAAGCTGGGCTTCAGTTCTGAATGTTGAAACCAAGGAGCAGTGAAAGAAGTGGAGGCACACACATTCACTAAATAAACCGTAAAAGGTTAAAGAAACGTTGTCTGCCAGAAAGTTGATGGCAGCTGGTTTCTGGGACAGCAAAGGAGTGCTGATGATGAAGTCATGCAACAAGGGACAACAACAACGTCAGAAGTGTATTGCGAAACACAGGTGGCCGACTTCTTTGACACAAGCGTACAAAAACTTACTCTCCGATACCTAAGTGACTCAGTTCCGGCTGTGACTGCGTTGAGGAGTAGCTTAAATACGTACGTATGTTTTGTACGTAATAAATTTTCCCCATCGCTTGTTTTGCCAACAGCTCACCGAAAGTTACTTTCCGGATAAACCTCGTACTATAATTACAGCATTAGTGGACTGGAAGTGCAGCGCTGCCGATGTAGACACAAAAGCGTTACTGGAAACTTCACGCCGGCGTAAATGAATTTAATCAACATCATTTTTGTCTGAATAGAGAAATGTTTGCCACTATTTTTTTTTTTTAAGTTCCATAGATCCACAGTACATGTAAGATATANTCTCTTCATTTTAGCCTTAGGAATTTTTATTTTTCTCCCAAGAATATATTGATTTAATTCTTCCATGACCTTCTATTTGCTCCCACTAATAATGGGGGCACGGGGTAGCGTAGTTGGTTGAGGCACTATGCGGTCGAGGGATCAAATTCCGATGAGATATTTTTTTCAATTTACCCTATCTTTCCAGCGGCACTATGGCCCTGGGATAGACTCAGCCTCTTGCAGAAATGAATACCAGAAATCTTCCTGTGAGTAAAGGACGGACTGCGCGTAAGGCTGACAGTATTACCGCCATCTGTGAGCCGATTGTTTAGAGAAAATTTGGTAGGCTTGGCGTCTCACTACCCTATGGGTCTTCATGGCCTATTACAGTGATAGTAGTTCCCGTTGTTAACGATTGTTCTCACCCTTCATAGGAAGACGGGAATATTATGTGGGCCTATATTTTAATTGTTCCTTGCAAGTGGCTGACTTGTGTGACAAGTTTACCTGAATTTAATGATCTTATTCTTCTGTTCCTGTTGCTCCCACTTGGAGCTAGGGCATCTGTGAAACGCTTCGTTTCACTTCAGCTTCTTAAACTTAGACAGTCGGGGGGATCCGCATGTCGTAAGGCCGCTACCTAACACAAACAGACATCTATGCCTTGAGTGGGATTCGACCCCACGATCCTAGTGTAGAATCGGGCGAACACACTTCATGCCTTAGGCAGCGCGGCCACTGTGATCGCCGTGTTGAATGGTAATGTCAGATACTTTCGGCGTTCAGGTTTTAAGTGCGTCAATATTGACGTTCAGTTGGTTCGACTTTCATTGCAGTCTCCATGTTCAGGGTGGGATTATGATATATGTATAGAAGCATCGGTCTCTCAGGGGACCCTGGCTTCTCAGATGTGGTGTGTCCACTCTGATTTTGCTCTATTTTATGGTACTACTGCGCATCACTCGTAGGTGGCCTGCATTTACGATCTGTTAACGTAATACCTGCCGATGACAGTGGCCGTGCGGTCTAAGGCTCGAACGCTGGAATCGTGGATTCGAATCCCATTTAAGGCATGGATGTATGTGTGCTTTTATTCTGTGTTTTTGTTGTTCTGTGCTTAGGTAACGGCCTTGCGACGGGCTGATCCCCCGTCCAAGGTGTCATATCGACTGGATGTAGGAAAAGGAAACTGAAAAAGCTGCTAAGGTCCAACAGAAAGACTTTAGAGCCATAGATATATACAAGTAGATAATGTAATATGTATTTTCGTCTGGTGTAAGAGTACTGCACGTGGATGTCGTAATGTCTAAGTGCCGCCTGATGCTTTTGGTATAGCTTTGGGGATCTTCTTTTAATCTCTTCATTTCAGGTTCTGACTTCAAGCATTATGTGGATTATTATTATTATTGTTTATTTACTTGTCTGCATTAAAATATTTTTCCTCCAGTTCTTGCCTGTAATTAGTATTTGACTTTATGTTGTGATTGTCCATAATGTACCTGTATCTCCGCTATGCTCTGTCTGTAATTGGTCTTGCTGCTGTTGATTGGGCACATGAATAATATAAAATTGAATTGAATTATTATTATGGTTCTACAGCCCTTTTTTGGGCCTTGACCGCTTTTTCAGTTTCTTGATCCTATACACATTCTGTAGGACGGGGGATGAGCCCGTAACAAGATCTCTACTTACACACAGAACAACACAAACACAGAATAAACTCATACATTACAGACATCCATGCCTAGAGAATGTTATTTGAACCCACGATCACAGCGTTCGAGCGAAAACAGTTTGTATCTTGTATCGCGCGGCCACTGCGATGGGCGTATGGATTGATGTATGTGCTGTGTACCTGTCCTCGACATAGATACATAGATCATCATCATCATCATCAGTAATCTGTCAAGACGACAGGTCCACAGTCTCCTCCATTTATTGCGACCTAGAGCTTTCTCCTTCAAATGACAGTATCCTCTTCTGTCTCCAAGGTCATCCAGCATCTTCTTACGTCTTCTTCCTCGTCTTCTTGTCACTTCTATCCGCCCCTCTATCTTTCCTTCGATAACTTCTTTTAGAAGGCAGTTTCTGCGTAAAACATGACCAATCCAATTAGCCTTCCGTTTTCTTATTTCGTGTAGGATATTCCTCTGCTCACTGACTCTAATTAACACTTCTTCATTTCTCACATAATCGGTCCAACTGATCTTCTCCATCCTTCTCCAACACCACATTTCGAAAAGATACATAGAAACTCTGGATAATTTTCTTTTGAATGATTTGCAGCTTCTTCACACTGCTTATGCCCCATAGCCTCATGCGGTAACTCCGTACAGTAAAATGGGACGGATTAGTGATTTGTAAAAGTGGGCTTTTAATTTCCTATTAAGTGTTCGACATTTTGTGACCAGAGCTCTATAAAGCGTTTTTTCTTTTTCCTCTCGCTCCCACTTTGGAACACAGGGCTGATTTCTCTCTTTCATGACCATTTAACAGACGGTAGGACTCCTTGGGCGGGTGATCAGCTCGTCGCAAGGCCGCTACCTAAATACAGGACAACACAAACACAGAATACGCATACATACACCAAACATCCATTCCTTGTGTGGGATTCGAAATCACGATCCCGGCTTCCGAGCAAGGTAAGACACTACAGACCGCTCGGCTATCGTAACCGGCTCTACAGAGCTTTGCAATTCTTTAATTTCCATAGCCTTAATATGTGGATCTTAGAAAGATAGGATTGGATTGATCTGGCTTAGGATAGGGACCAGTGGAGGGCTCTTGTAAACACGGTAATGAACCTTCGGGTTCCATAAAATGCTGGGAAGTTTTTGAGTAGCTGCACATTTGGCTTCTCCTCGAGAAGGGCTCAAGGTCATGAGTGTGTTTTAGTGTGTACTTTCCATATCAAGATTCTTACGAGGCTTGTGCCCAAATATTTTGCTTCTGTCGATCGTGCAGTTTCTAGTTCCAATAATTTTAGTCTGTTTCTGGGCACTTGCCTCTTTTTTGTGAATATTACTGCTGCACTCTTATCTATGTTAATTTTTGTTTTCCATTTGTATAGCCATGATGTTGAAGCAGATATATACTGTAGCTCAGCGTGTTGGTGACTGAGCAACTGATGTTTTTATTTGAAGTGGATGCTGCAGTGTCGTTTGCGAATTCTGATATTTTCATTCCTGCCCTTCTAAAATATCTGCTACATTTAATAGAGTAACGCGGCCCGGACAACGCCCTTGGGTACACCTGCACATAATGGCTTCCATTCGGAAAAATTTCCTTCCATTTTGACTCCAAACTTGCGATCACTAAGGCATTAGTAAGATGCAGGAAGAGGATGCAACCCGATATACAGGTCTCTCAATAGTGGTAAGGGTAGTGGCATGGAGCGTGGTGTTATCCAATGAGAAGGGGCCGCTATACGATATGCAGTTTGTATTGGGAGTAAGGTTGGCTTTATGGAGCGCTTGACACATATATTCTGGTTGTAGGTATGCAAGTTGTTTAAAAGTTCCCGAAAGCGAAGTAACAAACTTCGAGGTTTTTCTAAAACAAACTGAAGAAGGTATCGAACGTAGGAACTGATAAGATAAAGGATATACGGATGAGAATAAAATCAATCAGACACATCTAGCAGAATCAGTAAATCCTCTGATTTGTATTCACGCCCTGATTTCGAAATTCGGTCGGGACTTTGGCTATCCTGATCGAGGATTTTAGTGGGTTTTCTCGGATCCTTCAGGCAAGTGACTGGATGGTACTCCAAACTTTGCCATGATCACTTAATTCCAAATTATTTCTAATTTATTTTTCATTAATCATCGTAACATTCGGATATGTACTGTTTTAGTGCCACCGCCTTAAATAAATTATAGTATGCAGCCTGTTGTGTGTTATAAACAAGGTACATAAAATGTGTACAAAAGTATGTAGTCTACACAACAATATTCTGTATTTAAAAACAAAGTAAGAACTACCGTACTAATAAAAACAAATGTCGATAGATTGTGTCTACATTGTTTCAAATACAAAATATTGTTGTGTACATTATATACTTTTGTATACATTTTATATACTCTGTTAAAAAAAATAAATTAGTAAGAAACTCTATAAGTCATTATAAATATAAATTATATATAATATATATTTATATATATAAATTATATATAAATTATAAATTATACTTAATTTGAGGAAAGATACTTTGCTAGGGAAGGACTGTCTGCTCAGAAGACAAGGAGGAAAATGAAATAAGAATGAATTTAGTAAAAATTGTTAGTCCTGACGTGACTTCAGTCGCTTTTCGTGATTTTTCCTTTCATATACTACAGTCAACATGTAGGCAACGCGCTCATCTTTAAATTTCTGAAAGAAGAACAATGATTGGAGACAGTTGTTCTTGGTAGCTACTTACCATTATGTAAGTATGCAGTTGAAAGAAGGGCCAGGAAGACTTCTCTGAAATAAATATTGACTCTAGAAATAAATAAGTTGGAGTAATATATATAGTATGAATTAAAACAGATTACTTTTTATTTTATCACATTATATATAATTGTAATTATACAATATACGTTTCATGATATTTTCAGTTACAATTGTTGTGTTACTTTTATACAAAAAATCGTCTTCAGACACAAACGTCAATATGTGTAAAGTCCCTTATTCCTAGTTTGTCACATATAGCAATGCAAATTGTTCTCATGAATCTTTAAGATTTCAAGTTTCACTGGATAGTCACTTTGATATCCAGTCGAGTTAATAATTAAACAAAATGTTCCGTCCTTCTTGTTCGGGTTTTCTTCTACATGATATATTGGAAGTGTTTCATTCACAGTTTTCTCACCAGAGCACGTGATCTCCACGGTGCCAAAATAATTACCGTTAGAATTAAAATATAAGTTGAAGAATCGTTTTAAATAAATTGGCACTTAAAATATTATTAAAATATTTCATTTCAACATCTCATGCTTTTGTATGGGTGTGAAACTCTCCCACGGTTAGGGAGATGCTGAGAAGAGTATATAGACTTAGGGAGCATGATGCAACAACATGGCGACAGTTCATAATGTGTGTTGTTCACCAGAATTATTTGGGCGATTAAATGAAGAACGATGAGCTGTGTGGGATATGTAGCACGCATGAGACCACTAAATATTTTGACACAATTTTAGTAGGAAACCTGGTGGGAAAGAGGCCTGAACGTTCTTGAAAAAATAAATAATTACAATTGGAATATAATCAGTTATTTCAGAATACTGTCAAGTGGCAGGGCAGGGTTTAGAACTTTTGGGTTCCATAAAATTCAGGAAATTCTTATATGACTACTATCTCTACTGCACTGGATTAGTTATTTAGCTAAAGTGTCCCATATATTCTAGACCGGAGCCGCTACTTTTCCATTTAAGTAGCCCTCAATTATCCTCACGAGGCTGAGTGGAAACCGAAATTAACGGCCGTGGGGATTCGTTCCGCTGACCACGTGAAAGCCCCTGTCAGCTAAAGTTGGTACTAACTTCACCGAAAAGCGGCGGTCGTTCGGACTAAAACCACGGAGTTTATTTGTTTGTCCAAAATAACTTTGATTAAATAATATAAATTAAATTAAGAGAATATTAAAGAATAAACCCGAGTTACGATAAATTTTTATGTAACAGAGGGCTGATTTATTGTTTCAGAGTAGAGTAGATTACTGTTGTTTGGCTTTAACTTCATACTTAATAAAGCAGAAATATAGTTTTAGTGAATTACATTAAATTGTAACTCATTTCTCTCTCTCTGCAGAAATTTTAAATGTGATGAACTGCATTGAAAATCGTGCCCGTGCAAGTCGCACCTGTTTTACAGTAAATCGGTTATCTACTGTAACATATTCCACGGCAGCTGTGTGTGTATCATTGCTTTCCGGAAGTTTTTTTTTAATTTGATGTACTCATACAAAGATCTAGCTGAAATTTTCATACAGATTATTACAGGGTTCACTTGAGTTCTCATGCCTGAGCTCTTTACGCATGTCGAGCTAAATAGAGATTTCTGCCGCACAAAAAAATAACTAAACTCACACATGAGTGTGTGCGAATCCCGATGAGGTTCAACAGTAGTTTACCCTCTAAAATATTACATAAATTTAAAAACAAGTTCATCTTTTAAATCCTGTTTACAGTTCTGTGCAACTGAAATCCTGTTTGAAAAATGGAAGTTTCTCGGAAATTATGGCCAGTGTTATTGTGTAATGTTTGTGCTACCCAGGATTCAGGTTACGCTGTTGTATTTTCATAATAGCCGTAGTTTAGCTATGTTAGTCTTGGTTCGTGTTCTGATCTCGATAAAGAACTAGATCTCTAGAAATATATCTGCAAAAATTCTGTACTTCAGGAGGATAATTTATTTTAATACGAAAATAAAGTGTATTGTTTAAGAGACATATATTCTGGGATATAACTCCATATAGTCTGGTGAAAGTCAACCGACGTTTTGGAGTAACATGTTGCATCACTCTTCAGTATCGAAGAATAAACAAAAAAAAAAAAGAGACCAGCATGTCATGGTTACGAAGCAGAGCTTAGCTCATTCTCCAGATCTGAAGATGGATGCAGCTGGCTTTCAACAGACTACACGGCGTTATATCCCCAAAATATAAATCCTCTTGAATTAATATTAATTTTTTCTCGTATTTGATATTTAGTTTAAGATGTGTCTGCCTGCCAATGGGATCGTTGTTTTCTGTGTTGTTCGCCTTGTGTATCATACAGACATAGAGCTGAGTCGAGAATATATATACATAGTGTGGCCCAGAAGTCAATTAATCTAAAACATTCCCTTGTATTAGAAGGGATTCTCAAATTTAGACCTACAAATCAATCTGTAGAACGAGGTTAGAGCGTTTTAAGTTGTGCATTTAACACGGAGGATTTTATTTTAAAAAAACTTTTATAAATCCTGTAATAAATAAAGAGGTTTCTAACGTATTTTAGTGTACAATTTACTAACCAGATAACTGACGTTTGAACCACCTGTATATATATGTTTTTTACTAGTACTAAAGCAGTAAAATAACAAATCAAAGTAATTATTTCAAGAAATTCTTGGTGGATTTCCAGTTTCACTGCATATTTCTAGGTACTTACTGCAATAAATATGACAGATATAGGCCTAATGATCCCCATTTTTATTTGTTTGGAAATTAAAAAAAAAATTAATGTCTCGCGGACCAGTGGATTCGTCTTGAGCATGAGTGACAAGTGACGTTTGAGTGGGGCACAAATACGGTGTTGTTTCCAACACTGAACACACGATATACAGACAGGAATGTAAAAGCTGGTTGAATAGTGCATGGAGACCTGCCTTTCCTTGGGTTTCTTTGTCTTTGTCGCCTGATGTGCTAATAACATAAGAGTCCTCGTAATAAGCTGCCTTTTATCCACTCAATGTCTAGCTTGGAAACACTGCAGCTGTTTCTTTCACCATACTTTAAACTCGTTCGTTCCTTTACGGACACATAACTTCAGGAGATGAGCTTTATAGCTTCCAATTAAATATTCATAACATACAATTACAGCCGCTAATGTTTGGGGAGTCGGGGTAGATCAGTCGTTATAGTAAAGAGCTACAGGATGGAAGGCCAGAGTTCTATTCCAGGTAGGGTAAACAGATTTTTATCTACATCACAGCGTCAAGACCGACTCTGGGACACAACTAGCCTCCTATTCGAAAGGTCCTGGGAGCGATTTTCCGGGTGGTAAATCTTCCAGAGCGTGAAACTGACTATTCACCACCTTCTAGCGCCGAGGTCAAGAATATTGGAGCCATAACTCCACTCCTCACATACGTCTTCATGTCACAGAGCTTAGTTAATTACTCACAGGGACAAATTTATTTTAATTACTTTAATTACCTACCACTTAATCTGGGTTGTTTGCAACTAGCTGTACTTAAACTAAAACCAAGGTAATTACCGTATTTACGCATGTATAGGCCGCACATTTTTTGCCAAAAATTCAAGAGGAAAAGTGGGGTGCGGCTTATATTCGAAATATTCGAAATCACACTTCATTAAAAAAAAATATATTCATAATTAGTAATACAGGGTATTCTACAACCTGAAATAATATTCCAAGAAAAATATTTTTTCAATAATTTCTGTCTGAAAATTGTGCTGCGGCCTATACACGCACGCGGCCTATACATGCGTAAATACACTACTATTACGGCAAATTCAAGATATAGCTATTCGCAGATTTGTGTGCACTATAAAAGGAAGCATTTTAGAAATGCCAGTTTGATACTGTCTGGAGAAGTGGTACAAGTACGCATATATGAGGTGGAAGGGAGCGTGCTTAAGGACGAAGACCGTTATGAACTTCCTTCACCGAGCTGCTGGAAGGGACGCCATGTCTTAACATCATATCAAGGAAACTATAGTTCATCCACGATTTAATGATCCCTGACCCCGACTGAGTTTTGCATACCAACCCCGAACTCGATCCGAAGAAAATTCCGCTATTATCAAACAATAATTTCAGTTACAGTCACCGCAACATGCAAATTCAATCAGGAATATTACGTTAATATCACAGGGCTTAACAGTCAGCTCACCTGGCCAACACATGATTGTGAGCCAATGATGTATCGAGGCGGCTAGAGTCTTTATACGAGGGTTCATTAAATATCGGCTAGGCTCTGCCGAGGTCACGAAAATTTGTCCCATAGATCGAGAGCCTCCACACTTCCTTCAAAGTGTTATTGCTCCGTATTTATTCGCCCAGTCATTCTCTTGAAATAGCTGTCTATATGGATAACCGCACGATTAGCTACAAGCACTTTGGACCGGCTCATAGAGACCTGGGAGGGGGATATGCATCAATAGTGGGGAAACTTGAGCGTCACTATCCCACCATCTATGGGAATTCTTACCGCGACCTCAGTATAGTGCATAATTTAGAGGGTAAACGTAACAATATTACATAACGATAGTTGTCGTCAGTCCATGTTTCAAGAACAGTTACAAGTGTCATCGTAGGCACTAAAATATAACTCTCATTCATGCAAACAAACACAGTACATCTGATTATGGGATACCAATTTATTTCTACCAAGTCCACAGATGTTACACTGTCGTGGATAACTGATAACTGAAGAGAATTTAGCTTGTTTTCTCAGGATTCAATTGCTCTTCCCCCCCCCCCTTGGCACTACAGCCCCAGTGGGCCTAGGCCTACCTCTATGAACTCCGTTCACTTCGGTTTTTCTAGATCTTACACATTCGGTAGGACTCCTTGGGCGGGTGTCAGCTCGTCGCAAGGCCCCTACCTGTAGACAAACACAGAAAAACGCACACAAATATCCATGCCCTGAGTGGGATTCGAACCCACTCGCTTCTTAGCGAGCGAAGACAGTGCATGCCTTAGACCTCTCGGCTACCGTGACCGGCTCAATTGCTCTTTGCCATTCTGAATATTTTTATCTGTTCCATTTACTCCTCAAGAATCGGTGTTTGTAAGAATCAGAACGAGACAAGAACCTTTTGTAAGCACCTCAGAAATTTCGTAATGGTTCTGACATTGACCCAGAAATGAAGCAAGATGTCCCTTATATGCGTATTGTGCACGCAGTGCAAATAAATCATACAAATTAATTTAAATATGGACGTATTAAAAACATTAAAATTAAAGAGTACTATTAATGTTTATTTTTTATTTATTTCTCATAATAAAACTTTGTTCCAGCATCGCTTAGCTCCCACGACTTTAAATATCATTTTTACTCCACGCACCTAACCTTCAGGACAGAGGAAAATAAATATATATTAAAGAATGTCTCTTGTATTTCTTCATATGCACCGTTAGTTGAACTGAATATTTCCTTTTAAATTCAAAATTGGTAACCCACAACCCAAGTTTTGCATCCTGTTCTTATATCCCCGTTTTGTAGAGAATGCTCGTGTCCCGAGGAATAAGTAAACACCATCATTTGAGTACATACTCACGCCCCATAGCACTTTCAGCTGTTAGTATTTTGGGTTCCTGAAAGTGCAGACTTTCAGTAGACGGTTTGTGACGCTGGTGGCTTCCATGTGCGGTCATAAAAAACATCGACACTGCTTTCCCGCTTCTGTTAGCGACTACGCAGAGTATTGAACACAATATTGTAACAGAAGAACATGTAAACGTCTTCAAACGATTGGTTTCAGTGTGTAGAACAATTGAAGTTAGTTATTTCGTCCTATAATCAACGTCAGTGATGTTTTGTCTCTTTCCGTGAAACCTCACTGGCAGGCTGACATTCTATAGGTTTTATTGAGCAGATATTTTTACATTACCTAGAATCGTAACTTTCATAGCATTAGATGTTTCGGGTGCCTTCATTATAGGTTTTACAAAATCCTCGCCATAAATAAAATAATGAAAAATTTAATATAAAGATTAAAGAAAAGAATGTACCATTTTTTCCATTTCTTGTTGTATTTGTTTAGGGAATTGAGAAATACGTACGCTAATTTGGTCCGAAACTCAGAAGGGAAGAGACAATTTGAAATATCAAGGTGTAAGTAAGGTAAGGTAAAATTGTCCCCGTGCATAACTAATTAAGAACTAGGACAAGAAGGCGTATGGGAGTGGACGTATAGATCCACATTTTATTGCCCTCGGGACTGGTCGGAGGTGAGTGGTCAGTTTCACGCCCCGGTCGCTTTACATCATGGGAAAGAGGCCCCGGTATTCATTGGATAGGAGGCTGGGTGGGTCCCAGCCTCCTATCTGGACGACGTGGAGAAGAGAAAATTCTTGACCCTACCATGACTCGAACTCCGACCTCTCGGTCGTCCAGCCCGTGCCAGTAGCTATACCGACTGAGCTATGCTGGCTCCATAGGTATCGGTAGGAGGATAATATTAAAATGGATATTACATATGTATGATTTGAAATTGAGGACTGTTTTCATCTGGATCAGGAGGGGATGCAATAGTGGCTTCTATGAAGACGATACTCAGCCATCAGCGTTTATGTCACATTCAAATTTCCCTCAACTTCGGATCTATAAGTCTTTCAAGAAAGGTTCGGTACCAAGGACTTTGTGCAGAATCCTCTCTATTTGTGATTTGATGCTGCCACAATGGTGACTATACAGATTGTATTCTGATATATGACGCCGTGTAATCTGGTAGATATGTGTCAATGTAACTGAGAAACACGCTGACTATATTTTCGAGATAGAAATGTAAACGTTAACTTCTACGCTGTATATGGAGACAGCACGTTCATCCATAAGGTCAATATATATTTACCAAACTACACGGCATCATATTGTAGAAGACAGTGTTCTCTTTTTGTGAAGAGCCCTTTATATTTTATAGTTTATTTAATTAAGTTGTTCCTAACTCAGATTATTGGTTTGTACAGTGCTGATTATGAAAATCAGTTATGTATTGGGAAGGATATGAAAGGAAATGGTCGTGGCCTATTTTAATGGATTCCATCATTTCCCCGGAAAGACTGAGGAAAACCAAACCACAGTCAGGATAGCTTGCTTCCCGCTCGAGATGCGAAACGGCCACCTCCCAGATAAAGTCAGAAGAGTTGCTGATAAAGACAACTTTCTTGGTTGAAGAGGCATGTAAAACGCCAAGATAATAATAATTTGTTTACACCCCATTCGGAATATACCTGGAATGCGTGTAAAGAAACAAGGCAGGTAGCAAGACTAAATGAAAGCGTAGTTCAGAACGCGCCAACTATTCCGAAACGTCCATTGTGTCTTAACATACTACTGTTGCAATAGAGAGGCATCGTGTGAACCGCGCGAAAAATACTTCCCCGACTTGTAAGCCAATAAGAAGCGGTCGTACTCTCGCCTGTTGCCGCTGCTTTGCTTACACACACTCCTTAGACATGGCGAACAGAGTATAGTTGGAACTGGGCTTCGCTCTTTAAAATAACCACTCACTAAGAACCACAATAGTCACACCTCTGATGCCTGTAACACACATTCCCATGTAACACAGCGACGACGAGACGTAAGGATAATATTAAAAATGTTGATGCCACTTAAAACACATCAACTAATTCGTGTAGGCACCGTTATGTCTTGTGGTGTGGGCTCTGCGAGAGGCACTACGGGTGATATGACGTCATCGTGTTGTTAACAGGAGCTCATCTGAAGGCCACGGCCATGAGGCACAGGAGCAAAATGGCGCCCTCGGGGTGTGACGCTACCGGGCTCCGGCTACCATGATGTAACTCTGCGAGGCTCTCTCCTGGAACAGACAGATGCCCACTTAAAGGGTTGCAATCATTGGAGAGGGAGTTATTTTTTTATTACAAGTGGGGTGGGACTAAGTCCCTTGTACTGAGACCACTTCTGGCCCATTGTACCGGCCCAAGATGATAGGTGAGGGTGATTGTGGAGCAATTGGTGGAGTGAAGATTGGCAGGGGAAACCGAAGTACTCGGAGAAAACATGCCCCAGTGCCACTTTGCACACCACAAATCCCACTTGACCAGACCCGGTATCGAACCCGGGCCGCCGCGGTGGGAAGCCGGCGACTAACCGCTTGAGCTACGGCGCGGCCTGGAAAGGGGGTTGTACGGTTTCTCATTCGCACTTCACCAACCAGATGTCTTTAACGCCATACTAGATTTCACACAGCAGTGACACAGCAAATTACGTAAGAATTTCTGTGAAGAATATATGAAGATACAATATTTGAGTCCCGTAAGGCGGTGGATATTAAGATGTAGGAAGTGACACATTGTTGTGTAGGTGTCAAACTTCCGGTGGAACCGACTGCTCGCCTTCAGGAGTACCAGAGGATAGAAGAAGCGGTTTCCTCCAAGTCGTTTGCGTACAAGTTTGTTGGTTAGCCTTATAAAGAGTAGTGGATACTGCATGTATTACGTGCTTCAACATTCGAGAAATCGGCATTTTACCTACACAGTGTACTTGGGGCTTTTTATGATGAATGAGCAGTACTTTCTTCCCTAAAGGGAATTAAATTACTTTTTCTTTTTCTTTTTCTCTCTCTCTATGGCTCTACAGCCCTTTGGACTTCGGCCNCATTAAACTACTTTCTCTTTTTCTCTCTCTCTATGGCTCTACAGCCCTTTGGACTTCGGCCACTTTTTAGTGTCTTAATCTTATCCACAGTCGGTATGACTCCTTGGACGGAGGATCAGTCCGTTGCAAGACCGCTACCTACACACACAACAACACCACAATACACGCTCACGGACATCCATGCCTCGAGTGTGATTTGAACCCACAATCCCAATGTTATATATAAAGTAAAGTAAGGTAAATCTATCCCTGTAATAGGCTGTGGAGGCCCATAGGGTTGTGAGACGTTGAGGGTCCCACGTTATCTAGACAATCGGCTCAAAGATGGCGTAAGGTTGTCAGCCTTACGCGCCGGCCGCACTTTACTCCCCAGGAAAATTATTTTCTGGTACTCATTTCTGTTAGAGGCTGAGTAAACCCCAGGGCCTAGTGTGGCTGGAAGGATTAGGTAAACTGAAAAAAGTCCAATGACCTCATCGAGACTTGAACCCGCGACCTTCCGGCTTGTAGCATAGCCCCTCAACCAACTACGCTACCACGTGCCCCCTTCTGTAATATATACATAAATAAAATAAATAAATAAATTACGCGATTTAGATGCTATCAGGAGCCTCCTTGTGTGAGAAAATTTTAAGCGATTCCTGAAGATTAATTTTGCGCTTAGAATATGTCAGTAAACGCAGAAAATGCACACATCCTCGCTTTACTCCAGTGAGCATTCTGACTGCTACAATATTAAATTTAAGTAAAGTCATGGTTCCCATATTTACTGCGCATTGCAGTCCCCTCCCTGATGCGTACAACTGTACTTAAGCGACGTAGTGTGTATCAAGAGACCAAATTGTTCTTGTATACACAGCGTGAAATTTTACGACATAATAAAGCCCAGCCTGTCCGTTTATTCTCATAGTCTCTGTACTTCTGTGACAGCATATTAAGCACTCAGTCCAGACTGCAAATATATTTTCCTGCTATGTTCATCTAACCATGAATGCATTATTATCTGACTTTAGACAGTAATTCTGGTATATAAAAACTTCTAAGGTCGCTACTTTTTTTGACCTGCTATTTTCTTCTGTTATAAAGCCGTCTGTAATATTTTGTTAAGGCCGCGTAATTAAGACCATTGATCAAGTCAAGGAGGATGAAGTGGGCAGGGCATGTAGCACGAATGGTGGAGAAGACGAATGAATATAGGATATTGGTGGGGAAAGCCAGAAGGAAGGAGACCACTGGGAAGACCAAGGCGTAGGTGGGTGGATAATATTAAAACGGATCTTAGAGAGATGGGATTGATTTGGCTCAGGGTAGGGACCAGTGGAGGGCTCTTGTGAAGACGGTAATGAACCTTCGGGTTCCATAAAATGCTGGGAAATTCTTGAATAGCTGCAGATTTGGCTTCTCCTCAAGAAGGGCTCAGCTCCATAAGTAAGCAATTAAGATCAGAGTCAGAGATCTTTAATGCACTTTGCAGAGCGCAGTTTCCTTCTCTTCCTGCTTAAGCCTGTGGAGGTTGAAGATATTGGTGTTAAAACACTCTTTACTTGTGAGCCCTGATGTACTGGAAATGTATCAAATATATGTTGTTAAGTGATGGGAGTGGCTATTAGGCGGTAGTTGGATTGGCAATTGGATTTACTGAACTTTTTACAGCTCGTGACTTCAGAACACTCTCACACAAAGGCTAGCGTTCTCAGTCAAGGCTGTGCTTGGTAACGGCTTCCAACAGTGGGCGTTCCTCTGCTTCTGGGCTCATCACCTCGCAGACACAACTAAGTCAATGTTCCAACTAACGACCCTCAGAAGAAGAGTCAGAGTTACTTTATGGTTGGCGGTCTTGGCGTCAAGCCCCTTGAGGTTCAGGACCAGAGATTTTTTCTTTTTTTGCAGCTGAACTCTATGCTGCATCCTCTCTGACCAGAGGATGGGGTGGTATCTTATGAATATGCTTCACCTCTGTCAGGTGTACGAAACGCAGATATACGTACGCAGATCGACATGGAACTGGAGAATGCCTTTTCCTCTCGGCAAGCTGACTGTCTCATAAAAGTGATATTTTGGAATAAAGAAGCTCTCATGTGGTTTGAGAGGAATCTATGAGACCAGAGTCTTGCAGCTGTTTACTGAGCTTATGCTCATACAATGATTCTCCACCAGGGGCACTGCAGTCGGTACAATAGCGACATC
The DNA here is from genome assembly GCF_002891405.2 of Cryptotermes secundus. Lineage (NCBI taxonomy): Eukaryota > Metazoa > Arthropoda > Insecta > Blattodea > Kalotermitidae > Cryptotermes > Cryptotermes secundus. Next base: position 2,424,722 of record NW_019737391.1, read on the forward strand.
TCTGCAGAAAACACAGTGTGCCCTGTGGTTCAATAAAACTAGATGTGTGAAACGAGCAGAACAAAATTTTCGGACGGAATTTTGAGCAATTCAACTTTCTAAGCCATCCACCTGTGCATTTTACAAATGTTTCTGAGAGACAGGTTGTTTTGGTAAGGGCGGCCGCACACCAACTGCTTCAAGACAAGAGACAAGAAACGGAGTCTTGCTTTGTTCGTGACGTCAGCATCAAGACTCAGACCGGTGTGCGGCAGTTTTCATAATCTCATTCGTTTCAACTGTGCTCCTTTCTTTGCGTCATGTGGCAGACATCGTGTCATGACTGTTACATGTCGGTGTGCGGCCTACCTAAAAGGAAAGTTCCGTTTGGTGCAGGATATGTGGATAGAACTGGAACACCACCCTAACGTGTACATATTGTCACGTGTTGGGTGTATATCACGCGACAAGTAACTTCACGCCTTATTTGATGTAGCGAATTTATTGAACACTCGCTCTTACAATCACACAATTTACAGTTTCACAAGTACTGCCATCTGCAGTATCACAGATTATCAGATCAAATCTTCCAACCACGCGTTCGGGTCTTCTTCCCCCGACTGCATATACTAGAAACCTGTAATCCATGAAATTAACTTTAACGGTTTTAGTTTAATATCCAGGTGTCCGGATGTTGCATGTTGCCTGATTGCCTCAAAATAATTTTCCGAAAATGGCAAGATCATTTGTACTAACGAAGTATTAGACCAATTAGAATAGAATTTACGTAAATTTTAACCAACCGTTTTATTAAAAGGTGGTGTTAATCTTGCCAGAAAGAGATTAGATAAAATTATATGTGAAGTTGACGTTGCAAGAATTCTTTATAGTGTTTGAACGCTTACAGAGCATGAGGTGGATAAATTTCCTTCTCTGAATTTCAGTTGAGAAACGAGGACCACTTGACTGTACGATAATATAAAAGCATTTTCGGAGCTCTAGTTTAAACCATATATTACAAAGCCGGGGTATCAAGTCAAGAGAAACGTCGCGGCCACCCTGGCTACACGGACCCCTTGTTTTCTGGAGATATGGAAAATGTTGAAGGCTGAGTCAGCTAGGGTTCTCGCTTGTGGCGGTTCGTGGGAACTGGCGGGCGATAATCGGTTAAGTACCGCAGAACTGGAACTATTCCAGATGTCCTCCGAACATAACATTGAGTCAAGAAAAGAAAATAAGATAATGAAGAGAATGGCTATACTTAGCTGATTAAATTTTGATTAGAAGTAGGTTTACTCTGCCTTAGCAAACGCTGGCCAACTTGGAAAGCTTTATAAGTATTTTAAGTTTTCAAATAAAAAATTAAATTGTAGGGCCTTTTTTATTTAATTATAAATTAAAGTCTTGTGATTTGTTTCTCATCACGTAGATTTACAGTGAACATAATCTACAGTCTGAAGCTGCCGAAATGAGAAAATACTGTTATGTTCTCTAACCTATTTAATATTTCAAATTATAATGTTCTTACTACTCTTAAAGGAAATGAAATTGCACCTTGTGGATGATCACGTCCTACTGGTCGAATCTGAATATGATCTACAATAACGTAAGTATTGATTGAATAATAGGGTATATAGTCTGTATATTCCTATCGCCGTGGTCACTCGGTCTAAGGCGTGAATTGTCGAACTCTCGAACGCTGGGATACTGGATTCGAACCCCACTCGATATATGGATATTTCTCTACGTTTATTCCATGTTTGTGTTGCCCTGTGTAGATAGCGGCCATGGGACGGGCTGATCACACGGAAAAGAAGTTATATTTTTACAAGGTAAATACAATTCAACTTTTACAAGAGAAAGAGACATTTTTCGTCCTCTGAGCATCATTGGAAATAAATGCAGATCAGATGGATGGATGTTCTGAACGAGCCATCTCGTACTGTCCACTTCTGCTGTTTAAGTACTCGTAGCTTAATGTACCGCAATAGAATCTGTGTAACAGGTCGTGGAGGTTCATAAAGTTGTGAGACGTCGAGGCTCCCACATGTTCTAGATAATTGACTCATAGTTGGCAGGTAGGTTGGCAGACTTGCGCGCCATCTGGGCGCCCTTTACGCCCAGGAACATTCCTGGTACTCATATCTGTTAGAAACTGAGTCGACCCCAAGGTCATAGTGCGCTTGGAAGGATTACGTAATTTGAAAAAAAAAATGATCTCATCTGGAATCGAACCCGCTCCCTTCCGGCTTGTAGCATAGTCATTTATTCAGTCATGGTTTAGATAAGCTAGTCATGGTGTACGTAATTTTAACCACAATGCTTTTATCCTTGCGGTATTGTCACCATCGTACAACGAGAATGTTGGCAGAGTAGGAGTGGAACAAACAATCGCTAGGGAACAGTAAGATCACAGAAGAAGAATTAGTGCGCCGGCTTCAAATTGTTAGGCTTGGAAGAAAAGGGGCTGCTCCCATGCTTAATGAAGTGGGAAGCGGGGGGCATTCACGAATATAATCAATTAAGAAGCACGAACCGACTCTGCCGCCCCTTTTTCTCACCACCCGACTAAAGTTAATTAAAATAAAAGAAAGTAATTCTAACTGCAAATTACATTAGTGGCTAATAGTACTGGTAAAGGCCCCAAAAAGCGTTCTTTATAAGTGGAGAAACAGTTTAGTGTTTAAAAAAATATCTCAAATGTCTAAAATTACTTTCAGTCATAAAATTCGAACTGACGGTGATACAAAACGTGAACTGTGTAAATGACTTACGTAAAAAAAATAAGTTGCGGTCTTCTGGGTTGTAACACTATGTAATTTAGAGGAAGTTGAGAGTTTCGGAAGAACTTATCGCCTCTATCTTCAGAGTCGAGGAATAAAGCAAGCGAGAAACCAAGATAAGTAGACGTCAAGCTCAGCTTGGCTTCCTTCTCGACCCTAATGATAGAAGCGATATTTTACTCCGAAACGTCTGGTTCTATCCGACATGCAGGGCGTTGCAATCTATGAGATTTTATTCCTTATAATCACAGCTGTGTGGACCTCAGAACCAATATAATTATTACGTGGTTCGACAATTTGTGGGTGTGAAGGGAGTTACACAAGTAACTTCATGAAAAGTTTTTAGCACTTTCATGGCCAGAAAGGGATTACACGCTACTGCCCCTTACAATACCATTAATCGATTAAGACTCTTTATCCAACCCTTTTAAAAGTAATTGACTTCTCCAACCATTGATTTTAAAAGGATATAACTCCCATTCTATTGTCTGAGTGGAGTCAGACTAAACAGAGAGCTGAATATTCATACCTCCCTCCATTAATTTCAAGCCATGCCCCACCCTCACGGCTTAATGTTGATATATTATGACGTCATTCGACTTCAGTGCTGCCAACTGCAAACTGCGGCATTTCTCTCTTCCTCCATACACTTTCTCAACTTGACAGGAAGTGAATAAAGTCTTTTAAAGATATTCTACATTTCCAAGCCGTCTGCAACTCAACGCGTGAAGGCACGGCTCTGTTTAACTGTTTGAAGCAGGAATTCCATCTAAATAATGTTAACAATTTCAGTTCTTTCTCTATATAGAACAAAATACCTCTCTATTACAAAGACGAACAAGGCAATGCTCTTCAGGGAACTAATAGATATTCTTCTGAGAATTACGCGAAACCTATAGATATATTATGCGGGCAGAAAGCAATTTCTAGTCTACTTTCATAAAGTAGGCTTATACAATCTCCATTCTCTCTTGTGTCCCACTGTTTGCTTCCGCGGGAATGTGTTTAAGGAGTCGTTGCCTAGCAGTGGGTCACAATATTAATTCATTTGATCATGGGATACCCGTTGGTCAAGGCGTGTCCTAGTTTGCGGAGGTTTGTTGTACAACTGCCATCAATTATATTTATTATTCTAATTAATGGCTTCAAATTCTGAATAATTCACCATAATAGATGCATGCAGACTATTACGTGGTAGGCTGTTTCAGGTTCTCACTGTGCCGTATCAAATTATGTGTTAGACGAAGCGCAGTGTGATTGCTCTCACGGGTACAGTACAATTAGCCGAAACGTAGGTTCAGATATAATTGGACTGCACAGCAGTAAGATTCCATCTTGCTGCTGCGGGCATCTGCCGGCCTCATTCGTAGTTGTGTACTGCTGACCTTCGATTGTGAGGGCTATGAAGAACCCGTCTGGGATTTTCGTGTTTTACCCAGTCTCTCCCAGGCAACTACTTATACCTCTGCTAGGATTTCACGAAAATCTCGCCCCATTTACTCCTAATAAGGTAAGGCGACATAAAGTAAAATCATTTTCTTTATTCGTTCAGAGAATAAGCTCGTACCGTATTATGCCTCCATATTTCTGACACCTTCGTGGCGTACCGTTGCCCATTTTTGTAGCTCTCTTTCCTTACTTGGAAGGAAGAAATTCTGGGAAGAACAAATCAACTGCATTCCATTCACCATTAGTCTGAGTAACTGATAAGAGACGTAGAAAGGAAACGTTAGTATTGTTAGGTGTAAGGGGGTTGCGTGTCCTATAGGATGGGTTCTGGATTGAATGATTGGATATGATACTTTATACATTAAACTCGGAACTACAGGTAATTCCAGCGCTGTCGCTGATCTACACACTTTCCAGTTCACCGTAACACATACATATCGGTTCTCAGTCTTCACGAGTCGTATCCTGGCAACGGGTTCATAAGAGTCTCACTGTCATTTAAAATCACACAAGAAGTTTTCTTTTCAGAGCCTAATTATTTTCTTGCCATTATTGAGTATCTGCCAGTTCCGAAGGTTCGACTCAGTTCAGTTCCTCTGTTCCCAAACTCATATCCCGGCAGGCTGACGCACCGAAACTCAGCTAGACTTCTCAAATGAACTGGTCCTTATAATCACTTTGCATGGACCATGCAGAAAACACAGCCTCTCTATCGTTGGGAAGACATGTTTACAGCGCCGTTGCATAACAACAGAAGTTGCGTATTCGTTACCCTGAGAATATGTTTAGCGAGTCGTTGCCTAGCAATGGACATATATTCGAACTTCACTATTCCGTTTTTCCGGCGCCATGTCACAGTATGTATGCGTATTGAAGTTAAGAAAACAACAAACCTCAGGAGACTGCAGTGCTGGTATTACTTATGGGAAGGATTTACTGTGTATGACCTCGGGATGACCTCAGATAACATGACACATACATACCAAGTTTCATGGCAATCGGTTCAGGAATTCAAGTAATATTAAGGGAATTATATGAAGAGCTTGAGAGGCTTCAGTACTGGTATTACTTATGGGAAGGATTTATTGTGTATGACGTTGACTCAGATAGCATGACACATACATACCAAATTTCATGACAATCGGTTCAGGAATTCAAGTAATATTAATGGAATTATATGAAGAGCTTGAGAGGCTGTAGTGTTGGTATTACTGATGAGAAAGACTTGTGATTTATGCCATTGAGACTGGTTCGGGTGGCATTATAAACATACAAATTTTCACCAAAATGTTTACGGACGTTCAAGCAGTATTAAGGTTTTGCCTTTGCAATTTGAACTGCTGTAACGTTGGTACTGGTAGTGGGAGGGATGTACACGTAAGATGTACGCCGTTGAAGTGGACTGAGGTGGCATGATATAATACTAAGTTCTACGACTAGTGGTTTAGATATTAATGTAACATTACGGCTATTACAGCAACAATTCTGAGAGTGAACATATTTTGCGTTCATATGTTGTGCTTAAGATGTAATGTATTCTCTGTGAGGTACGAACCGAATTTTTGTATAAAATTTAGAAGAAATGAAGTTTGTAAGGTGGTTAAAACTTATTTAAATTGTTAAATGTTACGTACTGTTTGGGAATGTCGGTTTGCAGAATATTCTAGCAAATGTGTTGGCGATTGATGTGGGTAAAACAGACGACAATGTGGGCCGAAGATCAAAATGCGAACACGACAATCACCTCCTCACCCCAGGCATCAGTTTACACTTCTGCTTTGTAACGTTTGGTTGTGGTGTTAAAACAACCCATATGTTCATTTTCCGGACCCTTATCTTTCATTATGCGCAGACATAACACAGCTTTATCGCAGTGCAACATGGCTTTATTATGGAACTTGTATACTTGTCACCTGACCGACGTTGTTTTCACATTTACTTCTGTGTTTTCACGCCCCACATTTAGCGACATGCAATCCCACGATGAATATATAATGGAATAGTAACCTCGCGAGTTTTTCGGTTATCTAAGAATAATGAATAGAGGTGTGCTACCGCCTGGGTTGTTTTATGGTACGAAAATATTTGCTTCGTCTCTCCATCTAACATTTGCCTCAGTTAAAATTTAAGTCTCCTCTGGGTGTTCAAATTCCCTGGGATGCTTAATTGTTCGTTTAAGAACATTTCTACCGGCAGTGGATAGTTGAAAATATATATATTCACATAGAAGTATTGATAGATATTTCCTTCCTAAAATAAAACATTTATGGAGAATATAGTATCACACTCAGAGGAAAATATCATTTGGAACAAGAATATAATTTGTTGCCTTTGAGATTAAAAGTAAAACGCTGGAATTCTCTTAAGAGACGGTCAACTACAGAGAGAGGAACGCTTCAGTTTCCCCTGCCTCTGTAGGTAGCGCCTGGTAAGGGCCTCTACCGGAGGGTTACGTGGAGGGTAGACAGACTGGAATTCTGAAAATCAAATTGACGAGCGTGTGTTCTCGAGATTTTAAAACAAAACTGACAGGCTGATGTTTTAGATTTTGGACTGTGTGCAGTTTGACAGCTATGTAGTGAAAAATACACCTGATGATGGCCAATTACGGCCGAAACATGTAGTGTAGAGGAAGAAAAGACAAAGATGTACAACCATATAAATTGTTGCATTCACCACGGCATTTGTATCATTACATATAGAAGTGTATAGTGCAACAGGATGCTTAAATATAATATAGTCATCTTCTTAAGTTGAACTCTTTGAAAAGTCAAAAATCATAAATTGGATCTGATTACCGGCTCTTGGGCCCACCCAGCCTCTGGGTGCTCTTTACCCTGGGTCAAGCGGCAAGTGAGGGAAGCTCACCATTCCAATATTATTCAGAGGTCAAGAAGCTCTACTTCCACTCCCCTATACGTCTTCATAATATGGTGCTTAATTAATTATGCTCAGGGGCAATTTTACCTTCCTGTTTCTCTTGAAATTTTAATGTGTTTTATGTTAGTAATATATTTATTTGAGAATTTTCATAACGAGTTAATTTTTTAAGATAAGGAGTTGTTAGCTCCACGCCTAATCCCCAAGCTGAAGAACCACCCCTTGTCGGCTGTCCGCGACTGCTTATTCAATATATTCGCAGCTTCCCTCCATATCTGAAGGGCGTCTCCTCCATCCGCAACCTGAGGACGCGCTATGCCGTGGTGACAGGGGACTCATCTGCGAGCTGTTGATGCTTAATACACGAGACTTGGAAAAGACACAGTTAGCTCTGTGGCCTATCAGTACTTCACGAACATTTATAGAAGGTCGTGGAGTTGCATGAATGCTGGCCCACGACACTAGATGGAAGTGGATAATCAGTTTCTTGTCTTAACAGCTTCGTTCATGTGGAAAGAACCCCCAGTATCGACTACATAAATCGATGGTTGCGCCCTAGAGACATCTGCACGTGGTGATAAGGAAAAAACCCCTGTCCCTACCTGCGGCTTAAACTTGATTATACAACCCGTAGATGCTTCCTGTAGCGACACAATAAGACTAATTCTCCTTTGAGTAGAGAAGATGACAAATTTCAGTTGTATATTTATTCATACGGTATCGAAATAGCTTCATTTTAAATAACAAAAGAAAACTCCGTTGTTTAAGTCCGCAAGCGAACTATACCGACCGAACGACCGCCGCTTGTCTGCAAAGTTAGTAAAAAATTTAGCGGATAGAGGGTGTCGCTTGGTCAGCGCACGGCCGTTAATTTCGGTTTTCTAGACAGGAGCCGCTTTTTCCTTCAAATAGTTCCTCAGTTATCCTCACGAGGCTGAGTGGACCCCGTTCCAGACCCACAACTTCTCAGAAAATTTGGTAGGACTGGGGATCGAATTCGGACCTCTGGATCTGTAGCCAGGTACTGTGATCACTAGACCACAAAGGCCACAATGTGAATTAATTAGTTTAGTATGTCTTGCAGTTGCACTCTTTACATAACAATCTTCATTGTCAATTCCATATAATTCCGTTTAATTCTAAAATTTCAACATAAACTTGTTCTAAACAATGAGTCAATATTGGTGTTGCATACAGTTAAGTCAGGGTGTAACGCCTATCCAATTATATTGTAGCGATTAGAACACGTAATGAAACTGCTTCCATCTCTGTGTACAATGCGCATGCGTATAAACTCACCATTGAGCACGTGCACTGTGACTGTGGCGAATTCTGTCGGCGAAATAGAACATGTGTAGTTTCCACTATCTGTCTTGTTCACGCGTGCCACTGATAGAGAACTATTAGCTCCCTCTTCCATTAGGTCCGTCTTCACACTGAAATTAAGCATACATAAAGAATTATATAACAATTATGCTTCTGTATGCAAGTAAAATTATTGTAATCGCGAGTTTCATTGTTGTCGTTGACAAATTTCAGATTACCATAACAACGAACTTTAGAGCGTTGGAAATTTCCATGAATATAACTTATGTAGTAGGATAAGAATGAGTAAGTAACGTTTGGTACCACTGTATTATGTCTATTCTGTAATTATTGATAGCATTTTGGTCTGGATATGCGTGTCTCCACCTTATCGTGGTGAGGGGGTTTGAGTATGCCAAGGACCCTGAGAGCTATACCAGCGGTAGCGTAGCTACTGGCAGGGCCTCCCTTGCTGGACAGGTCAAAGGGTAGGCATCAGACGAAGAGAGACACCAAAAACCAAAAACTGATGCCGGAAGCAGCGTCATCAGCAGCGACTTGAAGCACAGAACAAATGATGCTCGAGATGGTTCAAGTTCGTATAGCAACAGGCGTGACCAGAGTGGTTTGAACGGCTGTTGTACTGCGATGTGGAAAGCAAATGGAAAAACTACCACATTATCACTTTTCCTGGATAGTCTCTTTCCAAAAACAGAAGATCACATTAAGTGGAGGAACTGTTTTGGAAGAGACTGTGGACCTGTCATCTGACAGTTACTGATCAATCAATGCGAACTATACTTTATACAGGAATGTTTACTATTGGTTACCTATGCGGGTTATTCGTCGGTAAGGTAAAGCTATCCCTGTGACAGGCCGTGAAGCCCATAAGGTTGTGAGACATCGAGGCTCCCACAGTTTCTCTAGACAATCGGCTCACAGATGGCGGTAAGTTTATCAGCCTTACGCGCCCGCTGCCCTTTACGCCCCAGGAAGATTCCTGGTACTCATTTCTGCTAGAGGCTGAGTCGACCCCAGAGTCAGATGGTATTACAAGTCAACCTTGGCGGACAATTCGATGTGGTATAGAACTGGAAAGGAATACGGGAAGAGTCAAGGAAACTTAATACTGTGAAATCTTTCATAACAACACGAAGGACATCTGGTGAATCAACATGAATACGATATTTCTTATACGTAGATGTAGTTGTGCTAACAAAGATAAATAAACGGATTCAAGTCCTTTTTATAAGCGGATGGTCGCTTAATTTGTCATGAAATTCTCCGCCTAATACAGGACCCGAACCCTCACTGGGCTGTAACCGGTCGAATTACATGCAGACCCTCCAATTCTGTGTGTTTATAAGGCAAAGTTGAAATCATATGAAATTTGAGGTTCTAAAGGCGGTGAAAGTTAAGGTTTTGGCTTCCTGAGATGGGACACCGTATGGATTTGTAGATAGCTATAAACATTTCGGAGGAGCCTGCTGCCTCCGTCTTCAGGGTAGAAGAAGATGGACGTAGGAGTTTCCTGTGATATATTTGTACCTGTCTGCTAGAATACAGGGAGCCGGGTTAGCGTAGTCGATATAGCGACTGGCTGCGGGATGGACGACCGAGAGGATAGAGTTCGAGTCCCGGTAGGGATTTATGTAGTTGATATTAGGCGTTCTTTCCACATGAACAGAGCCACTGCGACAAGAAGTCGATTATTGACTTCCATCAAGCGTTCGTGGTCCAGAATTTATGTGACTCCATGACATCCTACAAATGTTAGTGGAAGTAGTGACAGGCCACAGACACCAACCACGAGTTAAAAGAAGCGGAGAAATGAAGTCCAGATGCTTAAATAGTCTGTGATCGCAAGTAAGGGATCCTCACTGAGTTGAACGAACTGTTTCTTGAACATTTCTTTGTGTTAAGATGGCACTACCAAGTGACATTTTCCGTCGCCCTATCATTCTCCCTTTAGTACACAAGACTTCAGTTATTTTGGATCCCTTACTTATGATGTCATCCAATTAAGAATATTAAGAATGATGAGATCTTCCTCCCCCCAAAAAAATGCTCTCATAACTTTGCGCCAGTCGCTTCACAATGGCAGAAGCTGTAAGCCATCAGGAGAACCCGCTGATGCAGCAGACGTGCGAACACAATTCAAACAATTCTTTCACGTCTTCAACCTCTTCTCAAGCAAATGTTTTGAAACAAGCTCATCTGATCTCCTTACCAAGTATCTATACTTCTGCTTTTACACTTCAGTACAGCTGACTTTCATATTAACTGTATTAATGACATTAATTCACCATGTAAAATGCGGCGACCAGAATAAAAGCGCTGGAAATATTATTATTATTATTATGGCTCTACAGCCCTTTGTTGCGCCTTGGCACCGTTTTCAGTTTTTTTATCCTATACACAGACTGTAAGACTCCTTGGACGGGGGATCAGCCCGTCGCAAGACCGCTACCTACACACAGAACATCACAAACACGGAATAAACCCACACACAGACATCCATGCCTTGAGATGGATTCGAACTCCCGATCCCAGTGTCCTAGCGAGCGAAGACAGTCCATGCCTTAGACCGCACGGCCACTGTGATATCTTTTTGATATAGGTATGAACATTCATTCATTCATCAATGGCTCTACAGCCCTTTGTTGGGCCCTGGCCTCTTCTTAAATTCCGTAATAATTTGTAATAAGTCGGTAGGACTACTTGAACGAGGGATCAGCCCGTCGCAAAGCCGCTACCAAGACAGCACACACAGACATCCATGCCTTGAATAGAATTCGAACCCAGGATCCCAATGTTCGAGCGACCGAAGACAGTTCATGCCTTAGACGGCGCGACCAACAATGATCGTCACATATATATATATATATATATATATATAT
>NW_019737391.1:2437781-2447657 GCF_002891405.2 Cryptotermes secundus
ACTAACCGCTTGAGCTATGGCGCGGCCTTATTATATTTCATACACTTTCGTGTTCTCTATTTAATTTCTTATATCGTCTCTTTTTCTTTCCCAGGTAAGCCGGAGATCATAGTTAAAATACCACAAATCAAGGCTTGCTGTTGCAGCTGTGAACTGAGGTAATGTCTACAAATGTTTCTTTAAACAATATAAATTTAAAACATTGTCACCACCAAAACAACAAAGAAGACAGGTGTGTTCAGCGTGAGATAAACGTTTCAAGTTTGTTACTGCTTTAATTGATGCGATACTTTGCAAAATCATCGCGTTATAATTGAAAACTGATAGCGTAAAGCAGGAATTTCTTTCTGGTTCGGTTAATTCAAACCGGATATACTTAATCAAGAACCCGGAAACATTGAATGGAAGTGTATACTCTTTAATGCTAAAGCTATTTCCTCTTGCTCTGTCTTCCATGATTGACTACATGGCCCATGAACTTCTAAGTTTTGATATGAATTAAACCTCAGCACTGAATTTTCCTTCCATCTCTCCCAGAGAACAGATAAACCCCTATCTTCTATACATATTTCTCGCGGCCAATCCGTTGTTATTCTTACGAAGCAAATTCAATTTCCGTTCATTCCTGTGGTGGGTGGATGTTTTCTGTTGGTGTGATTATTTTAGCGTTTTTCCCAGTAGTCGCCGAAGCTCGGAAATGTTTTTCACGTAAATTTGAACTTCTTTTGGATATATTCCATCCTTCTTTCGTGAAAGTTACAGCGAAACTGCATTCACCGCGCCTGTAGAAATACTTTCCCTCTGAAGTTAAGCATGAACCATAAACAGACTCTCATTTGAAGTTACTCAGTCTGAGGGAACAGTGGGGTTAACTGTACACGTATACAACTGGAAAACTAAAAGCACTGGCAAGCAAATGAAGATAGGGCAGACAAAATAATTATGTATGCTATCATTCTCCTTTTAATTGACGTTCGTTATTCCTCTGCTTAATTTATAGACAATAATAAATACACTCTAATTATTGCTTTTGTACAAAACTAACTACTTTCGCGAACATCTGCCGGAGTTTGGTTTGTTATTTGTATCGGCCTCTAACTCGTTCTTGTAACGTTTCTCGTGTTAAAGACGGTAAAAGAACACAGCAGCCATTCGTGAGGAAGTTGATATAAGTAAACTTGGTTAAGAAATACCCCACCTGTTCTTTAACCCTATAATTAATTACCGTATTCATATGATTCAGTTACAGGATCAAATGCAGTATTGGTTTAATGTATTCTGCACCTGGACGGACTAAGTTCCTTGTACTGCGGCCACTTCTGGCCACTAACCACTTGATGTATGGCGCGGCCCAAACGAAAACGTAAGATGTACATCTCCTTTAAACAAACCAACCAACGAAAGAGTATCATGTTTATTCCCATCTGTGTACGAAGCCTAGCGCCTCTTTCGAGGAATGCCATCCAGGGGTTGCGACATTCTGGGTGAATTGAATTCTCCGGGGAAATTGATACACTTCGCTTGTGCTTCCAAATCTAGGCCGAAGACTTCGCAGGCAGTATAAAAACCTGTCAGCTGTTTCACAATATCTGAAATAATGAAATTTGATACAGAATATTAGATCATTCTGGAGCTCATGTTAGGGCTGCAGCTTGTACACAGACCGTGTATTGATTTCATCAAGCTCTTCGCACCAGCGTACCAGGTCTGCGCCTGCTGACAAGGCAGCATACCTGCAGTACACGGAAATTCCAAAACTTTACTACTTTCCAATACAGTATCATCGGCAATATGACTCCAAAACCCTACAATATGGACTTCGATTCTTAAAGATGTATAGAAGTAACGTTCTGTTTAAGCCGCGCCATAGCTCAAGCGGTTAGTTAGTGGCTTCCTAACTCGGCAGCCCGGGTTCGATCCCGGTGTCTGATCAAGTGGGATTTGTGGTGGACAAAGTGGCGCTGTGGCAGGTTTTCTCCGAGTATTTCGGTTTCTACTGCCAATCTTCGTTCCACCAATTGCTCCACAATCACCCTCACCTATATCTGGGGCTGGTACAATAGGCCAGAAGTGGCCGCAGTACAAGGGACGTAGCCCCTCCCCACTAGCAATAAAAAAAATCTATAGCAGTAATTTAGCTCCGAATGTTAGGATGATAACATGAATGACGAATTGGATTGGAGAGGTCATGGCCTAGTTTCATTTGCATGCAGGAACTGAAGAAAACCAAATCGTCATTGAGGATAGATTGTATCACGGTCGAGAATCGAACAGGGAACCTCAGGAATAAAAGTCTGAAATATTATGACTAGATCAATCTGCTTGCCTCACTTAGTTTAGTAATGCTCATGGAATGAACAGCATTTATTTCCCTGAAGAACCCTAACCAATTTGTATTTGAAATTCAGACGAAGTATATATTTCCTGCAAGCAAGAAAGAGGCGCTGTCTAGAAGTCAGTTTGACCCGGAAAGTTCTGCGACTTGCTAACTCGAGCAATATTTTCCCTGGTTTCTGCTCAGCTGCTACCTAAATTCAAACGCTGCACTGCGTGCTTCACATGCAGCCCTTCCGATATTAAATCTAACTTTCACCCTATTGCAGCCCCTCGGCATTAATAACTAAATTATTTCCAGTCACACGCAATAAAATTCTATTCTCTGCTCATAACAAAGTCAACATCCTAGCTCTTTACCTTCTTCACTTTCTACAGCTTTGCTCTAGGTTTCTTGAAAATGTTCGTAGCAAGCTTATTTTTTTACGGTCAGAAGTTGTTAGCACCATTCCCAACCCCAAAGCTGGAGGACCACCCCTTGTCGGCTGACTGCGACTGTTTATTCAATATGTTCAAAGCTACCCTCCATATCTGGAGGGCGTCTACTCCATCCGCAACCTGAAGACGCGCCATGCCGTGATGACAGGGACCCACCTAACATGGTCCCTCAGGATAGGGACCAGTGGAGAGCTCTTGTGAACACGGTAATGGACCTTCGGGTTCCATAAAATGCTTGGAAGTTCTTGAGTAGCTGCACAATTGGCAGCTTCTCAAGATGGACTCAGTTCCAGATGTGAGCGAGTGACAGCTTTACCCTGCCTTGAACATTCTTCTACCAGAATGACGAGCGGCCTTGGGAATTCTCGAAGCCGAAAAGTTTTGTTTCCCTCTTAAAGTAGTGTCTCTTACTAACCTCCTCCCACACCCTGTCTACTTTCTCTCTTTCCCTTCTTCAGGCTTTGAGGAGTTAAAAGTAAGCCATTGGACATCTTAAAGTAAATGTTAGTAGATTCTAATGACGTTTCAATTTCATTGACTCCAAAATGCAAGCTGTACGATAAACTTTTAATAATGAAAACTGCAGTTTATGGGATGTGATGCCGTGTAGATATTATGTAAATCGACGTTTCGGAGGAACGAATCGCCTCTATCTTCAGGATGTAAACATCTTCGAGCGAGGAACCGGCGTGAGCAGGTGGCTGCAGACTCACGCTGGTTCCTCGTTCGCGGATTTTACACCCTGAAAATAGAGGTAATACATTCCTCCAAAACGTCAATTTACACAATATCTAAACGACGCCACATCCCAGAAGACGGCATTCTTCATAGTCACCGCCGTGAGAACCTCATAGCTTACAACTTTCAATAAGGGAAAGTTGAAGATATGTAATCATGTAAGGATTTATTCAGTCTTGAAAATATGAATATTTGATTTATATGTAAAATTGTTTAATTGCATCATGGTAAAGTGACACGTTCTCAAGCGTCCCTTGGGCCGCACGCAGATGTAATTGGTTAGGTAAATGCATTTTGCGTTGTGGTACGTGTTCAGAATACCAATAGAGTACATCCCCCCTTTAAGTACGTCTTCACAATGGGCAGCCCAACAGAGATGTATTCGTTCCTATGGAATAGGAGTCACCTCAATTCAAAGTGCTTTGGACGTAGCATCTTCAGCATAATAATCCAGTAGCATCCTCTCTTGTTAAGATTTGAAGTTGTAATATTCAGTAACGTATCTGTAGTCTGCTACATGACCAACATATATTCGAGCATGAGTCGGTATAGCGACTAGCTACTGGCTGGGCGACAGAGGGGTCCGTGTTCGAGTCCAGGTGGGGTCAAGAATTTTCACTTCTCCATGTCGTTCAGACCGGCTCTGGGGTCCACTCATCCTCCTATTTATTTGGTACTGGGGGACCTTTCCCCCGGGGTTAAAACGGCCGGAACGTGAAACAGACAACTCACCTCCAACTTGTGCCGAGGTCAAGAAAATGTGGATCTATACAACCACTCCCCATACGCCTACATAGCGTAGTGCTTGAATAGTTAAGTACAGGGACAGCTTTACCTCTTTACTTATGAAAAAAACAGTTCAGTATGATTGATTGACCCATGGATTGATTATAATATTAACAACATTATTTTATAGATTAAGTGTGAATTGGTGTTATTAACCGTTTCATTATAGACGGGAACAATTGACTGTAAGTGTATTTGTTATAGAGCATTGAATAAATTAAAATATTATGAACTTCCGGGATATGATGTCTTGTGCTCTAGTGAATGCTTACCGACGTCCCAGAGGAACGTGTTGCGTCCATCTTCAGGGTAGATGAATAAGTTACTTAAGTACCCTGAAGATAGAGGCAGTATGTTACACCGAAATTCACCAGGCTACACAACGACACCGCCATTGGAACCCCAAATCTCACAGGGCGATACATGATTTAATTTTTTTCACAGCGGTGAAGAACCTGAAGATGGTTTCATAAATTACGACTCCGTAAAGTCTGGTAGGATTGTAGCACTGTGTAGAAGGAACATTCTTCAGGATTTGTCCGGAATATGGAGACAGCGCGTAGCTCGGAAGACCTGGTACTCGCCTGTCATACACTAGTTGGTGTCGTAACCCAGAAGGACCCAGTCTGACATAGGAAGGTCATAATGGTGTATAGACAAAGCTTTGAAGTACTGAATAGGGAGGTCAAGCTATGAGTACCTTCCCGAACTCCGTTACTTAGAAAGGTTATATATAACACCGCGTAGTCCGGCGAGAGACAAACGACGTTTCGGAGTAACCTATTGCTCCCATCTTCAAAGTATTATTCTATTCTTATGTGCGTTAGGTCTACTGCCACGCGTGAACACCCAATTGTAGTAAATAATAATAAAAAAATTGTGACTAGGTACGATATGAATGACCGTGGTTCGATTTCGGACAAGTGAAAGAGAATTTAAACTTCTCCACACCGTCTAGACAGATCTATCTATCTATCTATCTGTCTGTCTGTCTGTCTGGTCTGTCTGGTCTGTCTGTCTATCTATCTTCTTCAGTGTCTTAATCCTGCACACAGTCGGTAGGACTCCTTGGACGGGTTAGCAGCCCGTCTCAAGGCTGCTACACACTGAACAACATAAACAGAAAAAACGCACAAGAGAGTTCATGCCTTAGACCGCGCGGCCGCTGTGACCGGCGACTGCGCGGTGTGCGCACTCAAAAATACAAAGAATGGTACACTAAATAGAAGAGTGACATAAAAGGAAACTCAGTTATATCACTATTGTTCGTTTGAAGAAGAACATGCCTAACAGACACGTCAGCCAGTAGTGTCCAGCAGCTGCACAGAAACAGTGTTCTTTATTCACGAGTAACTTCTGTGAGATGGCGTTTATTTGTCACTTACCTAATGCCGCCTCTCGTGGTATCATAGTTCAACATCCTATCCCCATGCAGCCATGACACGACTGACGACGTCATGGCGACGTGACGCACGATGCAAGAGAGCTGGATGGTGCTCTCTGCCTCGTAGTATTTGTCGTGCAGAGGGCGTCCCTCTTCGTCTACGATCATCACCTCTGGAGCTGCAGACAAAATACGTGACCAGGTCAAGCGTCCCGCAAATGTACGCAACATGCATTTCATATTATGTGGTTTGACACTGCCGTATCTTCTATATGAGGCTAGCCTGCTGGAATATAATACGCTTTATGGCGACATATATGACACAAATGTATATCAAAGTAAAAAAAAAAAAACTGTAAAGCCTTCTTCTGGCTCCGCACACATCATGACACTAAACACAGGGAGTGGACGCAAAGTTTTACCAATTCTTAACCTCAGTATTTCTACGCTTAGGGTGCCTAACCCCTGAAGAAAACCCATCCCCAGCACCCACTGGACAAGAGGCGCGATAGGCCTCAGTATTGTTGTGGAATTAAAGGCAGAACTAGCATCTTTCTTGGCAGCGCCATAGTTCAGGTCCATGTAGGATTTGTGGTGGACAAAGTGGCACTGGGGTAGGTTTTCTCCGAATACTTCGGCTTCTCCTGCCAATTCTCATTCCAAATGCTCCACATTCATCATCATCTATCATCTTGGGCTGATACAATAGAACAGTGGCCGCAGTTCCCAATGGACTCAGTCTCACCCTATGAGAAAAAGTCTTTCTTTGGTTGTGCATTTGTCTTAAGGGGCTCTATTTGGACTGCGGAGTATCAAATGGTAAATGTAAAAGTATTTGGGGGGAGGTGGTCGTGACGTAATCGGGGTTATAGTACAATAGTTCTTGGAGGAACTGAGAAGGGCCGCAAAAATCCTCTAATCACGATAGCCGATACCACGGCAGAGATTCGAACCGAATACCTCTCGAATACAAGTCTAGAGCGATCTAAGAATGGAACCCCAGTCTTCCATCTGACAGTTCTGTTCGTCTGTCAAAATTATTTTATGGAGACTTCTGTCTTCTAGGATATAACGGCGTGTAGCCTGTTGAAAGCTAACCGACGTTTCGGAGTAAAGCGTCGTCTGTAAACCAAAGCTTTCCACTTGCTGTTTTTTTTTTTGGCTTATTCTTCGAACCTGGAAATGGAGGAGACATGTTCCTCCGAAACGTCACTTAAGTTTCAACGGACTACACGGTGTTTTATCCCAGAAGATAGAAGTCTTCGTGACCACCGCTGTGAGAACACCAAATCCTGCATGATTTCAAGAAATTGCTTATTTCATTGCCTCTAGCATCTTTGCATAGATTGTTGTGCTACGAGGGTGTTAGAATCACACCCCCTGACTTGCCTGAAGGGTGACGCTGTACAAGGTTGAGCTCTGTTAGACTGGAAATGAAAGTCAGAAATGTGAAGTGTGCGACAGAAGGAATAAGCATGCGTGCTCACTTTTTGTAACAGTTTTGGAAACCCAGAGAATACGTTCTGAACCGGAGCGAATGGCGAATAAAGATTCCCTTGGATAAAATATACGTATGCTATAGTGAACCAGGTAGAGTGTTACATTAACGTTGGGAAGGTAGAATTATCAGGCAGCAATATTAAAATGTTGTAGAATTTTCGAAAAACACCCTGGGTGTCTTAATGAAGGGGTAGGTGAGATATACACCTATTTCACATATCACAGGTCGAAAACGCCTACATTGACATATTTGCGACTTTTTTTTATTTATCTATATACAGAATGAATACAGTTTTAAAATTAAAAAAAAAACTACATGTCATCGTATTTATACTCGTAATATACAACACATATTTCGTGATAAAAATTAAATCTTCCTTGAAAATGTCGTAAACGAAGTCTAAGTCGAAGTAGCACATAGACTGAAAGTGTTTCAGAAACGCCGTTTTTGAGTTATTCTTCCTCTAATATATGGCGAAATGATTGTTTGGGGGCAGTAGCTGATTATAGAACAATTGGGAGCTTCGAGCTCCTTGGATACACGAGTATGCACAAATTAATCGTAATGTATAAGGCGCACAAAATTATGGATATCAGTGCTATACTTGGCATTGCATCTCTTCAGATAGCTTATTGTAGTGAGGAGTCTATTTGGTAATAGCCACTCTCGTAGAGTCATTTAAATGTTTATCATTTATTGAGGATATGGAAAAGATTATAGACGTTTCCTTATTTCAGTTGTCTCCGCTGACAACATAAAATTATGGACCCATAAAACCTAACGTCAGGCTGCCTGTAGTTCATGAGTCAACTTCAGTAAAGCTATGATCAGGTATAGAGGCGCTGGTTCCAGCTTTAAGTCACTTTCTCCCTTTTCCCTTTATTTCCTTTGAACGTGACTTGTGAAGGCGGAATGTCCGTCTGTGTGTCTGTCTGTCTCTCTGAGACCGATTATCAGGGTGTAATCAGCCGTATTTATGGTCTAGTGGTTAGAGTTCCTGGCTACAGATCCAGAGGTCCGGGGTTCGAATCCCGACTCTACCAGATTTTCTGAGAAGTAGTGTGTCTGGAACGGGGTCCGCTCAGCCTCGTGATGATAATTGAGGAGATATTTCAAGGAAGTAACGTCTCCGGTCTAGAAAACCGAAATTAACGGCCGTGGGGATCCGTTGCGCTGACCACGCTACACTCTCTATCCGCTAAAGTTAGCACTAACTTCGCCGACAAGCGGCGGTCGCTCGGTCGGCATGGTTCGCTTTCGGACTAAAACCACGTAGTTTGTTGTTTTCTTTGTTCGTAATCAGCTGGACAGATTTTCTTAAAATTTGATTTTGGAGGTCTTGAATTATTCTCTGTTGATCAGTTCCGGTTTTGGGCCATGCTAATACCAAAATAAAGCCTAGTTAAAATCATACATGAACTCGTCTAAATATCCAATAAATCGTTCAGATATATAGCGGAAATTCCGTAGTGAAGATTTCGAATAAAATTTGGGCAATTCAGACTTTCAGCCATATGGTCCACAATAAAGTCTAGTTAACATGAGTCTATAAATGGAATTTTTGGTAGGAGAATATTGCATCATGACGAGCTTCATACCTTGTACAATTCACCAAGTATAATTAGAATGATCAAGTGAAGGAGGATGAGATGGGCAGGGAATGTAGCACGAATGGGTAGAAGAGGAATGCATATAGAGTATTGGTGGGAAAGCCAGAAGGAAAAATACGACTAAGATGACCAAGAAGTAGGTGGGTAGATATTATTAAAACGGATCTTAAATAGGATGGAGCGGTATGGACTTGATCGATCTAGCTCAGGATAGGGGCAGTGGGGGGCTCTTGTAAACCCGGTAATGAATCTTCGGGTTCCATGAAATTCTGAGAAGTTCTTGAGTAGCTGCACAATTGGCGGCTTCTCGAGAAGGGCTCAGCTCCATGAAGTTAGGTAGTTAAATGGGATTTTTATTGTGTTCATAAGCCTGTCCGCAGATTTTGTTGAAATTCTATATGGAAGACTTGCAAAATGTTCATCGCAAGTTTCAGTTTTGAGCCACATATATCTGTAATAAAGCCTAGTTTACGTAAGACCACAAATAAACTTGCATTGTGTCACAAGAACCGTTCCAAAGATTTTGATTAAATTCGATATTTGAGGCTTCCACCAGGCGTTGGGTGGTACTTTCAGTCTCCAGGCTTATTCGTCCATAATAAAACCTGATGTATGCAATGTCATAAATGGATTTTTCAATGAATTTCATGAATTCTGCTAGAGATTTTGCTGAGATCCAATATGGGCGACTTAATTAATTTTAAGTTTCATTATTCATACTTTTCAGTGAGCTCAATAAACTTCAAAGAAAGCAATTGATAATTTTTGTATGCTATATTACGGAATACACCCTTTTCCAATATTTCATTTTGCGAGATTGCAGTGTACGGCTGTAACCTAAGTACTGGAGTGTGTGAAGCAATGTTTGGTCTCTCTTTCTGAACTTCTGAACACGGTGAGCTGCGCAACTTTACATTAGATTTCCAATCACTCACACGCTCTGTACTGCACTACAGAAAAAAAAATGAATTTCTTTAGCACGTTCAGTCTACAGGACGAATCTATTTCTCATGGTTCACTACAGAGTTTTGGGGATGGGTGGTGATGGATACGTGTGGGTCGCGGACCGAATAAGATGTGTGCTT
>NW_019737391.1:2447748-2450279 GCF_002891405.2 Cryptotermes secundus
CATCTGTAGTCGGGAGACAACCAGTTCGAATCTTGGTTGCGTCATAAATATTTTCTTACCTGTAGTTTATTGTTTACCCACGTTCCTACAGCCAAGTACTGGGACACAGCCCATGGTTTTTCTTTCCGTGGTTTCGGGGTGTGAATTCCCAGTAGGAGCGCGATGTGGCCATCACCCAATTTCCTATCCATGCTCTTTTTTAATGTGGAAAAGCGGCCAGAGGTGTGAAGCTAATCACTCATCTTTGTATAATGCCGAAATTAATGCGTGGAAATACAAAATCCCCCATACGTCTACACGATATGGTGTCATGTTCAGCACAGGGACAATTTTACCTCTCTTATGCTTCTTACCTACTTACTGTTTATTAAAATGTTACCCCGTTCCAGACCCACCACTTCTCAGAAAATTTGGTAACGCTAGAAATTGAACCCGGACATCTGGATCTGTAGCCAGGAACTCTGATCACTAGACCACAGAGACGGTCATATAGTTCGCTTGCGGACTAAAACCACGGAGTTTGTTTTGTATCCATTCCACATCCTTACGCATTATTTCTGTAAGATCAATTGCAAAATTGTCTTGCCATATATACATAGCCTTCTGAAATGGTTTTCTACTAAATTTTTGTATATATTTCTTCATGGCTCCCTTGCATGCTATATTCTTTTCTCTTCCTATTCTTCTTATGAGGTCTCTAATAATGTCTGATGAAGATGAAAATTATGGAGCTCCTCATTACGCACTTTTCTCTAATATTCCCTTCGTCACGAAAACGGAGAGAACACAGAAGCCCAAATTTATGTGGAAACCGTTTACTTTTATTCATGCAGTTAAGAAGCCTTCATGAGCCAATGCAAAATGCGTGTACCCGATATAGGGAAACGTGTGAAAGAAAGCCAAGAATGACAGAGGAAGGGAAAAAGAGATAACAAAAAGTGGTACGGCCTTCAGCTTGACAAAGCCGAAGCTGAAATGATGCCAAGTTTAAAGGAAAAGGAGTGAGAGAAGATAAGAGGTGGGAGCCGCCACTTTTTTTGAGGTTATAAACCTCCAGCACAGCCACATAGGAGGCCATGAGCCATGCTGGTACAAGAGATGCAGGGAAGAGTGAGGGGAATGAGTTGCAATCAGAGAGATAGTACAAAAACTGACGAATGTGGCTATAAAGAAGAATGAAGAAATCTTAACCATGGAATTGAAAGAGGAAGAGAAAGAATGAAGAAGTTCAAAATGGGCAATAAAGAAATGTGATGTGTGTTCTAACCAGTGTACTTCAGGATCACAATAGAGGAATGTGTCAGCAGTTGTTTGCTGCTGACATTATGAGAACAATTGCATCTTCTTTATTGTTGCTTCATAACAATAGTGAGCTGCGTATGATAAGAATCGTGTTCAGGATGTTTGAAACTGAGATGGTGTTCATCATATGAAATTCAAGTTAAGGATCAATCAAATGATATTGCATTAATAAAATACTTTTATTACTCATTAAAAATGTTTTGTTGCTATTCATTTTATAATATTTTATATTCCATTTATGTATCTACGACTGAAATATATAAAACTGTAAACCCATAATTTATAAAGTACGTGATATATTGTTACTTACTAACTCATGGAGCTCAGCCCTCCTTGACAAGCCGCCAGTTGTGTAGCTACTCAAGTATTTCCCAGCATCTTATGGAACCCGAAGGTTCATTGCCGTGTTCACAAGAGCCCTCCACTGATCCCTAGCCTGAGTCAGATCAATCCGATTCATACCATCCCATCCTATCTCTCTAAGATCTATTTTAATATTGTTCACCCATCTGCGCCTTAGTCTTCTCAGTGGTTTCTTTCCTTCTGGCTTTCATACCAATAGTTATATTGTTACTGTTATTAAATATAAGATAAATCTTATTGGCTAGCCATGTAACACCCACGGAGAAAGAAGAATTGTATACAAAATTTAAACCAGAAAAGTCCCAAAAGAAAATATTCCTTGTCAGCTTTCAGTAAAGCTCTGAAGATGATATTAACTGCATCTCAGAGAAATGCGACAGGAAAGAGTGGACTGGTTTTACATTCCTTACGAGGTGCGGAGAGCATACTTCCATGTACTGGGTTCATGAAACCTATGTTGATAGCTACGTAACTCTCAGACATTTCAAGAGAGACCCAATAATATTGAAATGTTTTTTTTTTTTCGTTTCAAGCCTGAATTTGTAGCAAATTAGACGCGCTTTGATGTTAATTGAACGGCGCAGTTTCAAGTGTCTCTTCAGTGACGCAAACCATTAAGTGCATTGCGTAGCCGTACCCATTATTTGAAATTTTACACCACATTTTCTTCTTAATTCAAAATCATTGAAATTTCTTCTTTTCTAAATACAAGATTAAAATTTATGTAGGATTCATATTTCGGTTTAATATCCAGATCTCTGTAAAAATAACAAGTCTCTTTTTTTTAAAATGAACCCCACGGCTGGTTTTTCATTTCCAGGAAATATGATAATTTTACGTATTTTTTTGGTTACAGCACTGAATGA
>NW_019737391.1:2450490-2541343 GCF_002891405.2 Cryptotermes secundus
ATAATTCAATTCAATTCGTGTTCATTTACGTGCAAACTTAAGAGCATAGAGGCCAATAACAAAGTTGGCACGAGTACATAGAAATACATATATAACTAAAAGACAAAATAATAATAATAATATAATGTGATATGAACAAAATTATTCTATCTAAATATTTTCAAGCTCTGAAGTTCTTACGACGAATGAGATAATATACGTTCCAAAATCTTGGATTCTGTCTGTATTCATGATACCTACGTTGTAGTTTGAAAGCGGAAATAGAAAATGCTTGGAAGGAAAGAATTTGTAGCCTACTTTTGAATAATTTACTTCGAAATACTTTACAAATTTCGTCTCTTTCGGCGGACACTCTTAACGAATCTAAATGGCAGTCTCTCCTTTACAGAGGAATCAGTAAGACAGAGTTTAACAGAGCCGTAGTGAAGGAAGAATTTTCATTTCATAATCCAGTACGATCCGTTTCGGATCCATGCTTCCCTTATTAACGACAAGAATAGATGTACTTCCTCCTTGGCACCGATTTCTTAAGAGAAAACCACATTTTTGACACTGATAAATGAAATTGGGCTGCTCTGTTTCGAGAACATTTATTACTGAGGCTGGATTTAGAACAAGTTCTAGTGTGGGTAATAGGATTTTCTAGAACTTCCAGACAACAATAGGCCCTCAGGACACGGTTTCCAGATCTCTTGCTTCTTTTTCGCAGCAGTTGTTGAAACATATGGGTCGCGCTGTAAGCCGGCGGTAGGCCCTACATTCATCAGATGATTAGCAGTCCAGAACGACTGTGCTAATTGACCGCATCCATCAGCGCCGGAAACAACTCGTCTTTCAGTAATTCACAGCTTCCAAACCAACGGCTAATATTTGTTTAAATACATTCAGATATTTTCACAGGAAATTCTGTTTGATATACCAACATTTTAGACTTGTTACAGGTTAAATAATTGCTTGGGTGAATACAGAATATGCTGGGTTCGAGGTTATCATAATAATGGTTATGGCGAGTTCTCTTTTCTGAAATATATCTCTTCTGTACATGTTTCTTTTTTAAATATTACTTACTTACTTACTTACTTACTTACTTACTTACTCATGGAACTGAGCCCTTCTGGAGGAGCGGCCAATTCTGCAGCTACTCAAGAATTTCCCAGCATTTTATGGAACCCGAAGGTTCATCACCGTGATCACAAGAGCCCTCCACTGGTCCCTATCCTGAGCCAGATCTATCCAATCCATACCATCCAATCTTATCTCTCTAATATCCATTCTAATATTGTCCACCCACCTACGCCTTGGTCTTCCCTGTGGTCTCTTTCCTTCTGGCTTTCCCACCAATCTCCTATACGCATTCCTCGTCTCTCCCATTCGTGCTACATGACCTGCCCACGTCATCCTCCTTGACTTGATCTTTGTAATTATACTTAGAGAAGAGTACAAGCTCCTCATTATGCAGTTTTCTCCAACTTCCTGTGACTTCATCTCTACATGAAAAACAAGGAATAATGA
Organism: Cryptotermes secundus; assembly: GCF_002891405.2. Lineage (NCBI taxonomy): Eukaryota > Metazoa > Arthropoda > Insecta > Blattodea > Kalotermitidae > Cryptotermes > Cryptotermes secundus. The sequence goes on from NW_019737391.1 coordinate 2,452,003, forward strand.
ACCTGATCCGGGTCTTCGGTCAGTGTGAGTTCTTATATGTTTAGAGACCTGCTACGGGTTCCACTATTAGATTGAAAACGGTTCGTTAGAATAAGCAGTAAATTTACAAGAAGGAATTTATATTTTTTAGTTTCACAAATTAAAGTTGTTGGATTTGAATAAGATTTAAAATTTTGTTACCATGGTACATTAGTACAAAACTTCGTTGCAGTTAATATCACGAAATTTGAAGAGTGTTACGAAAACAGTCCCCATTGTTGTAACTCTAGAGATTGTTGAAAGGGTATTGCCGCATAATATGTTAAGATACGAACAGAACTGCAGCAAAAATTATTTTTAATTTAACAAAAATAAAACAGACTGGGTTATACAATATGCTGGCCCTAAAATCTTGCCTTCCATAACGACAGCTTGCTTCGCTTGTGCTGTCTGCTCATAAGCTAACCACGATGATTTCAAGGCGGGAATAGTGTCACGTTGCGGAGTATCATGCGTTGTAACCAGGCCTATAGCCCCCCCCCCAAAAAAAACTCCATGATTTTAGTCCGCAAGCGAACTATACCGACCGAGCGACCGCCGCCTGGCAAAGTTAGTGCCAACTTTTGCGGATAGAGGGTGTCGCGTGGTCAACGCAACGAATCCCTACGGCCGTTAATTTCGATTTTCTAGACCGGAGCCGCTATTTCCCTGAAATAGCTCTTCAATTATGCCTATACCCCAAGAAAATATAAATTCGACCATGTTATAGCTCAAGCAGTGGTCGACGGCGCGGATTCAGTCAAAAGTCATATCATGTGGGATTTATAGTGGACTAAGTGGTGCTGGGGTAGGCTAACATGTAGTACTTCTGTTTCGCTTTCCACCGAATGCTCATTACTCATTTTTTCAGCTTTGGGTGGTACAGTAGACCCAATAATGGCCGTCGTGCAAAGTGACTTAATCTCACCCAACCCCACGAATGAAAAATCAAGGAGCATAACTTTCAAGATGTTACTCACCGTTGATGTGCAAATGTATCTGTATGACCTTAGGTGGGTGCGTGGAAATTTGACATTCGTACGTGCCCTCATCTCTCTTGTTCGTGAATTTGATCTGGAGCCGCCAGTTATTGGGGTACTGGAACTCCACGGTGTAACGACTGTCCCCACTGTACGTGTGTAACCCCACGGTCAGGAGTTGCAGGTCATCCTCACCGTGTTTCCGCCTCACCCACGACACCTGTCGGTCACAGGAGGAAACAGTACGCTTGTCAGTATAGAATCTGATGTTATCATTACTATGGTTCTGATGAGTTCTATCTCGCGGGATTTCAACAGATTTTCTCTCCTCTTGCTCCAAATTTGGAGCATAAGACTGATTTCTCAGTTTCTTGATCATTTTACAGACGTTAGGACTCCTTGGACGAGTGATCAGATCGTCGCAAGGCCTCTATCTAAACACAGGACAACACAAACACAGAATAAACGCATACACACACCAAACATCCATGCCTTGTGTGGGAACCTTAGACCGTTCTACTACCGTGACCGGCTCAGCAGACTAAAACACTTTAATATACTTGTACTTATCTGTCCAAAGAACTCTTTTATTAAACTAGATTCTTTCGTGCATAATTTGTATAATTTTGTCTTCGCCCATATCAGTTTATTACAGTTTACCTCAACCTGCACAGAACTTCATGAAGTGAGTCACATTTTGCAGAAAGAACACTTTCCAGTATTACGAGCTTAGGAATCTCACGGACTTAACGATTTAGTTTGTTGTCTATAGGTTGTGACATCGTCTAATTTTTTCGGTAAAATTTGAGGAAGAAAGTTACTCAGAAAAGTCAGTAACCATCCGTAAGACCAAACGGTATCACAATTTAAACCACAATTTAAAATTAAACCATTTCTCCGGGTAAGTTTGTAATGAGCAGGCATACTTACGGAATAAATGTTCTGTATGTTCAACAAAACCACTGATATGACGATTTTGCTTCGCATTGTATGCTGAAAATATTGTAGAATCTAGTGGATTTTTAATGATAACATAACGACTTATATGGCTGTCTCTTAGTGAGTGACTCCCAAATTGGAGTGACTGGCTGACTACACAGCTAATATGTCAGTAAAGATGTAAAATAGGATTTCAAGTTCTTTTTGTGTTCCGCTTCGAAAGAACGTGTAATTTATCTCGTTCAGAATAAACAGGCCCACTTCCTTCGTTGGATTCCGAACCTCGGTTCTTGCTATATAAACAGCCATTGTTGTCTAACTTCGGAAGGATGTGTTATGATTGTGCTTGCAGAAGGTACACTCCACGATTTTCCTGAAGCAGATATTGACTTCGTACATAGGAGTAGTGAAGCAGCGCTCTATCTAGGGCAGCGGCGAGGGACATAACCGGAAGATGTGTATTTCCACGGCCGCGTCATAGCACAGGCGGTTAGTTGGTGGCTTCACAACGCGGCGAGTCGAGTTCTGGTCCGGGTCAGGTCTTGTGGGTTCTGTAGCGCTGGGGTAGGTTTTCTTCCGAGTACTTCGGTTTCCCCTATCATTTCGCATTCCACCAATTGCTCCACAATCAAACTCATCTATCACCTGGGACTGGTACAATAGGCCAGTAGTGACCGCAGTTCATAGTGGACTCAGTCTCACCCCACTAAAAATAATATAAAATAATATGCATTTCCAGTGGTTCGTCTAACAGAGAACACAAAGTTATTTGAACAGAGAATAATTGGGGAGAACATTTTAAAAGCCTTGAAACAAAATTCAGATAGTGTAATGTATTTTTTTTTTTGTTTATTAATTAAAGACTAAGTAACCCAGAACTTAATTACAATTAAAACTAGTTTGATAACTGACGATTATTTTTTTCTAAACCTAATATACTATGTAAATTAAAGCGAAGTCACTTCCACTGAATTACTTAGTACTTTAACATTTAACTAGTTCGAACGGTTTCTTCCGTTTGAGTCGTCTAATGATATTGTTCACGTTGAGAAGTCTGGACGCTTCAATGTTGACATGGTTTTGAAGTCTCAAGTGTAATGTAATAACATTAAAGTCTTTAGTAGTTCCGGTGTGTGGGAAGGAATTATGCTGATATTAATCACAGGCAAATGAAGTAGTTTTTCTGGGTTTGGTGATAAGATGAAAATGTATCATTCATGAGATCATCCAGTCTTAAGCCAGTAATATTACTGTATTATCGCCTTTAGATGCTTATGTGTGTGAAAGAAGAAATTCAGGAGGGACTAAATTTATGCAGTTCATTTAATTATTCATTTAAAGTCAATAGCTTTTTTCTTGTGTTCTGAATTATTTAGTAGTAAAATGTGACACTAAGATGAATAGTCTATATAGACTAATTTACGTATTTAATGAACATTCTTCTTGAACGGTCCCTCCTTCTCAATAATTCTCTGTTCACCAATAAAGTATTTTAAAATTATAGAAATATTAATTTTAGCTAAAATTATATTATTCTTTATGTTTAATGTCAGGTGAAGATTTAGACTTGCATTCAAGTTAACTACTGGTTAACTACCCATATGTTTTCAGACTGCAGAATAATTTTATACATTCATTTATCAGTAGAAATTTTTGCCATAAACTTTGCTAGCACACTCCTCCTTTTACCGGTATTAAAGAAATTAATCTGGGCTCCTAAGTTATTCATACAAACAAAAACAAAGTTCATGGTTTTTAGTCGGCAAGCGAACTATATCGACCGAGCGACCGCCGCTTGTCGGCGAAGTTAGTACCAACTTTTGCGGGAAGAGGGTGTCGCGTGGTCAGTGCAACGAATCCCCACGGGCGTTAATTTCGGTTTTCTAGACCGGAGCCGCTTTTTCCTTGACATATCTCCTCAGTTTTCCTCATGAGGCTGATTGGACCCCGTTCCAGACCCACTACTTCTCAGAAAAATCTGGTAGAGCAGGGAATTGAACCCGGACCTCTTGATCTGTAGGCATGAACTCTGACCACTGGACCACAGAGGCGGTCCATAAGTTAGTCATAGCATCTGTAAATCAGTCAAATCATGAAACAGCAACCCGTACCAGGATCTAAACCCAACTCACCGTTTTATCCTGCAAGAGACTTATCCTACAGTTGAGGTTGGCAGTACTGCCAACCTGGACGGTAATGTTGGTAGCATTGGCTCCCAACTCCACTTCTTCGAAGTGTGGTCCCCACTTATGATCGTGATGGTGATGTTTATTGAGATTTGAATGAGTATCGAATATGTAACCAAGCATCGGGGCTTCCGTCTTCTGGTGGACGGAGACGCCTGGCGGCGCAACTGCGGCCACCTCGTTAAGGGAGTCTAGCGGCGCCGCTAGGCTGGGGGTGGGAGGCTCCTGGGTCACTGATGACGTAGTGGAATCTGGACAGAAAGAGACAACGCACAGAAATTAATACGAATGTGCAGCACGAAAACGTATTGGTGTAATTTCCTATCTCCAGCACTGCAATTATCATCTTGATGGTTTCGTAAGCCTAAGAGAATCCTAATAAATGGCAGAAACAATGGTCCGTAATGGAATTTCTGGTAACCCCCCACCCCATTCAAAGTTGAAATAGAAAACGTGACGTTCATTACTTAAAATGACATTTCTTCTTTCTTTAATTGCATGATGTTGCGTTACCATATATCAATTGAAAAGAAGAAATAAAAGTCGACTTTTCATATGTTTCCAAGTTACAGCACAATTAAGGGATTTAATCATTTATCTGTAAATTGTTCAATTGCTAGTCTTGTGGTGAGTTCATATTATCAGCTGATAGTCTTGGGGTGAGTTCATATAATCAACTTGTATTGTTGGTGAAAATTCATGTAGTCAGTTGCTACTGTTGGTGCAAATTTATATTATCAACTGCTAGTCTTTGTGTAATTTAATGTTATCAACTGCTATTCTTGGTACAAGTTCATATTATCAGCTGCTAGTCTTTGTGTAATTTAATGTTATCAACTGCTATTCTTGGTACAAGTTCATATTATCAACTGCTAGTCTTTGTGTAAGGCCGGTCACGGTAGCCGAGCGGTCTAAGGCATGTACTGTCTTCGCTCGCTTGGAAACCGGGATCGTGGGTTCGAATCCCACTCTGGGCATGGAAGTTTAGTTTGTGTGTGTGCGTTTTTCTGCGTTTGTGTACAGGTAGAGGCCTTGCGACGAGCTGATCACCCGCCCAAGGAGTCCTACCGAATGTGTAAGATCTAGAAAAACCGAAGTGAACGGAGAAGTTCATGGAGGTAGGCCTAGGCCCACTGGGGCTGTAGTGCCAAGGAAAAAAAAAGTCTCTGCGTAATTTAATGTTATCAACTGCTATTCTTGGTGTAGGTTCATGTTACCATCTGTTTTCTTCGGTGTCCAAGACCGTTTCGAGTCACACCATTGAAATATTAGTTATGTTCTATTAAAATGCAAAATTAGTGAAAATATTTGTTCTAAAGTCCAAAAAATATATAGACTCATATAAAAATGGGTTCTTCTTAAACTAATAATCGTGAACAGTGTTTACATTATCAAATGCAACTAAATGGGATAAATATTGTCAATTTTAAAGATTCTTGCTCTCACTCGTTCTTCATATTTCTCCTTAATAATTTAATGCCTAAGAAGACCGCCATGTTTACATTGTGTATAAGTTGCTATGAAACAGATACAATCCCAGTGTACGAGTAGTATAAGGACCTTAGGCCGAAGATGTCTGAATAGTGCGCTGGGAGAACGTTTCGACCTAAGAGAGAGAAGGTCCTTGTAATGGGAGGTTTGAGAAAACTTCATAATTAAGAGCTCCAAAATTTTTCATTCATCTCAAAATATTACTAAATTATTAAATCAAGGACGATGAGGTAATGGGACATGTAGCACGAATGAGAGAGGAGAACGATATAAAATTTCTGGTGGAAAAATCTGAATAAATGAGATCAGTTTGAAGTCCTAGGCATAGATGGGAAGATAATATTAAAATGAAACTTAAAGAAATAAGACGGGAGGCTATGGACTGGATTCATTTAGCTCAGGATAGGGAACGACTTTGTATAAAGTACCGGGTTTTCATTATACAGCTGAGCAACTCTTGGTTTCTTAAGGAGGCCTCTGCTGTTTAGAGTTAATTAGTTAACTTGTATGTCTTACAGAACTGTTCCATTTCTCCCATCATTTGTCCTGTACCATCAAGTTGAGCCTACTTCAAAATTGCCGCCTAATAGGTCCCCCCATCTCTGAGTAGTGAGAGAAATACTTTGGAACAGAATTGGAAAGTGAGTTGAAATGAGCTGAAATGATCAAGAATTCTCGTATGACCCCGTATCGTTGACGTACAGTGCTTAACTCAAACACGTGACAGTGCCCGTTTAATTCCTGCTATGGAGAATAATCCTACTTAAGCTTGGAAATGTTTAGGGTTCCGTGCCTTTGTGAGAAATGGATTGTTTCTGCCACATTTTACGCTAGAAATCCCAGCTTTGTTCAGAACCACATAAGCTCCGACATATATACGTCAAATGTATGCAGTACCATTCTGTGCATTTACTGTGCTTTTAGTACTAATATGACCCTATATGAATGATGAAGTAATCTAAGTTGTTATATTCCCAGCGGTATATATATATATATATATATTTCTCATGTTTTTTATGTATTACATGCAGACTAAGACCCGGGATAGCGCAGTCGATATAGCTACTAGCTATGGGCTGGACAGCCAATGGGTCGGAGTTCGAGTCCTGGTAGGGTTAAGAATTTTCTCTTCCCCACGTCGTCCAGACCGGCTCTGCGATCCACCCAACTTCTTACCCAATGGATATCGGGGGTAAAGCGATCGGGGTAGCAGTTTAGTTAAAAACATTAACTAAACTGATACTGGATTTTATATTGATATATTAGCCAGTTCTAGGCAAAGGCTAGGTAAAAACTGTGGGATAATAGCAGAAGCGAATGTGATTATTGCTAGGCAACAACTCCATAAACACGTTCCAACACGCGACAACAGGGATTCCATTGCTACGAGTATATCACCCCTGTGTGGAGGCGGGGTTGAATACCTCCACCGTGACCCTGCGAGTTGTAGGAGGAGGCTTAAAGGGAAGTCTCAAATCTGAGACAGTAAAATATGGGACTCGGACCCGAGAAACACTGCTCTGGCAAGGGCCAGCAGCATATACATAAGACAGACCAGTCCTCTCCTCAGAGAGGGCACCCCACAAAAAATAATATCATAACTATCAAACAGTAATAAATATCTGGTCCATGAAAGACTTACTGACTGTCTGACCGTCAGTCACAATGTGACGTTGACTTTGAGTTAAAGACAGAATTGTGTCAAAATGTAAATTAGTGTAAAGCTTGGTATGAAGCTACAGAGAAACAGAAATAAATATTCTATTAACTAAACTAAAAAAAACATACGAGTAATGTATATAGCCATCAAAAATCTTTAAACGACAAAGAACAAAATACAAAGAGCTTAAAAATACCGAAGAGAAAGTTTACTTTCTAAAGCTGGAAGCGGTGCAGAACAATTTAAAGGAGTAACATTGTTTCCTTCGTAAAATGAGAGGGAAAGTTCAGTTAATGAACTCACTCCTTTACTGTAGCTAAGCAGCTGTTTGTCCAAGACCCTTATACTCCAGAAATCCGAGAAACAGGGTAAGAGAAAATCAGGATGCTTATTTTATACCACAGATTCACTAGTAGTTAAGTTCATAGAATTTATCAGTGTATCTTAAGCCACATTAAAAAGAAACGTACTCAAAATGCTTTATAAGGGAGAAAAAATGGAAAGGAACTAGAATTTATGGAATGTAATAATACGTCTAGAATTTTCCACTGAATTTCAATTATCTCACTACTAATGATATTTAAAACTGTAAAAACTCCGTTGCTTCTAGTCCGACCTATACCGACCTAGCGACCGCCGCTTGTCGGCGTAGTTAGTGCAAACTTTTGCGGATAGAGGATCTGTAGCCAGAAGCTCTGACCACTAGACCACAGAGGCGGTCTATGATCTTACTGCTAACAGTATATAACATGCATAATAAATATTGAGTAAAATCAATAGTCATTCTTCTAACATGGTGTTTGTGCTAAGGTATTGAACCCATTTGGGTCGGATAAACATGCCATGGTGTGACTGAATAAAATCACAAATAACATCAATCATTATAGCCAAGCAAGCACAATACCAAAACGCCACTCTCGTTTCCGATAGATTTTGGGTTCGGTGATGGACTGTTTTCCTATATAATCCACTGCTCCATCACAGGGGCCGTACAATCACTCATTTGAAGTCAGAACCGGTCGCACTGCACTCCATCATCATAGCTTTAAAATTAATCACCCCCACCCTCTATGTTGACACTAAAATCCCTGTAATCGGATGTAAGTTCTCCTGTACACATGAAACAGTTGCCCAGGTGGTTACACTTGATGAATTCTACACATGGCCGAGGCTCGTTGGAACGTTTCCCTGATGCACCGTATCAGTCATCATCAAATTCTTCATTACTTGTCATTAAATTTCAGTAATTGATTACAAAACGAGACTAGAGCCTGTTAGGATTTACATAAATAAGAGATTAAGGTCATTTAGCTGTATATTACATTGTTTCCAGTAATCTTTTATTATCAGGCATGTAAAATTAATTATAAATCAATTTAAAAAGTAATATATTTCAGGAAATAGTTATCGCTATTAGCTGTGATACGTAGCCCCTATTATTTATTACTCTCCAAAAATGTATTTTCCATAAATTTTTCAATAATTATTGTGTTTACATTTCCTGTCTCTGCCTTGTAAAAAAAGAGGTAAAGCTATTCGTGTAACAAGCCGTGAATGCACGTAAAGTTGTGAGACGTCGAGGTTCCCACATGTTTTCTAGATAATCGGTTCACAGATGGCGGTGAGGTTGTCAGCCTTACGCACCAGCCGTCCTTTACCCCCCAGAAAGATTCCTGCTATTCATTTCTGTTAGAGGCTGAGTCGACCCCAGGGTCATAGTGAGGCTGGAAGGATTAGGTAAATTGAAAAATCCACTTCATTATGACTCGAACCCGCGACCTTGCGGATTGTAGCATAGTGCCTCAAACAACGACGCTATCTACTTTGTAAAGTAATATTATTCGCTGTTCTAAGGCAAGAGGTTTAAGTGGTTGTGATGCTTTGCATCCATCAGTATACACTTGCTGTAAATATCGGCTCACGTCACAGCACTGTTCCTCAACTTGTGGGACGCGTCCCACTGGTCGACGGATTTCGGGCGTGGGTTCTCCAAAGTGACAATCCCAGTTAATGATTAACATGATACAAAAGCGTACATAATTGTAAGGATATACTCCTTGGGATAACAGAGGTTTACTTTGCTGTGGTGGGACCGACGTTCCTTGACGTACTTATTTGTGGGACACAAGATGCAAAATGTTTTATAAGCACGGGTCTGCAAGATAGAAATAATAATATCCGAAACGTCGGAAATGCAACCTATATACAAACGGTGGTTAAGTATGTAAAATTGCCGTGTGCTTAATTCGTTGAGCACTATGTCATGAAGACATATAAGGGGATTGGTGGTATAGGTCCACTTTTCTTGACCTCGGCACTACATGGGTGTGAGCTGTTAGTTTCACGCCCCCACCCCTTGGAGAAAGGGCTCAAGGTACTGATGGATAGCAAGCTGGGTGGACGCTCTGGAGAAGATAAGAATTTTGCACTGCCGGGAATCGAAACCGAATCTATCACTACACCGCCTGAGCTATCCCGACTCCATATAAGCGGTGGTACCAGTTGTGTATACGGCAGACGTTAGTAATAGTAAAATAATCATAAACAAACATAGACAAAAGTGTCTGCAGGTTTTGCATGCCTTCGATTCTGAAAAGTGAATAAAGGGTAACGCAATTGGTGAGCCCATATTGGATCGCTGGGGATGAAGATATCTGTAAACAAACGGGGGACAGTGAAACACTCTGGAAAGTCTGCAGTGCTCTTGTCATGCAGAAACCAAACAGGCTTACAGCAGCATACTTTGAAGATCAAATATTGGAAGAGCCACTATACTGTATGTTATTCCACATGTATAGTTAAGCCATCAGTCTTGTAGGATTATAAAATGGCGTCTGTTAGGATGATGTTTCGTCGTATTCCTCCTCCTCGGACATCCGTTCTGAAGCTATAACAGGCCGTGGAGGCCCATAGGTTTGTGAGACGTCGAGGCTCCCACATTTTCTAGACAATCGGCTCCGAGATGGAGGTGAGTTTGTCAGTCTTACGCGCCGGTCGACCCTTTACCCCACAAGAAGATTCCTGGTACTCATTTCTGTTAGAGGCTGAGCCGACCCCATGAGCAAGTGCGGCTGGAAGGATTAGGTCAATTAAAAAGTCCAGTGATCTCATCTGGAAGCGAACCCGCAGCCTTCCGGTTTGTAGCATAGTTCTTCCATTGACAGATGTAGCCTATTTTAATTAAGTCGTATAACTTGAACTGTCTCTTAAGTGTCAAATGAACAGAAACCGTGATGTTGGAAGGATTGACTGAGATGTCCATTTGACATGTTGCAAAGCATTATGAAGTAACATGATTGGAGGTAGCCAACATTCGAGAGGCCTAAATGTGATAGTGTGCTGGCTGAAATTCGAATTTATATTCCTTACGAAATAAAAAGAATATATATTTCAGGTTCATAATAATAATTAATAGAGAGTGTCACTTGTTGTTTTAAGATATAACCTTTACTTCATACACACTTCGAGTTTATGACTTCTCACTCACTCACTCACTCACTCACTCACTCACTCACTCACTCTTGGAGCTGAGACCTTCTTGAGAAGCTGCCAATTGTGCAGCTACTCAAGAATTTCCCAACGTGTTATGGAACCTGAAAGTTCATTACCATGTTACAAGAGCCCTTCGCTGATCACTGTACTGAGCGAGATCAATCCAATCCATGCCATCTCATCGTACCCATTTTAGTATTGTCCACTCACCTACGTCTTGGTCTTCCCAGTTATGGCAACTCAATAATATTAAATTAATTTTTTTAATTTTGTCTATTTAAGTAGTTCCATGGCGTGCATTTCTTCAGAATCTGATATTCGCTCAGCTGATCTGGAAATTCTATGCCTATTTTGGAATCCGAAGTTCAGCTGTCGTCTGCAGAACCGTTTGCCGTTGGACTCACTCTCCTGATCAGCTATAATCCATTATCCGTCTTCACTCCTTTGCTTAAAACCGTTTCTAATATTATCCTCGCATATACTCAAAAGCGCCCCAACTGGTATTTTCCATTCGGCTTTAAAATCGGTCATGTATCATCTCTTCTATGGGAGTTTCCTTCTCCCCTGATTTCATCCTGCGTTATCAGCAGAGTCCAGTAGTGTTAGTTAAGAATACCTTGTCATCATTAATTAATTTCATCTAGTCAGTTGCTAGTTTACCCATTTTGGTCAAAATAACTTCCTCAGAATTCTGTTCTCAGGCATCAGTGTTCATTCCTTAAAATGAGAGGTATTTTTTTTCCTACAAAGAATAAAAGGTGAAAGTGTAGTTTCATAGGTCCAAGTTTTAATTTTCTCTCTTTTTTTAAATAAACACCATGAAGACAGAAAAGGTTAAATGAATTGCAGTGAGGTTACCCTAAATATAATTTATTTTTAATTTCTGTGTGAACATAATTTTAATTCGTTACAGCCATTCGGAAACTTCCTTTTAGAAAGGTTTCGTGGTTATCTTTAATGAATAGAGCTCATGTTGTTACAGTGTAATGGTCTCATTTTTTGTTACCGAAGTTATTAAAAACTACTTCACATTCTTTGAACAGAATAAGCTTTTGTATGGACTCTGGGTAAAGAATCTAGTGCAGCCCAATAAATTAGGGAAGAAGTTCTTTAAATGGAACTGCTGAAAATAGATTCAAGGAACATAAAAAGTCTCTCTGAAAGCAACCATTAATATGTACGACTTCAGCAGAATAAAATATATTTTACTTACTAAATATCAATGCTTAAATATACAGCGTACACACATACAAGTACATATACGCACAGATAATGAGCTAGGAAAGTGGTCCAATTTGTACTGAATGGAGCAGACTATGTGACATTTCTTTCGATAATGATATGTATAAAAATGGAAAGACAAATACATCTGAGTGGAACTCAGTTGTGTAAGAGCGTAACAAATCGTGTGTAGGTTCTTTGAAAAGAATTCATTTCTGTTCATTCGTTGCAAAGAAAAATGTGTTCCATTTTGAACGTAAAATTAGACAATCTTACGTCGATATTAATCGACTTTGGATACTATCGGATGACGCTAGGTTGAAATTATTAAACCCAATGAATGGCCACCAGGTTCTCCTTACTTCGATCCTTTCGAGTACTATATTTTTTAATAACATAATGAGTGTATGGAATTTTTCTTGGGCCCTTTTATACTTCAATAGCCCTTGTGTTAATTTACTGACGGCTGCAGGCTAATTTATGTTGATACAGATAATATTGTGGCGTATAAATCCGTTGCGAAGACATGACTCTCTAAAAAGCGGTTGCTACGTAACGCCCGCAACATACACGCACACAGGAATAGTAAAACGGGGCTATGCAACCCGTTTCTAAGCAACGGCTAGGTAAACACGTGCCCGCGGTAAACAAGCCTCAACAATAGAGAGGCTGTGTTTTCTATGTGGTCGTTGCTATGCAGTGGTGTAGTAGACACGCTTCAACAGTATAGGCAGTGTTTTCTGCGTGGTACATGCCGAAGAGTTATCTTCAAGACCAGGGCAGTTAAGAGTTGAGGGTACAGTTGTTGATTATTAAAAAGCAGGCAACTGAAGTGTCTAATGAAGATATTACAGAGGCATAGCCATTACGGAGAGCTGTTACTAAGCAAAGACTAGTGAAAGTAGACTGAGAAGACTTAATATGGAGATCAGCATTAGTGTTATATAGTTATTTGTAGTTACGATCTGTAAATGGTTAATAAATCTAGTCACCAGTCAAAACCACGTCTGTAGTAACTAATACACGTGACAATATGTTAAGAGTCAAATGACATTGGAGATGTTATGGGTGTTGTGTGTGGCGGGCATGGGCGAATGAAATATGCGCACAAAATTTAATTAGAAAACCGAATAAGAAAACACGTATTGATAAACTGAAACGTAGATGGGAGTAGAGTGAAATGAAATATCGGGGTGTGGGCTAAATTGAACTGGCGAAGGATATAGGAGGAATGGAAGTCACAAGGATGACACATTTCTGAAAAGAGCCGGGAATTTCTTTATTTCCTAAGAGACTACTATCTCGTCAAGAAATGTCCTGCTCTGCTGAGTTATTTGAAGTTTGTTTAATTAAATACGCAACATGTCCAGAACGGTTTAATTAAACGACGTAGAAGATCTTTTTTTGTAATGGTCAGACGTTATTGATGAAAGGAACGAAATTCGATTTCAGCTTCGTGTAGGCTGGAGATCAGATCCGGGTTAATACGAAACAAAATTAATTTCACCCAACAACTTTCAGTGTAGGCCCATAATAAAGCATAGCAGAGAACAGAGAGGAGACGAGGCTATCAAGAATCCCGATCCTGGAATAAAAAGAGTGGATGGAAAGACGCGTAGATAGGGCCACGCAATTACGAAAAGAGTCTATATATCGTACAGAGCGATTCATGTTGGATATTTCTATGTGCTGAATATCAGCAGACCGACAGAAATTATATGATGTTTGATGAAGATAAAGAGCGTAGAATCAAAAAGTTTGGAGATCTCTCTATTTAAAAATGCGGACGTACCGCCATGTTTTATGATCTTCCTCTGTGCTCTAGTGGTCAGAGTTCCTGGCTACAGATCCAGAGGTCCAGGTTCGATTCCCGATGCTACCTGATTTTCTGAGAAGTATCGGGTCTGGAACGGGGTCCACTCAGCCTCGTGAGGATAAATGAGGAGTTATTTCAAGGAAATAGCGGTTACGGTTTAGAAAACCGAGATCCGTTGGGGATCCGTTGCTCTGACCACGTGACACCCTCTATCCGCTAAAGTTGGCACTAACTTCGCCGATAAGCGGCGATCGCAAGGTCGGTATAGCTCGGTTGCGAACTAAAACGACAGATTTTGTTTTTGTTTTGTTTCATGAATGAAATAACCCACAAATTTGTCCCAGTAACCCTCGTATACCCACATACTCATATTATGTGTCAGTATGAAAGGTCTGATCCGATCAGGTATAACCTTTTGATCGGTGTCCAGTGTGCGCGTTTCGGAAGCCGAAAGTGAACGACGTAGTCGCAGACGAAGGACAGACACTGTAGTAGCGACGATACTTAACATTTATCACAGGGACAACAAAAAAACAAACTCCGTGGCCTGTAGTCCACAAGCGAACTATACCGACCGAGCGACCGCCGCTTGTCAGCGAAGTTAGTGCCAAATTTGCGGGTAGAGGGTGTCGCGCGGTTAGCTCAGTGTATCCCCAAGGCCTTTAATTTCAGTTTTCTAGACCGGAGCCCCTATTTCCTTGGAACAGCTCCTCAATTATCCTCACGAGACTAGTGTACAGCGAAATTAATGCCAAATTTGCGGGTAGAGGGTGTCGCGCGGTCAGCTCAATGTATCCCCAAGGCCCTTAATTTCAGTTTTCTAGACCGGAGCCCCTATTTCATTGAAACAGCTCCTCAATTATCCTCACGAGACTAGTGTACACCGTTCCAGACCCACTACTTCTCAGAAAATCTGGTAGTGCCGGCAATCGAACCCAGGACCTCTGAACTTGTAGTCAGGGCATCTGATATTTAGACCACAGAGGCGGTGCGTTTACTGCGTTTACCAGAAGAAAGTAATCGATTATTTAAAAGTTTCTATAGGAGTATTAGTTAATTGTACGGCCATAAAACTGAGGAATTAGAATGTAATTTATACACTCACATTCAACTTCTATAGATATACCTGCTACATGGTTGGTTGAGAGCAAGTGAAATTTCGAATCAAAGGTAAACCAAACAATGAAATTAAAAGCGTGGATTCTACAAACGTTCATTATCCCTATTATACCTTTTTAGAAGCTCGAATATCCGATTCATTTGTGTAGAGCTACATATAGGGAATATTGATTGTCCCTGTGTATACGGTTACCACTAAGTAAGGGGTGGTGGGGGAGGAGACGAAGGGCGAAATATTAAGGCCACGTGTTGCTTTATTTTGCTGCTGAACTAACGTTCTGGGGGCACAATCGGCAGCGTAGTTAGTTGAGACACTATATAATAAGCCGGAAGGTCGCGGGTTCGAATCCGTATTAAACCACTGAATTTTTTCAATTTACCTAATCCTTCCAGCCTCATTATAGCCCTAGCGTCGACTCAGCCTCTAATAGAAATGAGCACCAGTAATCTTCCTGGGGGGTAAAGGGCGGCCGGCGCGTACGACTGACAACCCCACCGCCATCTATGAGCCGAATGAGCAAAAAGTATGGGAGCCTCAACGTCTCACAATCCCATGGGCCTCCATTCGCGAAAACTTTAACTGTAGGAATAAAAAATCTATGGCATACTGGATATGAGAAAAGAGAAAAATACATGGAATGAGGTTTAATCAACAAAATGTAATAGCCTGCTTATACAGTCCAGTAACCCCTATCTCCTTTCACTTGCAACCAGCAAACTGCACACTTTTCAGATGCTTCCGTAAGCAGTTGCAGCAGATGAAGGCGCCCCTGATGCAGCATTCATGTAAGAGCATCTGTTGTCACGTGCACTGGTTTTGTGTTCCGCTGCCCTCATTAGAATAATATTACATGGTCACGTGTGAGGGGTTTGCGTGACTAATAGTAGCGGGTTCTGGATTGGATGATTCGATTTATTGACGCTTCGACTGCAGTTACAACCAATTATAACAGCTCACGATCAGTGACTAAGACTCGCTTCATTCCTTACGGGTCTACGAGTGTCTTCTCTTCCACTGTGACTGACTTGGTTCTGATTTAAGAATCGGCCACTTCTTCAGCTTCCGTTGTCCGCTGGTCAACACTCCACAGCTGAACAACAAATTCTCTTACGATCGTCTGAAGAACGCCTCCTTTACGAATGAATTTCGACCATTTTATAGCTTCTGGAGATCCGAATATCGATCATCACCTCGAAGAGTTCGTTCTATTCTGTTTTTCATTTGCCACGAGAAATGCTTACCTAACCGTTGTTCAGCAATTGACTATTCCAGCTTGTCACGGAAACGTGTATTAGTGAGCGGTTGGCTAGCAGTGAACTATTTCGGCTTTCAGGCGGTGCTTACCGAACCTCTGCCTAGCAACGGTCATATTCGCCACAATATTAAGGGGTTCTTAGGTTTTAGTAAAGTCACCCAAGTTAGACCGAACGTACGGGGCGGGCAGAATGTTGCTCCAGGACCTCCCGATCGGGTGTTGGACATCAGGCTAGAAACTTTACCCCGAAAACACATGACAAGACATCTCACGGTAGATGCTTAAGAGATAATTGCTTGAAAATGATTAAGACAGGCGAAAGATGTAGAGAATGATTTACGAGAGCTGGAATTGAAGGAATAGAATGGACTTCTGACATAGAGGAGATAGAAGTTCTTAGAGGCCCTGTAGAACCACGGAGTGAGGCAGCAAAGTAAGAAGTTTCATTGCACTTCAGTTACTTTACGTTACTTCGGGTAGCTTGTCAGATTATGTTGTGTTAGGCAGTTAGAGTGGAGGCCTGGGTGGAGAGTTTAAATTGCCTGAAGGTACTCTGGTATAATGCTTTATTCTTCACTTGGCAGTGATGAATAGTTACCCTTATTATGTACTTACTTACTTACTCATGGAGCTGAGCCCTTCTGAAGGATCTGCCAATTCTGTAGCTACTCAAGAATTTCCCAGAATTTTATGGAACCCGAAGGTTCATTACCGTGTTCACAAGAGCCTTCCATTGGGCCCTATCCTGAGCCAGATATATCAAATCCATACCATCCCATCCTATCTCTCTAAGATCCATTCTAATATTGTCCATCTACCTACGCCTTGGTCTTCCCTGTGGTCTCTTTCCTTCTAGCTTTCCATCAATATCCTATAGGCATTCCTCGTCTCCCCCATTCGTGCTACATTATCTGTCCACCTCATCCCTCTTGACTTGATCATTCATTCTTTCTAACCGTTTCCATGCCTAGGAAATGGCTTTATCTGACGGATGTACAGGGCAGACATATTATTTTGTGTACCCGAAGGCGGAGACGGAACCAGTCTCCAAAACTCAGTGACATTTAGAGTCTTACAGACTACTGATGAAATACAAACAAACTGCCATTGTGATAGTATTTTGTTCGAGTACAGTATTCAGTAGAGATAATACATTCATTCATCACAAGCAGTCTCTGTCTCTGTCTTGTGACCTCTTTCTGTTTTCGTCCCAATCCCATGTGCTCTATGTTCTCCTCTCTCTCTGTTTTGCGCTATACGTGTCATAGGAAATAGCAATATCTGAGCCTGAGAGTACTAAACGGAAAAATATGAACATAAGCTAAGTTCATAAACAGAAAAAAAAAAAGCAAGCCGTGAGCTCACCCCTATACCCGGGTGGGTATAAGCTTCAAAACATTAAGGTTAAACTTTTTTTAATCATATGATTCATGTCCACAAAACTGTCTATGAGATTTGTAGTTCAGATTTAAATATGAAAGGGTTTCTACATTTGTATAAATTGCTCATGAACGACTGGTAGAATATTGCCCGCATAAAAATTTTATATCCCTCTGAAACAGTAAAAGTAAAAATCCGAAAGCCCGATATACGTATATCTACTTTTATAAGGCTTAGGAGGGAAATTGCTATACGTAGCTGCCGTTTAAGCTATATTCTGTGATTATTTTGGAGAGTAACAGTAGCAAAATCGTCGTTTCGGGAAAGGTGGTATTGTGGGAAATTCATAGAAACGGTTCGGGACGGATTTTATTTCAGTGTTTTGTACAACTGGGGCAGTGAGTTCTGTAGACAGTGCACCCGTGAAGCGACCTTAACGTTTCGTGGATGATCACGAATTGGCTGGATGAACGCCCGAATTCTCTCGACTTGATTGCGTTCTCGGTAAACGAACTCAGAACTGGACGACTGAGAGCAAGTGACATGCGACTTAACTATTCAACATACATATTAAATCTCTTACACCCAGAAAATTACATGAACAGTATCGTCCTTACAGATAAATGTACTCCTCATCTTTCGAAGAAAGGGGCCTAACAGATTGGGTTCTCTCTCGAATCTTATTAACCTGCAGACTGAAATAGAAACTTTATGGCATTTTCATAAATTCAAATGGTAAAATTAACCCTGTGCTTAATTGATTAAGCACTATGCCATGAAAACATATGGGGGAGTGGAGGTAAATTTCCACCATTCTTGCCCTCGGCATTAGAGAGAGGTGAGTAATGAAAGTCATGCCTTGGCGGATGTACCACGGAGTGCATGGACCCCAGAGTCGGTCTGTACGCTTTGGAGAGGAGGAAAAAAATTCGCTGACGGGAATCGAGCCAGGGCCGTCTGGCCCACAGCCAGATACTATACTGACTGAGATATCCCGCTTCTTTCAAGCGACAAATAATAGTTTCAAACATTAAAATTACACTTTTTCTTGTCGCTGAATGCCGATCTGATATTTCCTCTCTCAGCCTAAGAACGGGAAGAGAAAAGATCTAAGAAGAGAACTCTGAAGAGAATATGTCACTTGGATCCGGGACAGCGGGGAGTGAAAGGGGGATGGACAATGTCATAGAACATAAAATGAATATTTTGTTGTCATCACTTACTATTGTCAAGTGTAGGGTGGTACATGTGAGAAGAAAGTCGGGTTCTAGTTCGGATGATCGCATTCATTAGCACCTTGAATACAGTGTTCCTTAATCACATTTAAATACAGCGCTATCGCTGATCTACACAATTTTCCGTTCACCCTTGCACACGCACTAGGATTGTCCCTCTTCATTAGTCGTCTCCGAGCAACGGATCCCAACACAGAAGCTGGTACTTCAAATCACCATGAAGTCTTCCTGCTATTTCGTCTTCAATCACTCTGGAACCTCGGAACTAAAAATTCTTCTGGACTCGCTCCTCCAACTTACGGCTGACCTGTAACTGCCCCTGAACTAACTCTGTTACTACATTCGCTTCTCTTATAAACACTGCACAGACCCCATGGAAAACACTGTCTCTGTTGTTGATGACGTCACTGCTTACGCGGAAGTGTATTAACGATCCGTTGCTTAGAAACGGGTTGTTCCACCGCTACTCGGGACGGACGACATAGAAAAAACATCCTCATCTATTGTTGTGTGTTGAAACGTGTTTACAGAGTTGTTGCCTGGCAACGCGTTAATCAAATTCGTTACAATATTATTGACGGTGATAAAATCAAGGACGGTCAAATGGGTGAGACGATCATGATGTTTTATATTCTAGCTATAGCTTTAATATTTGAGGCCAATGAGCTATGAAAGTATGTAGTTAATTTTGATGCATACGTTTGCATGGAAAGGAAAACCGCAGTCCTAGAGAGTTTATGGGGCCAGTTATGTACCAAAACTCTCTTCCTTGGAATATATGTCGAGTTTACTGAATCGGTCGATAGCGCTGGGAAGGAGGTCAATACCCACCTACGAAAATCCTCCAGAATCAGAATTTTGGTCTTTCTAACCACCGCTAACACCGGATTACAATATCGTCGTAAATTCTGTAAAAACTGACAACCAGTTTGTGATATTCATCCTAATATAAAACAGGATTTATAGATGACAAAACGTCTGTTGCATTTTAACATACTTGTACGTGATAATTATAAGCTGAAAATTGTATGGGATGCCTTTCGGACTATCTCATGAAGGGATCTGTTAGATGCGGCAACTTGACAGGTGTGGGTACATGGACTTCTAGTTCAGGGAGAATTTAATGGTTAGTTAACATTTTGTAGTTCCATTCCGTAATCACAAGCAAAGTCCTTTTTGAAGTACTAATAATCACTCAGATATTCAAGAATATTCTTTCCGTTTGTTACATCCGAATGTGCAATATCGTTTTCACAAGATCCGCTACTGTACCTTGTCATGGTAACCCAGGCCACACACTCACACCCTATATCTTGAATATCTATTTTAATATTGTCCTCACATCTACAGTTAGCTCTCACAATTGAGCTCCTCCTTATGGGTTTGTGTACATTTCCTTTTCTCGCCGCCTCCTATATGCCCCTTTCACACGTATCTCTCATATTTGATGACCGTGATATTACCTGATGAAGAACACAATTTATTGTGTCGAGGTCTAAATTTGAAAACCCGTTTCGGGGTTAGATGCCTTAAAAATGTGATCACAGAGACCGCGCGGCCTAAGGCATGAACCGCCTTCGCCCACTCAAACACTGGGATCATGGGTTCGAATCCCGCTTAAGGCATCGATGTCTGTGTGCGTTTATTCTA
Organism: Cryptotermes secundus; assembly: GCF_002891405.2. Lineage (NCBI taxonomy): Eukaryota > Metazoa > Arthropoda > Insecta > Blattodea > Kalotermitidae > Cryptotermes > Cryptotermes secundus. The sequence goes on from NW_019737391.1 coordinate 2,472,446, forward strand.
TGTTTGAGTTGTTCTGTGTGTAAGTGGCGGCCTTGCGATGAACTGATCTCCCGTCCAAGGAATACTATTGATTCTGTATAGATTAAGAAACTGAAAAGCGGCCAAGGCCCACAAGTGCTGTAAGATAGATAGATATATTTTTATTGCTAGTGGGGTGGGACTAAGTCCCTTGTACTGCGGCCACTTCTGGCCTATTGTACCAGCCCCAGATGATAGGTGAGGGTGATTGTGGAGCAATTGGTGGAATGAAGATTGGCAAGGGAAACCGAAGTACTCGGAGAAAACCTGCACCAGCGCCACTTTGTCCACCACAAATCCCACTTGACCAGACCCGGGATCGAACCCGGGCCGCCGTTTTGGAAAGCCAGCGACTAACCGCTTGAGCTATGGCGCGGCCCTAGATAGATAGATAGATATAGATAAATAGATTAGATAGATCTCCTTTAGGTATTCTACCAAACTAGACGAAAACTGTGCATCCGAAGTATTTACCAACATTATTTACCTCTGTAGACACTTGACGACGGAAATACATGACCACGAAGCAATCCTAGTTGAATCCTTTTATCTGTTCTACTACTGGCCAGACGGGCTGCATAATCGCCAATGTAAGCCTTAGACTCCTTCATGGTAATTCTCAAGGGATGAAAATTTATCTTCATCCAACGTAGCATTTATAAAGCATGGAATGAGGACGAAGCAAGGAGTATAGGAAACACAGCAAGAGGCTGTGGTAGTTGATTAAGTGCAGTGTAGCCAACAGCTGACCGAGTCGGAGTTTGTCAGCGGCGGGTGTGAGCCGAGAGAGGCAGAGACACGAGTGATTGATGCCTCCGAATGAATATACAGGTTGCGCTTGCTCTTCTTGCACTCGGCTCTAGTTCTTGATTTTATTTTATTACGTCTGAATGCAACACATCATTGAGGAGCGTTCTGAAAACCAAATGGGTAGTTTCCCTCTATTCAGAATGTTTACAGCTTTGGCATTTTAATATAAAGCTTTCAGGAAACTTCTTTATATTATAACAGGTGTTTGTGAAAGTATTTTGGATGAAGATTTATAAATGTTACTCTCGTACACCTAGCATTTATTAATCATATCTGTCTATAGTAATCAGGAAACGAAAACTCCCAGGAAAGTCGCGGTATAACTTTGGATAATAACTCATAGTAAAATATTTCAGAATATAAAATGGCTGGAGACCGCTTCTGTGGTCTAGTGGTCAGAGTTTCTGGCTAAAGATCCAGGTGTTGCGGGTTCGATTCCCGGCGCTACCTGATTTTCTGAGAAGCAGTGGTTCTGGAATGGGGTTCACTCAGCCTCGTGATGATAACTGAAGAGATATTTCAAGGAAGTAGCGGCTCCGGTCTAGAAAACCTAGATTAACGGCTGTGGGGATCCGTTGCGCTGACCATGCAACACCCTCTGTCCGCTAAAATTGTGCACTAACTTCGCCGACAAGCGGCGGTCGCTCGGTCGGTATAGTTCGCTTGAGGGCTACAGACCACGGAGTTTCTTGTTTGTTTGTTTGTTTTATAAAATGGCTGGAACGAAAAAAAAAGTAATATACGTATGGTGATAAAAAGAAGAAAAATACTTACTCGGTATCATATAATTTAGTCAAAATGTTTTGTGGTTCGTCTTGCTTCCTAAACATTAGATTAATAAGTAATGGTAAGGTAAAGTTGTCCCTGTAAAGTAAAAAGTAAAGTAAAAGTAAAGCTATCCCTGTAACAGGCCGTGGAGGCCCATAGGGTTGTGAGACGTTGAGGGTCCCTCATTATCTAGACAGTCGGCTCAAAGATGGCGGTAAGGTTGTCAGCCTTACGCGCCGGCCGCGCTTTACTCCCCAGGAAAATTATTTAATTAATTCCTGGTACTCATTTCTGGTGGGGGCTGAGTAAACCCCAGGGCCTAGTGCGGCTGGAAGGTTTAGGTCAACAGAAAAAATCCAATGACCTCATCGGGACTTGAAACCGCGACCTTCCGGCTCTTGGCATAATGCCTCAACCACCTACTCTACCGCGTTCCCCCAAAGTTATCGCTATGCTTAACTAATTAAGCGCAGTGCCATGAAGGTGTATGGGGGAGTAAGTTTACACATCCACATTTTCTTGGCCTCTATACTAGCTGAAGGTAAGTGGTTTACTTCATTAACATAATCGCGTTGCGGAACATTAATCCAGGCTTTCGCCGATACCTGCTGCCTTTGGGAGGTGCCACAATAGAAGCTTATGTTTATGAAAGCGGACACAAGAAAACATTTACTTCAGAATTGCTATTCTACGTACTCCAGGAATTATTCGCGTAATTTAATGTGGCCACAGAATAAGAAAACCACACAAAGGGCATACAGGAGAAGATTACACGTGGAATGGAATGTATAACTTCGTGGAAATAGAAATTGTGCCAGAAATCACACGTCATACAATACACTCTGTCAGTTGTGGAGAACACTGGTGCTACACAGGCAGCTTATAGGATTTTTCAAATGAATCGATTGCTCCGTTTCCATAGCCTGTTTGTATGTGTACGACTGTGATTTCGCAAACACAGAATGTATGGTATTGAAAGCTGTAGTTCCGGTGCTTGGCATGTAACTGGCACGTAATCCTGAAAAATTAAATGGCGAGAAGGGTAGAAGCAGAATTCAATTCGGGGCGCAAGGAAAGCCCCAATAAAGTAAAAAATTGACCACCATAACACATTACAGGTCTTACACGCTACAATATCCTTTCGACCCACTTTTCTCCCTCTTCTTCCCTATTTTTACTATTTTCACTACTTCTTTCATGTTTCTTTTTTGTGTTTACAGTCTTTCTTTTCCGCTTTTTCTTTATTCTTCCAACTGTGGTTTCTTTCTCACACATTTTCGTTCTCTCTTTTATCAAAGAAACTGTGTAGACCCGTGGAACATAAGACTGTAGCAGATGCAGGCTTTCTTGCCCAGTGATCGGTTTACTGCTGTTCAAGCAAAAGTGGATTTCTAGAAATATATAAAAGGAAGCCTTGTGTCCGTCTGTACAGAAGTGAACTCTGTCGCTAGTTGTATGATAGATCATCATGGCTGCCAGCAAGTCAAAACTGCTGTAAAACTCAACCCTTTGCAGCCATTCTGTTTGCGATGTTGCATGTATATCTACCGTAATCCTAGCCCCTCTTTAGGGACTTTTTCGCTTGACAACAGAAACCAGGGGTCAAAGAGTGTAGAATAAGGTACAAAATAAGGAAGAAAAAAAAAAGAATATACAAAGGAGGAAGTTGTATAGTGGAAGAAATTTAGGGGAAACGAATGGAAGATATAAAACCGTGAGTGGATTGAAGTAAGTAACTTGGATGAGGAAATAAATTTGCGAAAAGGAAATTGCGAAACGTCGTGCAGGAGAGTCACGGTAGTGTAATAAAAGTGTGAAGGACATGGGCAGGAAATGAAGCATAGGAAAGGGTACCATCGGTTGGGGCAAATTGAATTCAATCTGATGCGAATATCGTGGGAGACATGTTTATTTTTCAGATACACAGAATGCAAATAAAAACATATTCTTATGAATTATTTCATTGAAATTCCCTTGTTTCTAATTAATCCGCATCTAGAAGATTGTGACGGAATGAAAATTCTGTTTTGAAGTGCAAAATGATAATTTAAATGAAATAATCTCTTTCTAAAATTATAATATTTACATCAACAGATACGTCTGTCAGTCTATCTGTCTATCCATCTGTCCGCCTATCTGTCTATCTATCTATCTATCTATCTCTCTATCTATCTATTCCTGTTGCTCCCACTTGGAGCATAGGGTATCCATGAAACGCTTCGTTTCCCTTCAGTTTCTTATCTTAGACAGTCGGTAGGACCCCTTGAACGGGGGATCAGCCCGACGCAAGGCCGCTATCTACACAAGAGAACACAAACAGAGTAAAAGCAAACATCCATGCCTTGAGTTGGATTCGAACCCCCCATCCCAGCGTTCGAGCGAGCGAAAACTTTTCACGCCTTAGACCGCGCGGATTCTGTGATCGCCGGATTTATTCCCACAAACATAATATAATGATTTTGTCATGGTAAACTAAAATATCATATGTTTATTAATACTCTAATCACGTTGTGACTGTTTCTGCAAACTCTGTCCTCACTATCTAAAGTGTGATCAATGGAATTGGCGCTGGACAAGAAGGATATATTTCTCAACCTGGAAAAAAGAAATTCCACGACAACATTTTTTCAGATATTTCCCACATATTGGCAAAAAGCCGAAACATCATTCTACATGATGCACAAACATTATAACAGTACGGACTTAGTGATGTATGCACTCCCTTATTTGTGACTGTTACACTTATTAGACGGTTTTCATGAAACATTTTGCTATAGTAAATACAAATCACTCCGTCCAATGTGACGTATAAGTTTTTACTACGTTAAAACTTATCTCCCTTACATGTTTCGGTCCTTACGGGCCATCTTCAGAAGGAACATCACTACAAACTGGAAACTACCATCATAATAGGTGTTTTGATTTAAAATACATACACTTATATCCTATAGTGCACAGTACGCATAAAGTCGAACGTTTCAAAATCAGAGCAGCTTCCTGGTGTTGTAAAGTTTTTAAAAGTTTCTAGATGTTATTTAAAAAAACTTTATTGTCAATAGTTAAAATTTTTTAAACCACGTAAGTTTGTGTCCGTACTCCTATCGTCCTTCTTGTATGGGGCAGATTTTGTGCTGCCGGTCTATCTTGATGTCAAATTGGACGGAGTGATTTGTATTTATAATTGTTAGTGTGACGGACCAGAATGAAACAAATCAAATTTTGCTGTAGCCTTGTGGCTTTTATCCAGAATCACAACACTTTTATATTTAATGTTATTACTCTTATAACTGCTACTATAATTATTATTATTATTATCATTATTTTCGTAATCTTCGTTTTCGACAAGCTTAGGTAATTGACATGATTTCTTCAGGTCTGAACGTTGCCCTATCAGTCCACAACACACAGCGCAAAATATCAGGTTATGCTACAGTTTAGAGCAGAAATCATCGACAGAACTGGAGGAGAAGATTTTTGTCTCCTAGCTGTAACCCTTGTACCAGATATCCTTCACACAACGTATCATAGCAAACACATATGTGTTGTGTTCCATCTGATCTGGATACCGGCGCTGATATTCCCTCGATACAGCTCTGGTACTTCCATAAAAAATGCCGTACACGAAATGCCTTTTGGCATACTTCATCAGTAAATCATTCCGTTTCGTGTCTCTGCTTTGCCATCGGAATTTCGGTGAGTCACAAGCGACTGTAACATGAGCTATGTTTCGACGTTGCGAAGAATGTACCATACAAATATAGAAAAGAATCAAGAATATAATTTCGAAATGCTGTATTTCTGAAACGGTTGTGAATTGGAGTACTGTTTGTTTACGTCTTATGCTTCAAAATATCTTCTTTATACCAGAAAATTTTCTAGAGAACTTCGAATCATCGTGTACAGTCCTCAGAAAAATACGTTACGTTGCAATATTTTATATCAACGAACTGAGTGATTAGAATTCCTTATATTAATATTTAAACGCTGGACTTTTGAAATGGTGGTAGCTTAAGCTGACCCGATTTCATTTGAATGCCAGCTGCTGGTGCGCGTTTAAATGTCCTTTCCTGTTAGGACGCTTGCACTGTATTTGAAAATGCTGTATTTAATACAGTGCGTTCAGTTAAGGAGGAAACTTCGCAACACCGCTGACCCGACCCAACATTCCTCACAGATTGCTACTGCAACTCCTGATAGCAGAATGACTCATCAGCGCTGATAAACGCGCGCGTTACAGTTACCGTTACAGTAGCAATCTGTGAGGAATATTGGGTCAGATCAACAGTGTTGCGAAGTTTAAAACGAAATGCATGGGTTGAAGCCTGTGTATACATCAGCAGATAACAACAAAAATGTATGCAAACTGAACTACTATATTTAAAAACAAATATTTAGTATTGTGTACCAATATGTACACTTTGGTAACGATGAATCTAATACTAAACTGTGTGGTCTTAGTCCACAAGCTAACTATACCGACCGAGTGACCGCAGCTTGTCGGCGAGGTTAGTGCCAACTTTTGCGCATATAGGGTGTCTCGTTGTCAGACCAACGAATCCCCACGGCACGAGGTTGAGTGGAACCCGTTCCAGACCCACTACTTCTCAGAAAAAATCTGGTAGCGCCAGGAAACGAACCCGGAACCTCTGGATCTGTGGCCAGAAATTCTGACCAGTAGACCACAGAGGCGGTGTTCGATTAATCTGTCACTATACCGATATCTGTACTTTGGACGCTGAAGGCTAATGTTTATTCTCTTTATCAGGATGTCACTGCAAGTAGAGTATATCTCAGATATTCTGAGTGTTTGTCATCATCATCATCAGTAATCTGTCAAGACGACAAGTCCACAGTCTCTTCCAAAACAATTCCTCCATTTTATGCGATCTAGAGCTTTCTCCTTCAAATGACAGTATCCTCTTCTGTCCCCAAGGTCATCCAGCATCTTCTTACGTCTTCTTCCTCGTCTTCTTGTCACTTCTATCCGCCCTTCTATCTTTCCTTCAATAACTTCTTTTAGAAGGCAGTTTCTGCGTAAAACAGTGTTTGTCAGTATCATTAAAATAATTCTGTTCGTCTAAAGCAAGAAAAATACCATTCTTAGAAGTATAGAGGAAGATAGGGCGTGAAACTGATACACGCTACCCCACAAACGCTGATAGGTTCTCTTCGGAACAAACATTGAACACTTATTGTGCGGAGTTCTTTATTTACCCTACACCCTGCAATATCGAGTTCTGGTGACTAGCAATGAGCTTGAGCAGAAGGTTTCTTCTGCGCCTCCCTTATGCTGTGCTGACTATGCGCACAACATAACTCACAGGAGAAGGAGCCACGCTGCAGACTTTTGGGCTTGAAATAGGAATACTTCCCACAATATTGCTGTTACTAGAATTCAGGCGGAAATCGCCTCTACATTATGCATTTATGTGTGAGCTTCGTGAAGAGACACGTAACGACCATTGAAATATGTGACATTTTATTTAAAATCTGTTAATAGTTAAGGCAAACAATGGCTCTTTCCGTTACCTATCTGGCAAACACGATCTCCGTATTATGGGTTTATATACGTTAGTCATGATACGTAGAAAGGAGAGAAATATAAACTATTTGTATATGGATATTCCTGTGTCTCTGAATTATTCGTATTTCCTTTCAAGTTTTCAGTACGAATTTGCGCACAATTAAGAAAAATGACATGGTTGTTATTTTTATCTATCTATCTATCTATCTATCTATCTGGCTCTGTGTCTGCCTCTCTGTCTCTTTGGATCTCTGAAGGCGCGTCCACATTACTCGTGCTCCTGCTCGTGTGACTCGCTATGCTCGCGAGTAATTTGGACGATATGACAAGTCACGAGACAAACTAATTTAAAAACTATAGCCAATATTTTAAAATACGACTACAGCCTATACACAAAATGAGTAAATATACGGATCCTCACGCGCCGAAGCCTGGCGAGCAACTGAAGTACTGTGGACGATGATTTATGGGCACAAGTAAAAGCCAGACGAGTCTCCCGACGATCACAAGCCTGGCGAGCATGAGTAATATGGACGCGCCTTGACTGTGTCCCTGTCTACCTATTTACCTACCTATATATCTATTTATCTATCTGTCTGTCTTTCTGTTCCTCTATCTCTCTATCCGTCTGTCCGCCTGCCCACTCATCCGCCAGCATACCCACACACCCGCCTATCTTTGAGTTATCCACACGTCCATTCTCCTTCTAAGCCTCATATCCATATATCGCTCTATCTAACCTAATGAAGTCTGTTTGCCCGTCGGTCGACACACTCATCAAATATTTCACCCGTGTCGAAATGTTTATTCTCATATGAATCAAATGAAATGTATGGGATTTGATGTTTTCGCAGCAGGGGCTATAAAGAGCCCCTTCTTCTGGGATGTAACGCTGTATATATCGGCGAAAATCAAAGAAATATCGGAAGAACATATGGTCTCTGCCTGCTACTTCTTCTTCTTCTTCTATGGCGCAACAGCCGATGTCGGGCCTTGGCCTTCCTTATCAAGCCCCTCCATTCCTCTCTATCCTGCGCTACTCCCTTCCAGTTCCTTACGCCCATTAACTTCTTTGCATCTTCTTCCACCGCATCAATCCATCTAGTTCTTGGTTTCCCAGTACGTTTCCTACCGCCTGTTGTACTGTACAGTATTTTCTTTGGGATACGCTCCTTAGCCATTCTCTGTACATACCCAGCCCATTGCAGTCTTTTATCGTCACTGAGATATCTGGCGCCTTATATCTGCCTGCTACTTATTGCATGCTAATTTCTTACTTAGTTCATTCTTGGACCCCAAGAATGAAGGCGTTATATTCTTCTGAAATGTCAGTTGAGTTTATTTTGCCTACATGATGTTATTTTCCAGAAGAGAGAACTCTTAATTCCTGTATGCTCTTCTCCTTTAGGACTGGAGGTTAACTGCTTGGACTCTCTTTCAGGTTCAGTACCGTTACTGAACATAGAACAGAATTTTTCAAAATAAAAAGAGCAGTTGATGTTTTGAAGGAAACGGTAAAGTTAATAGAATGCTTCGTAGAAGGAAATGGGAACTAGGCTGATCAAGGTTAGCAAGTGTGTCTTCTGCCTTTAGAGAATATCACGCGAAGGGATTCAGTGGTGGGAAGGTAGACAGAGAGTCTATTAGACTGAAAGATCTACGACCGAACTGTCTCAACTCGGTCGACTGAGCAGGAAGCAAGGGGTTTGAATGGTAGTAAGAGAAGGCGGTGTTTCCTTCAACTTCCGCTAGGGGAGTTACTTGCCATCTTTCTCAATTAGCATACAAGGAAACTAGCCTTCTCTGTAGCTGATCTGCCTTCTAGTCCTGATGTATATCAGTTTGAATGAGCGTGTCGGACGGCGTGGTACAGCCAGATTGACGACAGGTCATGAAGGGTATGCAAATACGTTAAGCAGTATGACGAAGAACGGAACTATATTGACAAGACAGCACCGTGTCACATTTTATTCTGAACTGCCGTCCTCTGTTTCAAACCAGTTCTTTCCCGTTCTTAAACCGTTTCAATGTAAAATACGTTGAGATGATTCTTCATAGTGAAGAAATGAAAAAAAGTTATTCAGAGCGAGATCTGGCGAGTGAGCGAAATATTACAGGACCATGATTGATTTCTAGCCAAAATCTCTCTGGGGAAGCACTGTTTATGGGGGAATGTTGTAACGGTGGGTGGAATGACTTATCGAGGAAAAATTCTAGCCTCCCATGACGAAGCCCTTTTCTCATACGTTCCGAAGCTTGAAAGGAAAACCTCTGGTTGATACACTGACTCGTGCGGCCAACTCTCCATTTTCTAATTCTGTGCAGCCAAAGAAATGTACTAGAATTTTTATGGCTTTTGATTTTACATGAGAGACCACTTCTATAGTCTAATGGTCAGAGTTCCTGGATATAGATCCAAAGGCCCCGGCTTCGATTCCCTGTGCTAGCAGATTTTCTGAGAAGTAGTGAGTCTGAAACGGTGTCCACTCAGCCTCGTGAGGATCATTGAGGAGCTATTTCAAGGGAATAGCGGCTCCGGTCTAGAAAACCGAGATTAACTCCCGTGGGGATCCGTTGCGCTGACCACGCGACATCCTCTATCCGCAAAAGTTGGCACTAACCTCGCCGACAAGCTGCGGTCACTCGGTGGGTATAGTTTGCTTGAGGACTACAGGCCACGGAGTTTGTTTTCTTCTTTTGTTTTGTTTGATTTTACATGCGTACTTGCTTGAAGATGGCCGATGCTGGACGGCCCCCTTGTCTGCTCTGTCGCTTTGTCTTACGGTCATACTGAAGACCCATGTTTAATTTCTGATGATAACTATGTTCAGACATTCCAAATCAGAAAAAAAATTCGTGTTTATTTCAAAGCATTTATCGCCCATATTCGTAGCGGCTAAACGAACATTACTTTAGTTAAAGCAGAACATCTCTGAGGTTTCTTGCGAAAGTGTTTATGCATCCATGTACCTAAGCACCATGCCATGAAGGCGTGGAGGCAAACATTCATGCATTCTTAACCTCGACATCCGAGTGATTAGTTCCGTACACAAACTGCTCCACTTCCGGGGAGAAATCATCCGGTATCCGTTAGTTTCCAGAGTCTTCTGTACATGCTGTAGGAAAGCAAAAATCTCTCCGTGCCACGAACCGAACCCTGGTCATACAGCCATAGTTATTTCCTTTAAATGAAATAGGAAGCTCCTATCAAGTCACCCGTCTTGTTTTATCTGTTAAGTAAGAATTGTGTGATAAATATGAGAGACGGGTTAATGGCACGTACCACAAGAAGTAGTGGGCAGTGTGGTTCCACAGTACTGAGCTAGTTGGTTCAAATGATACTGCGGTCTTCTGACTCATGACACAATGTATTGTCGGCTTGTACAAATATTTCCGAGTAACATTCTCCACATTCAACATTCAATCATGTATCATGCTACACGGTGACATGAACCTGAAGAAACCAGTATGAATCTCCATCGGCCTGAAGACCCAAATTATATATGTGATAACATGACAGGTTTACTGGGTTCATTGTAAATTTCCTTGTTCTTTTTGACAGATGCTGGGATAGTATACAAAAATAGGTATGATCACTTTCTTTCCAATCCTCTCAAGTTCACTGAACATTAAATAATCCTTATAGATGATACAGCGTCATTAAAAAGCCTACTAAAATTCCAGTTTTGGCGACAGTCGTTATACAACATGGTACCAAAACGCTGCACTTGACACAGCAAAACGAAGAATACGCCAGGCAATGGCCAGCGGCATTTCATTTAAGGTTTGAGTTGGATTTGGAGAACGGAGTCAAGAAGTTTGTGATTTAGCTGTGAGGCTTAACCTTCCCCGGCCATTGCACTAAAGTTGCTGACGTTGGTTACTGCTTGCCATTCTTTGGTTCCGATGGAAAAGCCAGAATCCACATCAAAGGAAATACAGGAACTCTACACGTGAGGCGATTTAATGAGAATCGAATCAGCACTTTTACACGGCATAACAGTAACCTGCGAAGACTGCTATATTATGTACTGTAGGAAATAGAACAGAAATAAAATGTTATTTCCTATTGCTACTGTGTCCCCAAAGAACAGAGGACTATATGTATCTAGGAATTGCTCCCTGAGTATATAACGTTCCGTGTAAGATTGTGCTCTGTGTGGATTATACGGGCTGTAGGCTTTAGCGACAATTCTGTAAGAGTGGTCACGTTCCTAACAAGGATTCCTATACTCCGCCCGATATTGGAACGAGGTTACGTCATCGTCAGTTCGTGTTGCAGACGGCTATGCCATCTGTGTGACGTTACTAGAATCTATCTTCAACACACTCTTCGTTATTCATATGCCGGTGGCAATTTGACATACACTTACACAAGAATTTTCTTTCTTAAGTTTACGTACACAAAAATGTGACGTAGACATGCTCATAGAGTGGATTAACTTTACTTTTGGTTTCCTATTTGTAAATTATTTCATTTCTACGAAATATTTCTTTGTCACTACATCTATATGCGAACGTATAGTAATAATTTAATATATTATATTGTTAATTTTGTTAATTTCTCACTACTTGATATATATATTAGTGTTTTGATTACAGGTTAAGCTCTAAAACAGGATGTTTGAAGTTATTCGAATTGCAAACTCAAATTATCTGGCCAATGAAATATCGTCCTCATTAAATGAGTGTGGGTGTCTATAATTTACACTACATTTTAACATAAATCTTTACGTTTACCACAAATCATATCAGAAAATAATGAAAATCATATATTAGCAAAATAATTCTTGAATCGCAAGATTTCAACTGAAAATATGTTTTGAATATAAGTCCCTCGTGATCTTCTGTGGTTCCTAAATCAACTGCTCATATATTGTTATTCCCTTTGTAAGTACAATTTAACGCGTGAGAATATTGAAACAGGTTGCTGACGAGAATATTTGGACCTAAAAGTGTGGAAGTAACGCGAGACTGGAGAGAAGTATGTAATGAGGGGGTGCATAATTATTTCTCTTCATCAAGAATTATGTAGAATGTAAGATAGCGCTTTTCTTGAGCAAGATAAATCCAATCCACACCTTCATATTTTTCTGAAAGAAGGTAAAGCTATCCCTGTAATAGGCCACGAAGACCCATATGGTTGTCAGAGGTTGAGGTTCCCACATTTTCTAGACGGTAAGGTTGTCAGACTTACGTGTCGGCCTCCGTTTACCCCAAGGAATATCCCTGGTACTCATTTCTGTTAGAGGCTGAGTCCACCCCAAGGGTATAATGCGGCTGGAAAGATTAGGTGAATCGAAAATATCCACCTCATCGGGACTCGAAACAGCGACCTTCCTGCTCCATGTATTTATTTAATATCAATTTTAATATTATCTTCTGATCTATGCTCACGTGTCACAAATTATCCCTTTAATTCAGATTTACCGAATAAAATATGTTCTTTTCTATTTCTTCCCATAGACGACTGCGCCGCAAAATGGAATTGTATGACAATGTGTTAATACTCCAATTTGTATCGGGCAGAGTTGGACCTGGCCGAACTGGTGCTCTTTGTTTTCAGTAAAAATGTTCCACAGTATATAACTTATTGAGTCAGATCTACAAATCTAGGGGGAAGATATGAACATTTCTCTATGCCAGACATAAAATTGTTCCCCGCTTCGACATATTCCAGCGATAGTCATAATTTATGACGTCATATGTCTCTAGAACTGAACTTCCTTCCTCGCCAAATTTGATCTTTATATTCTTACCGAATGAAGAATTCGTGCTTTAGTACCGTCATAAATATTTCTGTCACGTTTCTTGAAGCACAATAAAATTGACGAAACTTACATTCTAAGAAGCTTCCGCTATTCAGAAACACTTTTACTTTGTACATTTTTCATAAAGAGGTCAAATGCATGCATTACAGGCTATTAATAAAATAACAGCGAACAGAATCATGCAAAATTCGTAAAGACTTGGGATTATATATAGCCTAGGTTCCTTATATCAGGAGAGTTAGTGTTTAGTTAGAGAGCCGATTAAAACATCTCCGGCTGGCCGTCTCGCATATATCAACTCGAGAACTGCTGAACAAATTTTCATGAAATTTGGCATTAGTTTTACTCAAATATTTTGGTGCACTGTACTTTTTATTAAAATCTGGTAAATTAACAACTACTTTACAGAAAGCCCTGTATGCGCTTCATCATTCATCTTGAGCATATAAATAGTCGTATATACGTATATTGTCACGTGTTCAGGGGTCTGTTGCGTACTACATTGCATGATAGGATTTCTTGACAACTTATGCACGCCACGTTCATGGCGTAGTGCTTATCTAGTTAAGCACAAGGGACAACTTTACTTTTGCTTACTTTTAAGCCACTTTACCTTAATTACAGGGTTTACATGAAGGTTATGAGAATCAGTATGCATAGTCCATCAAGAAAGGTGGTCTTTAACGAGATTTGAGTTTTACTCGGCCGTAACTATGAAGATGGTTCTCTTTAAGATATGACGCGATTTAGTCTTTAGATATTTAGCGACGTTTCGGCTGAACCTCTGAAACGTCAGAAAATACCTATCAGGATATCTATTTATCTCTACATATCCTGTTGCTCCCACTTGGAGCATAGGACATCCGTGAAACGCTTTGTTTCGCTTCACTTTCTTAATCCTAAGACAGTCGGTATGACTCCTTGGACGGGAGATCAGCACGTAGCAAAGCCGCTACCTACACAAACAGAGCATAAACGCAGACTTCTGTATCTTGAGTGGGATTCGAAACCAAGATCACAGTGTTCGAGAGAGCGAAGAAATATCATGCCTTAGACTGCTCGACTATTGTGATCGGCTCCTATCAGAATACACGGCATCAAATCCAAGAAGATAATAATTTTTAATGGCCTCTTATACATGCAATATTCCACGTTCACTTGCATATAAATTCCTGAGACATTTCATTCGTATAATTGTGTAAATAGAACAGGACAGATGCCCTTGATGTCTATCACAGAACTGGCATTAATGTCTACAGCAATTAGAAAGGCGTTAAAATAATCGTAAAACACTAATAGACTATTTTATGTCCCCTCAAAATTGTCTCACCCTGCATATCCCATGACAGCACGTTTAATAGTTAATTAAATCTTCAGCCCGTTAAATAATTTAAGGGCTAGTTCACCCATAGACGTCCGCACGTGTGAGATTGATGGTACACAATTCGATTTGAACACGCACAAGGACCATAGAGCCGAACATTACAATTATCCGTTACAGAACACGGCGAATTAAACCTTTTCAGTGACTGCATGTCACAGCCCATAACCGACAGAGGGTGCTGGTGGTCTCTTCATCCGTAATGATCCAGTTTAGCGATTTTAGATCGCACCACTCACTCTCCATTCATAACTCTGCAGGGTGTAATGAAGAGTAACAACATACACGAATTCCTAAACCATAAAACTGAAAATTCGGAACAGAGTCCGTCTTGAGAAGCCAATAACCTCTCATCTCTTCAGGATATTGCGATCTTTAATAGAATCCGATGATTCATTGTTGTGTTCAATACAAGCCGCCACTGGTCCCCATTTCGTGCCACATCCACGAGTTTTTATCTCCGTCATATCTCTGCTTCTTTCTCAGCGTGGTTTCCTCTCTTCAACAATCTAAGTTCGAGGCTCGGTATTACATTCTGTAACATCATATTTACCCCCATCCCCAAGCTGAAAGACACCCCCACCCCCTTGTCAGTCAGTCAGCGAGTGATTGCTCATATTCGTAAATATTCGTAAAACTGGACGTCTGTCTATCTATATCATGGCAACGCTTTGATTTCTGCAAGCATATTCGTTGCTACGAAACGTGCTCGAAGCGAGCCGTTGTCTAGCAATTGACTATTCCATCACAGTATCACAGCGTGTATGTATTTTGTTTATTGCTAGTGGGGTGGGACTAAGTCCCTTGTAATGCGGCCACTTCTGGCCTATTGTAACAGCCCCAGATGATAGGTGAGGGTGATTGTGGAGCAATTGGTGGAATGAAGATTGGCAGAGGAAAACGAAGTACTCGGAGAAAACCTGACCCAGCGCCACTTTGTTCACCACAAGTCCCACATGACCAGACCCGGCATCGAACCCGGGCCGCCGCGGTGGAGAGCCAGCGACTAACCGCTTGATCTATTGCGTGGCCCCAGCGTATATGTTAAAGGATAAGAATATAATTTTCCATGAGAAAAGTACACATAATTTGGGAGATTCTTGTGGCAGGAAAGGAGTGTAACTATAGTTAATCCGGCCAAAGTATTATCGAGGTCGGTGGGGATAAGATTTGCTAGGAGAGGTAAATGTGTTCCCCCACCTCTACCAACATAACCTGCCTGCTGGCACCCCTTCCCCAACGCTAGCAATAGGAATGGAAGAGTCTTGATCTTCGAAAATTCTTTACGCAACTCCACTACAAGTTTTTGCTCTTTATCTGAAGCGAAGCTATGCGTAGTGGATGCAATATTTAAACAGACGCATTTTAATGGACATGAACTGCAATTTGAAAGCCTTTCACCGTGTTCTTTCGCTTTCCCATAATTCATTCTATCTTCCTACCGCTGCCATTAACTCTCCAGAGTAGTGATTGTGGTGGTATAACCCATTATACCTGACATGTTACGCATATCCACTTCATGTGACGTCATTAGCAACGTGAGAAGTAATTAATTGAATGTTTAATGGCTCCTTCTTTAGCCTCAAGGTATTGTGCGTTATAGACGAAGCGGAAACATCTACCAAGCCCTGGTATGCTGCTTTATGAAAGAATAGTTGAAAAATCGTTTTTATAAGCTTGCTGAGCTGGGTTCTGGGGATCGATGCTCTGCGTAGGAAGTGTGATGGATGTTCAGTGTGTCACACAGATTTCCCTCTTCCTTGCTGTTCTCAGCGACATCTGTGTCATTATTCATGCCACATTATCCCTTGTTGTATGGAGTGGCATCGGCCCCCTTTTAGCCGCACCATTATATGCAATACGGCACAAAGTACATCTTTGAATATATATATATATATATATATATATATATGCCGGGAACCCAATACTTCAGAGCACTACCTACGGGTCGTATCAGACAACTCTGTTGCTACTATAGCTTCTCTCCTACATCATGAACAGACGCTCTGCTTTTGCGGTACCGACGTTTCAACATGTAAAGAACATCACATGCTGGTCAGGTGCATTGAATATTTTTTTTTAATTTTCTTAGTGGGGGGTGGAGTTCAACTGGGNGCATTGAATATTAAGTCAGAGATCATCATATTTGCAAACAAACATTCTAATCTGGTAGTTCCAGTCGAGTCCCTTAGAAGCTGACTCAAGCCCAGAAGGTTATTGAATTTCTGATCTTATAAGGAACCTGAAGGTTCATTATCGCGTGCACAACATCATGAAGCCAGACTCCATTCTCACATACCTGAATCCAGTTCACATAAAATTTCTCTAAGATTTGTTTTACTAATTTCCTCCCACCAAAGTTTAAAGTAAGTTGTCCCTGTGCTTAACTAATTAAGCACTACGCCATGTGTGGATGTATAGACTCATGTTTTCTTGACCTCGGCGCTAGCTGGAGATGTGTGGTCAGCTTGACGCCACGGCCGCTTTACTCCAGAAGAAAAAGCCCCACGTACGTATGAATAAAGAGTGGGTGAACCCCAGAGCAGGTCTGAACGGTGTGGAAAAAAGAAAATTCTTGACCCTACTGGGACGCGAACTCCGACCTCTCGGTAGTACAGCCTGTAGCCCGTCGCGATACGGACTGAGCTATCCTGGCACCTCTCCCACAAACGCTTAGGTTAGGGAAGTGATAGTTTCAGATGAAGTATTCCAATTGAAATGTAGTACATTTTCATCTTCCCATGCACGCTGCTGACCCGCCTACCTCATTACCCTTCATTTGAACCACCCAATTATAATGTTTATTTACTCACAGGAATAATGTATTTATTCTTAAAAGTAATTAGTAATAAGTACAGATTGTAATGTTTCTAATAATAAAAATATTGCAATTGAAAATTTATATTTTTTAAACGGCAATAATTATGAATAGTACCATCTTCTGAGTTATAATTAGAATGATCAAGTCAAAGAGGATGAGGTAGGCAGGTCATGTAACACGAATGGGGGAGACGAGGAATGCGTATAGGATATTGGTGGGAAAGCCAGAAGGAAAGAGACCACAAGGAAGACCACAGGGAAGGTGGGTGGACAATATTAGAATAGATCTTAGAGAGACAGGATGGGATGGTATGGATTGGATAGATCTGGCTCAGGATAGGGACCAGTGGAGGGCTCTTATGAACACGGTAATGAACCTTCTGGTTCCATAAATTGCTGGGAAATTCTTGAGTAGCTGCAGAATTGGCGGCTCCTCCAGAAGGGCTCAGCTCCATGAGTAAGTAAATACCATCTTCTGAGTTGTGACGCCGTGTAATCTGGTACAAATTTACCTACATTTTTTTTCCTTTGGAGCTACAGCCTCTATATGGGCCTTGGCCTACCTCCATGAACTTCTCCGTTCACTTCGGTTTTTCTAGATCTTAGACATTCGGTAGGACTCCTTGGGCGGGTGATCAGCTCGTCTCAAGGCCTCTACCTGTACATAAACACAGACAAACGTACACACACACACACACACATATGAAACATGAATACCCTGAGTGGGATTCGAACCCACGGGCCAGTCTTCCAAGCGAGAGAAGACTGTGCATGCCTTAAGACTGTATTGCCGGCAGTCTCTTATGTAGGGCGTTGATGTTGGCCAGTGAAGGGCAAAGTTGGCCGTAGCTGCCTTCTGCGAAGAGTAAAGGTGGACACAGCTGCACACTGATAAATCACCTGTTAGCGATTCTGTGGCAGTTGTTCATTATGTTGCCTCACCTTGATAGTTGTTGGGCGCCACTCAGTCGGGAAACATGGGACTATCACCAGGGCCGTTAAGTGGGCCTGCTTCAGCAAAGACGGTCAACGAAACCACAACAACTTCATAAAGGTTCGGCCACATACAGCGCTACGCTATGTTCGCTACGTACGCTGTGTACACTGCGAGGCAGCTAACATAGGGAACATGGCGTACGTAGCGTACGTAGCGCTCTGTGTGGCCGAACCTTAACACTCACACACACTTTATTTAATGAGTTGTAACTACAATTTTGTTACACTTGAATATAAATCTGTATACAGTTCTTTGTCCTCCTTTTGTGAAAAACGGAACGTACATGGACATGTCTTCACCGTTCGGAAGCTATTTAGCGTCTCTTCTGGACAGAGTGCTTTATATATCGACATCTCAGCGTCAGTATGATGTCATATTACCTTTTCAGCAAGCTGATTGGCTGTTGGTGGGAAGTACCACTTTAAAGACCATAGCTACCTACCCCTTGGGCTTACATCAGCCATCATAAAACAAAGAAAGAATTAAATCACGAGTTTCGCATGAGTCACAAGACATTTCGTCATCCTCTTTCAATACATTTTTTTCCTGTGGCGCTACAGCCCCAATTTGGGCCTAGGCCTACCTCCATGAAACTCTCCGTTTCACTTCGGTTTAATAGATCTTACACATACGGTAGGACTCCTTGGGCGAGTGATCAGCTCGTCGCAAGGCCTCTACCTGTAGACAAACACAGAAAAACGCACACAAACATCCATGCCCTGAGTGGGATTCGAACCCACGATCTCCGTTTCCGAGCGAGCGAAGACAGTGCATGCCTTAGACCGCTCGGCTACCGTGACCGGCCTTTCAATACATAGTTCACGGCAATTTATAGTGCGTAATAATGTACGCAATTCTCCCAAACTCATAATTTAAGTTCTGTTAAAATATAAGAGTTACAAAAATTGAAGGTATGCATAAATTAGGCGAAGTATATTACTAAAAATGAGTAATCGGTTACAACCGCTCGACTACTGTGACCAGCAATATACTGTCTTCATTTTTAGGGTCAAATAGTAAGGGAGACAAACAAGAATGAGCATTCTGTTGGAAATTTAGGAGGTACAGAACTCCGAAACGTCAGTAATATTGTGCTAGACTACACAACATCACATCCCACAAGATAATACTCTTCTGATACTTACTCTATTTTACGTCAAAATACTGCCTTCATTCCCAGCAAATTTAAACGTTGTGTATAAATGAGTAGTAGGGATGGCACATGCACCTGCTTACCTGTCGTGATGCAAGTGACGATCTGCATTGCCATTGTCAGAAGAGAGATCCTCTTCATGTTTGCGCTATCCCAGGCGTGGCGGGCGCATTGTTCTACGCAGCTCCTGATGGTACATCATCTGCAACAGACACACCAGTCACCAAGTCACCAATTAACTGGTTCACTAATGAAGCGAATTGAAACTACGTCGCAGATACTTTTTGTGGTCGTGTTCACTTGCCAGAATATACAAGGAATTAGATACAGCATATGCATAGAAGGGACTAGACTTACAGTAATAAAAATAGAATAAACTAGACTTAGAACACGCGCTGCAAAACAGCAAGCGTACATACAACTTTGGTTCGAAGGACACTCCTTAGTAGTTCGGAGGAGAGATTGAAGGGTCTTCTTAAATTACTACCTTACTATAAACGTAAAGTTGTCCCAGTGCTTAACTAATTAAGCACTATGCCATGAAGATGTATGGGGGAGTGGATGTATAGATCCACGTTATATTACCTCGGCACTATTTCTAGGTGAGTTGTCAGCTTCACGTCCTGCTGTCTTACCCCCTGGGAAAGAGTCCCTGTATTCACTGGCTATGAGGTTGGGTGGTCCCCAGAGCCTGTCTGGACGACGTGGACAAGATAAAAATTCTTGACCCTACCAGGACTCCGACCCCTCGGTCGTCCAGCCCGTAGACAGTCGCTGTACCGACTGAGCCATCTCAGCTCCACTGGAATGGATAGTTACCGAGTTCATAAATAAATCTGTTAATATCGTCCTACTGCAGGCAGAAATATTGAAAGACCAGTAAACAAAACAAACTCCGTGGCTTGAGTCCGCAGGCGAAATATACCGACCGAGCGACCGCCGCTTGCCGACGAAGTTAGTGCCAAATCTAGCGGATAGAGGGTGTCGCGTGGGGAGCGCAACGGATCCCCACGGCCGTTAATTTCGGTTTTATAGACCGGAGCCGCTATTTCCTTGAAATAGCTCCTCAATTATCACGAGGCTGAGTGAACCCCGTTCCAGACCCACTACTTCTCAGAAAATGTGGTAGTGCCGGGAAACGAACCCGGACCTCTGGATCTGTAGCCAGGAACTCTGACCACTAGACCACAGATGCGATTGAAAGACCAATAAGCGATAGAAAAATAGTCTGTTGAAGCACGCAACGATTCAGAGCGGTCCTACAAACAAACGCTAAGGTAACTGAACCAAAGATCTGATACCAATACCGGAGCCACAATCCTCATCAGACGCGGGCCTGACTCGGTTGTATCGACCTGCCACCGTCACATGTGACAGAAGTGCACTGTATGTGGAAGTAGATTACAGGCTATGCCCGAAGCTCACGGGCGTTAAACAACAAATTTTATAATGAGGGAACAGCACTGCATAAACACGTTGAAACAGAGCGTTGTGTAAGCAGGACGCAATGAGACGTTGCTACTGCTAGCCGCAAGGTGAACGGGTGTAATCTTCCTCCATTAATGCATGGCAATGTGGCATCCTCGCCCCTCCACTCAGGGAGGCTCTCCTGGCCCATGACCTGATTGTAAGCGAATGCTCGCTAATTTCGTTTCCAGCAAAAATTTACAAGAAAGAACACATAAATGCATTATTAATTTTGTGATATGTATTGAAATTAATGGTTTTCAGCCGACAAATTGAATACAATCAAAGTTGTGCTGTTCTTTGAAAATACATTTGATCATCTTAAACGCGTTCCAGCAATAAGAAGGGTCTATTATAGAAATTCTGTCTGTCTGAACATATGAAATAATTCAAGTTCAGAAAATAGATTTTTATTATAAATTGACACTGGACAATTTTGAAGAACATTATAGAACCACTTCGGTATTAATTTGAATTTCACAATGTTAACGATCACGCTACACGAGGAGGCATAAGCATGTGGAGTGTAACTCATTTTATATTTATAGGAGTTAAATATATTCTGTAAAGATTTGCAGTGAGAAATTAAACATTATTTGTCATTTATTTATAGTTCTCATAATTTTATCCCTGATGTGTCTGTCTGCCGATCACAGTGGCCGCACCGTCTAAGGCATGAACTGTCTCCGCTCGCTCAAACGCTGGAATCATGAGTTCGAATCCCTCTCAAGGCATGGATATTTGCGTTTATTCTGTGTTTGTGTTGTCCTATGTATAAGAAGCGGCCTTGCAACGGGCTGATCGCTCGTCCAAGACTCCTACCGGTGTGTATGGGATTAAGAAATTGGAAAAACTGTCAAAGTTGAACGAAAGGGCTGTAGAGCCATAGATGGATGGATGGATGGATGGATGGACAGACGGAAAAATATATAGATGTGTCTGTCATGTAAATTGTGGAAAAGCATTTAAAATTAATTATTTTCAAATTGAAGTTATCAGTTTTCTTCTGTTCGTAAGGCAGCATCAAAATTTGACATTCATGAATTGAAAATGTGAAAGCAGTAACAGAACAAATACTCGTAGATCAGAATTATTATACATTGCTTACGTTTCTTAACTTGTTTTTTGCAGATTATCAGAAGCTGTTACGTAATCACGCTGAACCACTCCTCACGACTTTCAACAACTAATGGAAGATAACAGCTTGAAAGGTATGGACTCCTTGATTATAACCTCGTGTAGTTAGGAGGAACATCGTGGCCAATCTTAGCTTACTGTTTATTCCTATTTGTTTCTTGCCTGACTTATTATTTGACCTTGAAAATGAAAACGACATACTTCTCCGGAACATCAAGTTATCTTTGAACGGCGTTATGTCCCAGAAGACAGAACTCTTCATAATGACCTCTGTGGGAACCTTACATGCTGCAAATTTCTTTAAGTTTGTTGCAGGAAATGAAACTGCTCATGGGACGGTTTGAACGAGGTGATCTCAGAAAGTGGAGAAATGAATCTCCTCACGATAATAACAAAATTCTACCTCAAGGAAGGTGGAGGGGTGCAAAGATCTGAGGAGACATAGATTTTCTGGTAGGAATTCGTGCCACGTATCAAGCGGAAAGGAAACTAATTCCATTGTTGTGCACTGTGACTCTGAGGACGTGTCAAAGTTGCAGTGTAAAAATGCCGCGCTGGGCCTGGAGCTTTTTGGTATTCTTCGGACTTGCATCGTATCATCACCATTATCATCATTAGTCAAGGAATGTTATCAACTTGGAAATACCCACTGGTTACTTTCGTCACACCAGATTCTGTTTCGATTAATTTTCTTCTTCATCTTACCCGACATCCCGGATTATTACAAATAATATGTTTTTGGAAATTATCCATCCTCCTGTCTTTATCTGAAAAACCGCCATGTTTATTTTTCAAAACAACGTTTCGGAGACTAAATTCTATCTCCGTCTTCAGGTAAAACCTAATCATTTGGATCCAATCGATACAGCTAGTCCGTATCTCCGGTCCAAGTGAGCATGTTTTATTTAAAGACGGAGACAGGTTCCAGTCTCCGAAAATGTTGTGTTTTGAAAAATAAACAGGACTGTTTTTAGATAAAGATAAAACAATGGATAATGTCCAAAAATGTACTAATGTATCATCGTCACAAGCTTTTAGATATTATCCTGTATTATCTTGGATAAAAAAATATGGTCATTAAGGAAAACAAATCGCATTACTGTGTACTGTATCATATCCCTGGCTTCCGAGGCAGAATCGGTAAAGGTAAATACTGTTTAATATATAATGCCGTATATTATTGAAATTTTTGTAAAATAGAAATACTATTCCTGTCCTCGATTATACAGTTTCAGCATCCCTCCAGGACCAAAGCTTCGATATGACAAAGAACGTATATCAAAAGTTTGACACACAGAATGTCAGCTACAGGAATAAATATAGATGATTATCATTGCACGCTTGTTTCGAATATTGTTTTGAATTCAAACAGATTTAATCATAATAAATCTGTCCACTGTTATGTTCAAACATTTAACAATTGTAAATATCTAATACTGTTGATTAAATGATTGTATGATTGTTATGCAGAGTTGCACACAGCTATTAATATGGTATATATCATAGTATATCACACAGACAATTAAATGTAGGCTGCTATGCTGTGCTTCAAATTTTGCTTGTACACTGAATATGGGTGCAGTAATATGTGGTAATGAGTAGTATTTCTTAATTATATGTGCCTAATTCCATTTAATACTTCGGCACTGCGACAGTAAATAATATATTCTATAAAGTTTTAGATTCAACAAAATGTTATTTAAACATCTAGCTTCGTTACAAGACCAGTCGGTTAATACTGCTTAGAGGAACACAGGCTGCTTAGATGGTAACGACGATACAGGAGCAGAATGTAGAAATTCATAATGCTAAAGGAGATTATACATATAGTATATAAGCTAATTTAAATAATTAAATATACAGAAATATCTGACATTAAGGGAAGAACATAGACTGAGGGTGTTTGAGAACAGGGTGTTGAGGAGAATATTTGGACCGAAGAGAGATGAAGCGACAGGAGATTGGAGAAAACTACATAATGTGGAGCTTTAGAACTTGTACTCTTCTCCAAGTATAATTAGAATGATCAAGTCAAGGAGGATGAGGTGTGCAGGGCATGTAGCACAAATGGTGGAGACGAGGAATCCGTATAGGGTATTGGTGGGAAAGCCAGAAGGAAAGATACCACTATGAAGACCAAGGCGAAGGAGGGTGGACAATATTAAAATGGATCTTAGATAGATAGGATGGGATTGGATAGATCTGGCTCAGGATAGGGACCAGTGGAGGGCTCTTGTGAACACGGTAATCAACCTTCGGTTTCCATTAAATGCTGGGAAACTTTTGAGTAGCTGCAGAATTCGCGGCTCCTCCAGAAAGGCTCAGCTCCATAAGTAAGTAAGCAAGTAAAAACACAGAAGAGGCATTCTCAACTTCAAGGTTAAACTACGAATAATTCTGAGGGATGTTCCTGTATTTACACGTAGCTCATATATTCGATTTTCACAGTAGTACTAAATAAAGACATGATAATACCAGAACTTTCCTTCATCTATCTATCTATCTATCTACTTCTACATTTATCCACCCTCCCACCCACCTACCCATCTACCTACCTACCTAGCTATCTAATCTGCCTGCCCGCCTGCCACCCACGCACCCACGCACCCACCCACCCATCCGTCCATCCGTCCATCCGTCTATCCAATCTATTCCTGTTGCTCCCACTCTAAGCACTGGGCATCCGTGAAACGCTTCATGAGAAAAAACGCAGACAAACATCCATGACTTAAGTGGGATTCGAACCCACGATTCCAGCTTTCGAGCCAGTGAAAACATTTCATGCCTTAGCCAACGCGACCACTGTGATCGGCCAGTTCATATAGACAATTTTATGAATTTCTCAGTGCTAGGTTCGCGCCTTCCATTGCACCACGTGTCCCGATTTCGAACGTGCTATACTCACATGTGTCCTCGACGCGTCGTTGTAGGAAAGAAAGCTGAGTGAACTGGATTGAAATTCAAGGAAAAAACATTCTTTTTTCAAAAGAAATATCGTGCATGTGATAAGTTGTTAAGTTTCTAATTAACCAACTGTTACAGTATATCACGTTATTCTGTCAGATAGGATATTCGATTACGTCGTCGCTAGGGCTTCCGCGTGTTTCTGCGGTCTCTCTACTCCAATTATAGGATAATACACAAAAGGGACCACAACAGTTCTTCCTCAGTTTCTAAATAATTTTATAATAAAACCGTCTCATAATCTGTAATTAGAGATGCCATTACAGGTACACAGAATTATTGGGTTTGGGGACTTTTTCCATCGTCCGGAACACGACGTTTCGGAGACTGGATCTGTTTCCGTCTTCAGGTGACAAAGGAAGACACCTACTCAGTTGGACCCCTTAGAAAGTGCTAATCTCAATCCAGATTCTGTGTGTCATCCACCATCATCAGAAATCTTTAGAATGTAGTCATTAAAGATTTATTACATAATAAATTAGGCAACCCTGCTGCAAATCCCTCCAAGTAAACGTTCGAAGAGTACATCGAAATAAGTTATCGTCGTTTTCATAAATGTTCTCTCCAAATCCAGCATACATAAATCATAATTCCATTCGATGCAACGTAATCTGGGCAGTTGGAAAGCATCGTAAAACAAACTAAGAATCAATCAGCGTCCATAACAAGTATGGCCGCTCAATATGGGGTATTCTCTTAAGCGAAACAGCAGTATCATACAACTGGCGCGTGGTACATTTGCAGTTTGTATTCTTAAGATAAACTAATTCAGGGAATTCATTTCTGACGTCAGCTGCATGATTAGTGTTTGTAGTTAATCGCCCCTGCTCCTTTTTAAGGCAAATTTGTCTTGACGCTTTTATCCGGAGTCTGACGGGATAATCGCCTTAAATGGTATCACATTTTAAGGAGACAAGAAATATATCCTGAGATCCGTCTTAAATTTACAGACTTGTGTTTGACGGACGGGGAAAGGTTTTCGACAAATTCATACTAGTAAGATTCTGGCTTTCAGATTCTCAGATTAAGTTGCAAGCTATGAAATATGTTTTCTATTTATACGCGATGTAGTGGTTGACGTGCTATGCTACAAGCCGGAAGGTCGCGGGTTCAAATCCCGACAACTTCATTGGATTTTTTTCAGTTGACGTAATCCTTCCAGCCGCACTAGGCCCTGAGGTATACTCAGCCTCTAACAGAAATGCGTACCAGGAATTAATTAAATAATTTTCCTGGGGAGTAAAGCACGGCCGGCGCGTAAGGCTGAGAACCTTACCGCCATCTTTGAGCCGATTGTCTAGGTAATGTGGGAGCCTCAACATCTCACAACCCTATGGGCCTTCACGGTCTCGTACAGGGATAGCTTTACTTTTTTACTTACTTACGCGATACATGGCATCACATAATGAATCGTAATGATAAACCTTTCGTAATATAATAGAATAATTAGGAGCCGGGATGACATAGTCGGTACAGCGACTGGCTACAAGCTGGACAATCAAGGGGTTGGTGTTCGAGTCTCGGTAGGGTCAAAAATTTTCACTTCACCAATCATCCAGACCGGCTTTGGAGTCCATCGAACCTCCTATACAATGGGTACCTGAGGTTCTTTCCCGGGGGTAAAGCAGCCGGGGCGTGAATGTGATCACTCACCTCCAACTTGTGCCGAGGTCAAGAAAATATTGATCTATACATCCACTCCCCCATACGCCTTCATGGCTTAGTGCTTAATTAGTTGAGCACAGGGACAGCTTTACCTTATCTTTAACAGAATAATTGTAGTACTTTTCTATTCTTTTAACGGAGGGAGTTGTTACGTTTGGTAACGGCGAAAGTGTAGCTATTGGTACCCATGTTCTGACGTTTCCTCGTTAGCAATAACATGGAATGAAACAGAAGGAAACAGATGTAGGTAGATGGTGAGACTAGGATAAGGGAATGAAAGATAGACATCTTCTGGATCCTAGTGCCATCTAACGAAGTTATATCTAGCGAAGTCTTCCCCCCCCCTTCCAATTCACTCCTTTATTTGGGGCTATAGTGGAAAAAGATGAGAAAATACAAAGTTTCCTTCTGTAAGCCGGCGTTTCCGAGGATGTCACATGTTCCCCCATGAGAACCCTCGATACATCGTGTTTAAAGGAAGAATCCTGATGAAGACTTTTCAAAATTACGAGTTCCAGCAGCAATGAATATTTCAGAAATGAGAACTTGTGTCGCAAAGTTCAGGACCTTCACGATAATTAAAACGAAGCAGTTTAATTCAAAAGACACGTATAAAATTTACAGCAGCTTTAACTGGCAACGAAATAAAAACACTGTGCCCACGAGTCTTACATGAAATGAAGCTTTATTAGAGATTAACATAAGTGAACTAATTTCGGAATTCAGTCTGTATTCCTGGCTTTCAGTAGGGGATACCTTACTTGCTTAAGGGTGGATGAAGTTTTAGTATATTAACTTCGCCATGAAAATTGAAAATCTTATAAAAGGCTATCAGCTCCGTCCAGTGTGATTAATAAATGTTTTTTCTCTTTTGTAATCTTTCATCCTCTTCATATTTCGGTCGGCGCGACAATCATCAGAAGGATATATCAATACAGGCGGAAACTACTATTACAATGTGATTGGTCAATATCAGTACACACATACAATATCATTACAATGTCATGAGTATAAAATCTGATTCTTTAACAACTACGGCGATGTGCTTGAATTTATTAAAATATTTATAAATTATTATAATTCGTCTATTTAAAAACTTTAAACTCTAGAACGAATTTCGTTCGTGTCCTTTATACTGCTTCTCTTTAAAGGAAGTTGAGTGTCTACCGCGTCGTGGTTCCGTTGTTTTACGAATAGGACTGTTTAGTATCGTCCTGTTTCTCGGGCCGCGCTGTGTTGTTGTTGATTTTGTAAGATATAATGCACGGGGAAAGTTTGAATTACTTTATGTAATATCAATTATTGGGAAAGCTGTCCCTCTCTTGTGGGATATAATGCATATGGAGAAGAGGCATTCTTGTGTGGGATTTCACCCACGATCAAATCAGAATTTTTTTATAAAAACTGTCATTTCAATGTAGAATCTCATCCATATAACACGTAATTGTTGAATTTTTCGTAAATACTTTCATTAGTTTTCAAGAATAGTAATAAAAACAAAGTTACGTTCATGATGAAGAACTGAACGAATTCGTTTCGCTGATGCGTACTAAAATTAAGTTGAGAATCTTTCGTCCTCTGCTCTCCTAAATAGAAACCTGAATATTAAAAGCATGTAACATTGCGTAACAACTCAAGTTGTTTCGTATGGGTGTGAAACTTTATCTCACCGTCTAATGAGATAACAGGTTAAGGGTGTATGAGAACAAATTAATGGTAGAAGGGTAGAATGTAACAGGGTAAGTGAGAAAACTGCGTAACGAGGAGCTTCATAATTTATGCTCTTAACCAAATATTCTTCTTTCCCATCCTATACGGATTATGTTTTCTGGCCGATTCCAGTTCAATGGCTTCTGAAAGTTCTAACGTCACATATGTTGTGAGTCTCCTTGGCCGATGGATCGGCCCAACGCAAGACCTCTGCTTACACAGGAGAACACAAGCAGAGAAACAATGCGTACCATGACCTAAATTTGATTTGAACCCAAATTCAAAGCGTTCTGGTGGTCTTGTACTCTACAACCACTCTGATTAGCCCAAATATTATTCATGTGATTAGATCAAGGAGAATCAAATAGACTGGGTGTGTAGCATCCGTGGGGATATATTAGATGCGTGGAGTGCTAGCATAGTGTAATTTTAATCTAACTTTGTTAAGTCTATCTCGCTGTTCTCCAATTCCAGTATTCCGTGTACTAAAATCTTCTCTGGCGATCAACCGCGTCCAGTGTTTCAAGATCTCCTGCGTCTCCTTCATCGACGCTCATGTTGGGGACAGAAAGGATACCTGAAACGTGATATGATTTTAGTGAATATATTCGCCGCGAAAACTTCAAATCTTGCAAGACGCAACATATTCAACTGTTAAGACATAAATGTGATCCCGGGTTATGCATATTGTGGCCTCTAGACCCGTTGCTAGGCAACGACCGAGAAACAAATAACGAGACAACAGCCCTTGCTAGGCAGCCAAAAGCGTACCAATGGACTGGCTGAGTAGCGATCACGTGGGAACCCCAACATACACGAGCAACAATAGAGGAACGATGTTTTCTATGGAGGGAAGGGGTAGCAGGTTCCCCCGAAAATGTGGCGCATAACTACCAAACTATACGACTCCACAGCCCATAGAACTGTAATCTTCATAGTGACAGCCTCGAGAACCCAAAGTTTCACACGTTTGAGTAGATTTTAAATAAAATATGATGACATATCATCACTAGTATTTCATCAAAGAGCTTGGAACATTTTAATAAAGCTATATTTTAATTTAATATAACAGGAATTATTAAATCTCATATAAAAGAATAACAATGTCAAATCAGTTTGTTCTTAATTTCTTCTGCAGGAAAATATATAATTAGTTGTTTAATTGGAATAAACGCTTTAGAATAAGTTCTCAGTACATGAAAGTATTGTATTTTAAAAGGAAAAACAGTGTATTTTCGGCTTAAAGAACTTCTATTGGACAGTTTTTTTGTTTACTCTAACAATTTTTGTATGTCAGCACAACTGATTATAAATGTTTTTGTCTAGATCTATCATATCCGCCCGTAGCAGGTAATCTCTGAATACAGTTTCTAGGCTAGTAAAAGTGTTCAGCTTGGGAAGAGAGTGACGCAGATCGCATTGAACAGGGTGTAGGCATCTCGAATTCGACCAGATGCTGGATGTGGGTGTAGCTACTTCACTCGCTGCTCTGCACGTAAAGGAACGAACACTACAACTCCACCCCCACCCCCCTCATTTTATTCTGCTCACCTTACTCTCCTCTTGTCACTCCCTTTTTACGACATAACACAACTCTAGCGAGACTTATAGCACTTTTCTTATTCTCCTTCCTTCACTGGATATTGTCAACTTAATTCGGGCTGTAATGGCCCCCGGAGGATGCCTTCCACTTTATACCTTTTCGAGTAAACCTACGCTTACAGTCCCATTTTCCAATTTACTTTTCAGATTCCCAGGGCTCTCTCATTTCTTAAAACTTTCTACACGCCTACCTTTAAGATGAAAAAAATATGGCCCATTTTCTTGGAATTTATTTATGAAAGTGTATTGTGACATGTAGACGCGTTTCTAGGCAACGCCGGAAATACGCGCACGCAACAATAGGAAAGATATTGCAAGAAGTGTTTTCCATGTGTTCGGCGCCATGACCATTGCTACGCAACGGGTCGCTAAACACATCCCCGCAGAAGCAAATGAGCGGAGCAATAGGATATCTATTGTTAGGCAACTGCGAGGTAAGCAGGTTTGGTCAACAGTACAGGCTGTGTTTTCCGCGGGGTCCGTGCAAATTTGTTATAAGGGAGCCGAGTTCCGAAGTTGGCAGTTCGGTTGAGTTGAGGGTTCAGCTTTGGAGTGTTAATCAGCGGATAACGGGAGCTGAAGAATCTGCATTGCTAAGATTCGTTACCAGGAAACGTCCAGTGAAGACACGGCATAGGAATAACCATTGTGGTGAGCTGTTACCAAGTAAAGACTAGTGGAAATAGACTGAGAAGACTTAGTCCTGGAATTTTTAAGGGCGGAAAAATTCAGGGAACAAATCCTCCTGTATCGTAGATTTACGGCACGTAAAAGATCCTCATGTCTCTAGGAGACCTCTGACCATAATTAGGAAACAATTTCCCGCCTAAGTAGTTTCCAATGTCTCTGGTAGATGGGGGAAATATCAGGTACCGACGGCCGACCTCGTTGCCTGAACGGGGCTGATAGCACGCACCAGTACCGGTAGGGTATGGCGACAGTAGAAATTAAAGGGGGACGCACAATGGACCAATAACTGGTCTAAGTGCATGGGGAAACCCACCCCCCTAATAATAATAATAATAATAGTGTTGAATGATTCGTAATGTGGAAATCAGCCATAGTGTAATAATTATTTGTAGTTACGACCGGTAAGTGGTCAATCTATTCAACATTCCAAACCCCGTCTATGGTCACTAACATACGTGACAGTATTATTAATCTTGAATTTGTATTGAACGATGTCATCTCTGAGATACTAGTCTGTACAGTCTGGTAGAAGTTTTTTTAACATTTCGGATGAATATACTATTAATTCTAGTGTGGAAATATGCTCCCACGAAGCAACCAAAAAATTAGGAAGCAGAATAATCTCGAATGTTAGTCCAATTTAAGTTGTCTCATGCAGGATATGGGGTTCTCACAGCGATGATTATGAAGAGTTATATTTTGGGGGGATGTAACGCAATGTAGTCCGTTGAAAATTAACAGACGTTTCGAAGGAACATGTCGCCTCTGAAATACTTGTTAAATTTCATCGGATTACACGTCGTTATATCTAAGAAAATATAATTCATGTGGCTTATTGTTTCAGATTTCTGGAAAAAAAATATCGGGGTGTTAAAACCTTAACAAAGGATAGCTTATGTAATATTCAAACACCATTTCGGCCTCGGTATTTTTCTCTCCACATAACACTTCTACTTAATCTTCTCTGGAGACTTCTGTAATGTAAAGGGGATTTCACCTGTCTCGAATTTCTTTGATATGCAAATTATATCGACTGACGCGAAGAAGCCTGCCAACTTTGTTTTCGTGAAATAAAATCTTCCTTTCCTCTCTCTCTGTCTTCCGTACACTTTATCTGCTTAGTTTTCCCTCTGTTTCTGCTCTACAACTATCTCTTTTGTGGTTAAGTAATACTTAAACAATTATTCTCAATCTCTTAAGCACCTTAACTTCATAGTTCATCACACATGACGAACTACAGTGTAATTGTGAATATTATTTTTTTATTTAGTTGTTAGTATTATACTATTTAATAAAAAATTACTGGTCTCTTATAAGGGAAAGTAATGGTAAAGTTGTTCCTATGCTTAATTGGTTAAGCACTATGCCATGAAGACAGTGAGAGTGGAGTTTTAACTCCACCGTTATTGACCTCAGCACTAGATGATGGTGAATGATCAGCTTCACGCTCATACCGCTTTACCGCCAGGGAAAAAGCTCCCGGCACCCATCAGATAGAGGGCCGAGTGGACCCCAGAGCTAGTCTGGTCGCTGTATAGAAGAGAAAAATCTTGCGCTGCCAGGAATCGAACCCGGGCAGTCCAGCCCGTATCCCGTAGCTATACCGACTGAGCTATCCCGACTCAGATAATGGACTGTATTGTGTCATAGGCCCGTTGCTAGGCAACGACAGCGGAACAAACAATTATACAACAGTCACTGCTAAGTAACGGCTCCGAAAACAAACATGTTTCCACGGCAACAAGAGAATACGGCAATAAGGGAAGAGATGTTTTCTACGCGGTCAGTGCCGAGGTATTTTAAACAAGACCAGTTAACAGTTGCAGTCAGTTCCCCGCATGGAGGCCGCTTCGAATAACTCCACCATAGCCCTTCGAGTCGTAGGAAGCGACGAAGAGAGAACCCAGTGTCTGGGGTCATAAACGGCTCACCCTGTTCCTGGGGGATATAAGTACGGGAACCTAGCCCTCCCAGCTGGGGAAATCACAATTCTGAGGCAGTAAAATATGATCATGAGTCCCGCAGAACTCGGACACGAGAATGAATGCGCTGGCGAGGACCAGCAGCAATTGTCAGACAGTAATAAAAATCTGGTTTTAGACCCCAGATGGGGGTATGACACCAAGACAGACTGGCCGACTGACCGTCAGGCATAACATGACTTTAACTTTGACTTGACTTTGTGTTGAAGTCAGAGATCTTCCTGGGTTCAGCCGTTGTTAACCGTCTCTGTTAGAAGCCGGTAGCTGAGGCCGTCAACAGTTCTGGGACCAAGAGGAAATGGAAAGTCTTACGTTGGTAACCGCTACTAAGCAACGGTAATTTAGACGTGACTACTAGTGTGTGTGTGTGTGTGTGTGTGTGTGTGTGCGTGTAATAGTGAAATGTAAAGTGCAGTCACGCTCTGTATCAAAGTGAGCAATAGATCGAGTCAGTACAAAACCCGTCTCATTCATTCATCAGTAATCTGTCAGACAACAGGTCCACAATCTCTTCCAAAACAGTTCCTCCACTTAATGCGATCTTCTGTTTTTGGAAAGAGACTATCCAGGAAAAGTGATAATGTGGTAGTTTTTCCATTTGCTTTCCACATCGCAGTACAGCAGCCGTTCAAACCACTCTGGTCACGCCTGTTGCTATACGAACTTGAACCATCTCGAGCATCATTTGTTCTGTGCTTCAAGTCGCTACTGATGACGCTGCTTCCGTCTATAGTCACACTAAATCGCTTGACATTGCGAAGGTAAAACTTGTGCAAAGGTAGGCTGTTCTTACTTTTGTAATGAACGCTTGATACACGAAAAATATAAGCCCCATTTTTGTATGGAAGTTAATTAAACGTAATCGAGCAGTCCGCTTTATTAGAGGCGAAGAGACTGAAAAGAATGATTTTGATCTATCTCATTTTATGTAGAGATCCAAATCTGTTGCGGTCTGGTGTGCAGACGCTTCAGTTACCTTTCCAGGGAACTAAATTTTCTAGTTCATTGAGAATCACAGCCTAAAGTTTCACTGATTATGAAGTTTACGTAGTGAACTCTTAAAGATATTACGTCCTTCTTTGGCCGCGCCATAGCTCAAGCCGTTAGTCGCTGGCTTCCCACCGCGGCTGCCCGGGTTCGATCCCGGGGTCTGGTCAAGTGGGATTTGTGGTGGACAAAGTGGCACTGGGGTAGGTTTTCTCCGAGTACTTCGGTTTCCCCTGCCAATCTTCATTCCTCCAATTGCTCCACAATCACGCTCACCTCTTCTGGGGCTGGTACAGTAGGCCAGAAGTGGCCGCAGTACAAGAGACTTATTTGGATTTATGTTTCTAGTTTCTTACCTGGCGATGAGGGAGGAACTGCAGTTGATTAATCCCGCATACAAAGGGCCTTTTCTCTTTCAGAATTAATTTTAAGTGACGCATAAGGCCCCACGGCCTGGGTAAAACGGAAGGAGGAGCAGTTAGTAAGATTTCGCTTTAAGAGAAACCTGTATTTCATTTGCAAATTTAGTACCGTTTAGTCAACTCCAAGGAAAGTCAACCATGAAAGAGGTAATATTATATTTAAGCATCCTGTTGCACTCCATACTATACATGATACAAGCTCCGTCTTCAGTGCAAACTATATATTATAAGTCTTTCGTTTTGCTCTCCTTTACACACTACATGTTTCGACCAGAAACGGCCATCATCAGGTGTATTACTCACGTATCTGTCACACTGCACTTAGTTTAACATTTAAAATTAAAACACAGATCTTCCTGATTGTTCCTTTCGTCGTTATTACCAAAATATACTTCGTCGATATCTTTGTTATTTACACACGTCAATTTTGATTTCTCTGAATTAGCACTAGCAAAACGAAAGACCTATATGGTTTGCACTGAAGCCGGAGTTTGTATCATGTATGAAAGAGGTAAATACGATTTATTTGGGAGACAAATTTAATTTTTACACAACATTTTCGGTTGGTTATGGATTCATGTTCATATTTTACACATAAGCATTTAAATTTTAAGCCTCTAGTAAATTGGAATAGTTCATAAGAACGCGATTTCTACCAACACAAATCACACTTCGTCTATAATTACAATTTTACATACAGAATTAATCACTGTTCGCTATGAAAATGGTACTAAACTCTAAGTACACGTACAGAGTACTTAAATTTTAAACCTGATAGTGCATATAATATGTGCTTTAATGTGTTAAATGCTCTCTCAAGTAGAAGTTGAACATTGTATGCCATAAAACGATTGACTTTTTGGACATTAACCATAGACCTAATTTTTATTTAGAACATCGTCCGGAGATATGGACTGACTGTATAGCTTTGGCCCAAAAGGGTGGGCATTCTCTTTGAGTTCGGAGGCAGAGTTAAGTCTCCGAAACTTTTCTTTAAATAGAAAGATGACGGATAATGACCAGTCGCCTTGTGGCCCTGGGGTCAACTCAACCTCTAATATAAATGAGTACCAGGAATCTTCCTTCAGGGTAAAAGGTGGCCGGCACGTAAGGCTGACAACCTCACCGCTGATTGTCTAAAGAAAATATGGGAGCCTCGACGTCTTACAACCTTATTGGCCTCCACGGCCTGTTACGTATATATAGCTTTACTTTTGAAAATAGTAGAATGTCTTTTCTGTTATCTTTTAAAACCTGTCATGCGCAGTGGTTAGGTTCGATGAACGGCGAAACTAGATTATCCGGTTCATTAGCTGAACGTCCAAATATATTGTCGGGGGAGATACTGGCCTGATGCTGTGACCATGACGGATTGATTATCAGCCCGTTTAGAAGAGAAAACATTCACTGATTGATTTAGCGCAGTATGTTATGGTCACGTAGAAGGAATGTCACACACCCGCCCTTAAGCCCCCTAGCGATCACAAACGAGGGGAATGTTGTGAAAATGATCACTTGCTTATCGGTATAAACGTACGTACGTTGTGTACTAATGAGGATCCGCGTTCTGGCAGTCCAACCACATCGTAACATACTCGTACGGCAAATTTTGGGAAAGAATGCAAATTGCAGGTTTCGAGGGGCTCTTCTAACTAAGCATTTATTTTTAGAATGGAGACAACTGACGCAAGTGAGGTGAGCTGATGGGAGTAGGGGGGAGCGTAGTTGGTTGATGCGTTATGCTACTAGCCGAAATATCGCGGGTTCGATCTCCAATAAGGTCACTGGAATTATCTCTTGATCTCATCCTGGTAGCCGCATTACGGTCCTGTCGTAGACTCAGCTTCTATAGAAATGAGTACCAGGAATCTTTCTTCGGGTAAAGGGCAGCCGGCGTATTAGACTGGCATCCTCACTGCCATTTGTGAGCCGATTGTCTAGAAAATGTGGAAGCATCGACGCCTCATAACTCTATGGAACTCCACGGCCTGTTACACGGATAACTTTACTTTATCAAAAGACAGTTGATGATAGAGTGACTGCTGTTGGAAAATCCAGCTGCCGGCAGAGGTAAAATTGCATGTAACTGAATGTGCAGCACTCTGTCGGTGCACTGTGGTCCCATATTATCATGGAAAGCCCCTACAATTTTTATGCAAAGAGAGATTTATATTTTAATTATTCTCATTCTTGACGAAATGAAAGTCCCGTTCCGAAAATAACTGAAATGAATTATTTCATTATTTTCATTGTGCCTGTTTCTGTCTTCCTCTCTTTGTTCATCTTTGTTTAATATTTATTTTTCTTCCCCCGCCTTCTTTCCTCCTTTCATTTTCCTTATATATTTTTTCCTTTTGTCTTTTTTTTTTTATTTCTTCTTCCCCGTGAATCGTTCTCAGAAAATGATTGGAACCAGAATAAAAAGTCAGGATGCAATTTTTTTTTCAGTTTGGAGAGATGATTTTCTTTTGGTACACCCGTTTCCCAGTCTGTGGGGGTACTTGTTTATGGCTAAAATGTTTTTCTTCTTGTTTTACGTAATATTTCTTGAAACCTCCCTTTTATGTTTTTTACTTCCGTACTTCATATATTCCCTAGAACATCTGCAGCGTCATGCAAATTGTCTCTCGTGACGAGCAGATGCCACTTCTGACGTCACACCTTGTCATCTCGGTGGTGATGTAACTTGAGCAGGCGAGGTGACAAAACTGCAACACGGCTGTGACCACGCTGTCACTTCCTGTCAATGTTACCACATGCGTATCTTGGCTTACTGTCCGCGAGAGATGGGCCTATACAAGACCATATCTTCATTATAATCCAGTAAACAACTTGTAACTTTTTCTTTTGGGCTCCACTGTGAAGTTAACATGCGCAGTGTCCATTCTTTTTAGCTGTCATGGCGTCAAGAGGTGATCAGCTGACGCACTGAGCATCTCAAGAAAAATGAGCAGGTTGAAGAGTAGAACATTTTTCTTTTCGACGTCCAGAACACGATACAGGCTGTACTTATAAGGTCAAGATGCGACATATTCATAAATTATCTCATTTATTTAAATTATAAAGACTTGAAATGTGGCATAGCTCAGGCGGTCCTGATTTCGTCCCAAGTTAGATCATGTGAGGTTTATGGTGGACAGAATGCAGAGGCGTAATTTTTCTGAATGTATTTCGGTTCCCTCTCCAAATTCCCGTTCGAGTAAATGCTCGACAGTCGTTAACCTAGACATTATGGACGGTGTAGGATCTTGACACTGAGAATATTGTCAAATAAACGAGTTTAAAGAATAGCAACTTTTGTTTTCCTTGCAAGACAGATTAACAGTTAATATAAAAACACATGCGATATTAGTATTACTTCGAATCTAAAGCAGAAATTAAAGAAATATTTGAAAGAAAATCTTCCAATCCCGGACCTGTCAATAAATACATTTGTGATTTGGGCAGTGACAAAGCTGATAAGGTTCTCATGAACAGTCTATGATTTCAAAACGCGTAGTTTAAAGCACAACACAAAATTAAATTATCATAGCCAAGCAAGAAGCCGATATGAACATTTATTGCTTGGCTTATATTTTATACCCTGAAGATGGAGGGAGATATTTTCCTCCGAAACATCTGTCAAATTTCAATTAACTAAACGGCGTTGTACCTCAGAGCACATATCTCTTCATAACCATTGCTGTGGAAGCATGAAATCTAACATTAACATGAGTCACTCTTAAGTCTGCTACATAACTCAGTCACGTACTCATTTCAGTGTACATTTCAGTGTAAGAGAGCATAGGCGCTTTAATCAGTGTGTGTGTGTTTGTGTTTGAGTGTGTTTATGCGTGTTTATGTGT
The DNA here is from genome assembly GCF_002891405.2 of Cryptotermes secundus. Lineage (NCBI taxonomy): Eukaryota > Metazoa > Arthropoda > Insecta > Blattodea > Kalotermitidae > Cryptotermes > Cryptotermes secundus. The sequence continues at coordinate 2,510,159 of NW_019737391.1, forward strand.
TTGTGTGTGTGCACGCGAGCATGCTTTATTCACAGAATCAACCTAGAAAAACATTTCGTCGGAAATATTGTTTACAGTTATTGAATATGCTTATGTTCGCAGAATAACTACTCACATTTAATTGTAGCAGGAGCCCAGTTTCTCAGCACTTCTTAAGATCACACGTAATTTTTGTTAAGATTTCTCCCGAGTGATCTGTTCCATGGAGGATTTTAGATCAGAATGTTGTAGGATAATATTTTCTCGTGTTACATTGTCGGCCAGTCTCAGCCCCCCTATCAGCATAATAATGAGCGACAAACAGAATAAAATTATGGAGCTCGTCATCACATAATTCCTTTCTCATGACGTTCTGTCTCTCTTACGACCGAATACTCGTCACTCACATTATGATTTTTTTTATTGCTAGTGGGGTGGGACTACGTCCCTTGTACTGCGGCCACTTCTGGCCTATTGTACCGGCCCCAGATGATAGGTGAGGGTGATTGTGGGGCAATTGGTGGAATGAAGATTGGCAGGGGAAACCGAAGTACTCAGAGAAAACCTGCCTCAGCGCCACTTTGTCCACCACAAATCCCACTTGACCAGACCCCAGGATCGAACCCGGGCCGCCGCAGTGGGAAGCCAGCTACTAACCGCATGAGCCATGACGCGGCCCTCATTATGAATTTGCCCCCTGTCTTCTTGTTTAAGATTGAAATACGCAACAATATCTTATTCCGGTCAGGATATAGTCATTACATTTCTCTCTGTCCAAACATAAAGAGCTATAATGCCGGTCTTTGGAGCATATAAATCTGTGAAAACAATCATGGCGTAATGCTTAGTTAAGCACAGGGACAACGTTACCTTTCCTTACGTTTACGAGAAGGAAAGAGCGTTGAATATTTCATACTCATTTGATTTTTTTAAACGGTTATACCTATGGAAATTGTTTCTCTTTCTATCTCTCTCTTGTAAAAACTTACGAACTCTTCAAACTACCTTGAAGAATTCGTGTGAATCTTCCGCATGTTAATACTTCAAAGACCTGAGGTTGATACTTCTTTGATATCCAATTCAATTATAAGTTTATGTGACTTCTGTGTAAAGGAGAGCAGATATCATTAGCTTTTCACAAGCTTTTACAGCTTAGAGATAAATTATTTACGCCATATGTAGCTCTTCTCTCTACAGAAAGAGAGAGAGGGGGGGGGACAGAAGCTTGCATTCAAGTTCCTTTAATTCTACGTTTTCAAAGATTCTTTACGATTTACCATTTCTGAATACTTCTTTGGAGCTACATTATATCTCAATTCAAAATCTATTTCCTCTTTCTGTTTCTCAACTGTTCTGCTTTAAGTTTTCATACTAATTGAAATGTTACATCACGGTCCTTGTTTATTTAACCCCTGCATAGTTACTGTTCCATAATTTGTTTATAAGTTCTTATTTGTAAATTTATATATCTCTTGTATTCAGTTGTTTCCATTTCTTTCTCGTCTTTGAAAAAAAGGCAGTTATTCTCCTTCTGGAGTCTTTGACCCTCATATTAGAATTAACAATATTGCAAAACTATATCCTTAAATATAACATTTTGTGATTCAACGCTTTTCTACACCGTTACTTTTTTTTCAGCAATTGTATCTGTTCTGTACACTAACTCGACGGAACAGAGTCCTTCTTGAGAAGCTGCCAGTCCCTCAGCCATTCAAGATTTTCCCAGCATTTTATGCAACTGGAAGGTTCAATACCGTGTTCACAGGGTCCCTCCACTTGTCCCTATCCTCAGCCAGATCAGTCTAGTACATACCACCTTAACCCATCTCTCTAAGATCCGTTTTAATATTTGTCCTCCCATTTTCATCTAAGCATTTCTAGTTGCCTCTTTCCTTCTGGGTTTCCAACAAAAATTCTATAGGCATTCTCTTGGAACTCCTGAGTGTTACATGTCCTGTCTACCTCATCCTCCTTAACTTCGTCATTTTAATTATACTTGGAGAGGAGTACAAGTTATGAAGCTCTTCATTATGCAGCTTTCTGCAACCTCCTGCCACTTCATCCCTCTTCGGCCCAAATATTCACCTCAGAACACTATTCTTAAGAAACTTCAATCTGTTTTCCTCCCTTAATGCTAGAGCTCAAGCATGCGTAATCTAAGTCCATCGTACAAACTGTCTGTTGAGGCTCTTAGTCCGTCAACTAATCTAGATATTTTCTTCCATTTACGGAACCCGAATATTCCGTGTAGTTACCGCGTTTACTGGTCGTTCAGTCTACAGCGACCTGCTCAAGCTCGTTCCTCGTTCGCGGATTTTCCTACCCTGAAGATAGATGCGATGCATTCCTCCGAAACGTCGGTTCACATAGGATCTACACTGCGCCACATCTCATTTTGCCTTAAATCTTGATACGTTCTTAACATATTTGTTAAGATTTCTCCCGAGTGATCTGTTCCATGGAGGAATTTAGATCAGAATGTTGTAGGATAATGTTTTCTCGTGTTACATTGTCGGCCAGTCTCAGTCCCCCTTAATTTGATCAGCATAATAATGCACAACAAGCAGAATAAAATTATGGAGCTCGTCATTACATAATTCCTTTCTCATGACTTTCTCTCTCTCTCTTACTCGTCTCATTATTTTGTTCAGAATCATTTCCATCCACATCATTTCCAAATCATTAACTTATCACCGTACTACCGGATTCTGTACGTCATATGATAATGTCACGCCTTTAAGTACATCGTAAATAAGTAAATTTACAACTCAGTAACCGCCTCGTGTAGACTTAGATATTGTGATATATATACTCGTTACTAGGCAACGCCCACGAAATAAGTAGCTATACAATAGCCCTTGCTAAATGAACAACGGCCGTCGTTTTAATTGCCACAGCAGGCACGCACGTAACAACAGAACTGCTGGAAGCGGTGTTTTCTATGCTGTCCGTGTCATAGCTGCGTGATGCAAAAATAGAAGAACTGCTGGAAGCTGTATCCTCTGTGTGGTCCGAGCCCAGGCTATATATAACGAATGGCAGCTGCCATTAGAAACAGTCTTGAGACTACAGTTAGATGAGTAGGAGGTAGTTGTGGGACAGTCCCCAGCCGCTAAGAACGTTAGCAGGGAAGTAGAGTACATTTTTGGGATTCGTCACCAGGCAACGGCTGGTAAAGTCACAGCAGACTGAGAAAATATAATACATTCTGTGGTGAACTGCAGAGTGAATACATTAACGACAGCGCTATAATTACGATCTCTAATCTTTCAATAAATCTAATTAACAATTCAAAATCACTCTATAGTCACTAAAAAAAGTGGCAATAGTAAATTTTAAAATCCTTTATGTATGCAAATGTATGTCCCATTATGACCAAACTACATCAGTACAGGGCCCGCTGTGACGATTGTGTTGAAACTAAGGTTAAAAGAACTACAGCAAAATTCTTAAGTATACAAGTTATAGTTGCCATAACAAGTTGTTGTGTTCTGTAAATCTCTTAACCTAGATCCTATGTATTTGTAATATATTCTGTTGGTATGCTACTGGGGTACAATTCTTATGAGAGTAATTCCATCAGAACTTTTTGTAGAGATATACAGACTGCGCTTATATTTATGTGCGAATGGTGTGTCTTTCATGGATTCAGAATTCAGAAACGTGACGCAATATAATCCCAGTACGTGCCAAAATTGTGGTCATTTCAATGCCGCATGGGTTCCTGTCTGAGAGAAATGACAGCACTGTCTGCCGTAAAACGTAAATTAAATTTCCATTTTCCAGTCTTATTGCATGACACTAATGGAATATCCATTTGGAAGACAAGCAACTCATCAGGTATTCAGCCGGTAGGAATATCCGGGAACATTATTCTCACACACTCAGCATGACCGGTTCAAGATCTCCGAAAGATCGCGTATCTGCCGTAGTAATGACTGCAGGAAAGGCGTACTGAAGCTGTGGAATTCGAGAATGATCAGTTACATACTGCTACATCCTTTCAGTCTGTATACATTTGGAGGTGCTGTATGAACAGATGCAAAGTATACTCTTTTTGGAGGAATTTCTACACGTCTGCAGCACATGTAACTGTGCTGCAAATGCCACAGTCCTGCAGTGTGTGGAACTGTGGGGGAACTGTCACAGTTCTGCAGTATGTGTAACTATGGGAAACTGTCACAGTCCTGCAGTATGTGTAACTGTGGGGGAACTGTCATGATTCTGCAGCACACATAACTGTTGGGAACTGTCACAGTCTTGCAGTATGTGTAACTGTGGGAAACTGTCAGTCCTGCAGTACGTGTAACTGTGGGAGAACTGTCACATTCCTGCAGTATCTGTAACTGTGGGGGAACTGTCACAGTCTTGCAGTATGTGTAACTGTGGGAAACTGTCACAGTCCTGCAGTATGTGTAACTGTGGGGGAACTGTCATGATTCTGCAGCACACATAACTGTTGGGAACTGTCACAGTCTTGCAGTATGTGTAACTGTGGGAAACTGTCAGTCCTGCAGTACGTGTAACTGTGGGAGAACTGTCACATTCCTGCAGTATCTGTAACTGTGGGGGAACTGTCACAGTCTTGCAGTATGTGTAACTGTGGGAAACTGTCACAGTCCTGCAGTATGTGTAACTGTGGGGGAACTGTCATGATTCTGCAGCACACATAACTGTTGGGAACTGTCACAGTCTTGCAGTATGTGTAACTGTGGGAAACTGTCAGTCCTGCAGTACGTGTAACTGTGGGAGAACTGTCACATTCCTGCAGTATCTGTAACTGTGGGGGAACTGTCACAGTCTTGCAGTATGTGTAACTGTGGGAAACTGTCACAGTCCTGCAGTATGTGTAACTGTGGGGGAACTGTCATGATTCTGCAGCACACATAACTGTTGGGAACTGTCACAGTCTTGCAGTATGTGTAACTGTGGGAAACTGTCAGTCCTGCAGTACGTGTAACTGTGGGAGAACTGTCACATTCCTGCAGTATCTGTAACTGTGGGGGAACTGTCACAGTCTTGCAGTATGTGTAACTGTGGGAAACTGTCACAGTCCTGCAGTATGTGTAACTGTGGGGGAACTGTCATGATTCTGCAGCACACATAACTGTTGGGAACTGTCACAGTCTTGCAGTATGTGTAACTGTGGAAAACTGTCACAGTCCTGCAGTACGTGTAACTGTGGGAGAACTGTCACATTTCTGCAGTATCTGTAACTGTGGGGGAACTGTCGCAGGCCTGCAGTACCTGTAACTATGGGAGAACTGTCACATTCCTGCAGTATGTGTAACTGTGGGAGAACTGTCGCAGTCCTGCAGTATGTGTAACTGGAGGAACTGCCACAGTCCTGCAGTATGTGCAACTGTGCGGAATCTGTCACAGTCCTGCAGTATGTGTAACTGTGGGAGAACTGTCACAGGTCTGCAGTACCTGTAACTATGGGAGAACTATCGCAGTCCTGCAGTATGTGTAACTGGAGGAACTGCCACAGTCCTGCAGTACCTGTGACTGTGGGAGAACTGTCGTAGTCCTGCAGTATGTGTAACTGTGCGGAATCTGTCACAGTCCTGCAGTATGTGTAACTGTGGGAGAACTGTCACAGGCCTGCAGTACCTGTAACTGTGGGAGAACTATCGAAGTCCTGCAGTATGTGTAACTGGAGGAACTGCCACAGTCCTCTCTGGAGCTGTATTCCTTCGTTTACCGTAGTAAGTATTTCTCATTCTGCCTCAGCGATATCACGATTTCCGCTTCTCCGATATCACGTGACCCGAATTCTTGAATTCGAAAACCCCCTCTAAACTCTACGTATCGAGCGTGAGCTCTCTATGACGCCAGGCGAGTCAAATCCAGGTAGTTGTCAGAAACCTAATACAGCCTCTTTCCTACCACTCTTTTCCACGTTGTAGCCATATCGTGCTACTGACACTGTTCACAGAAGTTCTAAAAATTGGGATTAGCCGGAGTCACACGATGTTGACGATGTCGTTCAGAAAGGGATGTGATTTGGCTGCAAGAAAGCAGTTAAAGCAGTCGTGAAGCTATTTTATTGACTCTTGAGTATATTAGATTTAAGATTTTATTATTTGCAGCATTCTATATATATATAGAATGCTGCAAATAACACACAAATATATTAATCATTTTAAGACCATGGATCTCTAGTGCACTGTTGAAACTTATTGCGGAAGGTACAACTAATGCTGCAGTCGCTGTTGAACGCCATACCAATAATTACGTATCAGTATTTTATGAAATCGAGTGGATTTGTTTTGGGGAGAAAATTTATTTCAACATAATTAATTTCAACTGAAAATAAACTTTAGATTCACTACCGTATATTACCACGTAAGTATTTATTTATTTTTACAGCAAAATTGATTATTTTATAATTATTTTATATTGTCACGTGTAGGGGGTAAGCGTGACGAAAATAATGGGTTCTAGTTCGGATGATTGGATTTAGCAACACCTTGGTTACAAGTTCTCTTAATCGCATTTAAATACAGCGTTATCGCTGATTTACACACACACTGGTCATATCCTATTGACGCAATTAAAACTCAGGAACTATAACAGTCTCACTGAATCACACTCTCAAAATATTACGCAAGAAAAGTTCTAATCACAGGCCAAGTCTTTACAGGTCGACTTTTAACTCTTCTTCAACTATGAACTTCCCGTGCTTATCTTCCACCGAGAACTCAGAACTGACTGACTGCTAGCACAGATGACATTCAAGATAACTCCTCCGGACGGATCCCATGGAAAACACGCCCTCTATTGTTGCATAGCGTCGACCGCACAGAAAATAACTCACGTGATAACAATCTCGCCAGTCCATTGGCGCGCGCTGGGTATTGCCTAACAACGAGCTATAAACATTCGTCCCCTTGTTGCGTGTTTACCATTTCGTTGCCTAGTAATGGAAACACTTTGCGTATTCTTGGCCGCAAGTGTTTACCTAGCTGTTCCCTAGCAACGTATATACATGTTACAATATTGTTATTTTCCCGAAAATGTTATTATTGATAACAAAATTGTAAGAATATATTGTTGTATACCGTATATATAGTTTCCCGTCGCCTTGATACGTACTAGATGCACATCGCTCTAGAAGTTGGGAAATGTGTGACGGATGAATATGTTGTTACACTTCAAATTGCAGCATGAGATTAGCAACGATTAACCTGTAAATTTATTCGTTCTGTTGCAAGTGATTGGACATATTAATCGACACAAAATTTTCGCCATAATTTCAAATTTAAATAATTATGACTTCATATACGTATGTGAAAGGTTGGTCTAAGACTCTACATTCGTATGAGGGAGGTGCACGCTCACAATTTCGGTAGGGAAACCAGCAATGCTGACTGAATTTCTCATAGTATTCCGTAATCCCCTAGATCAGTTCTGGAATATTAGCTCAATTACACAACAAACGCTTTGTTCCAAACGTTTTCGGATTCCTTAATTATCCTTTCAATCTATGCTACATAGACTGCATATAAATACTGTCCTGAAATAAGCGATATAAATAAAGATATATATATCGACTCTACTCTTGATAAAAATGGACCCCACAATCACAATGGAAAAATCCCTTACCTGTCACGGATATATGATTTATAACTTAATGGTAACATGTGCTGTAAAACTGTTTCCTCCCTCCTGGTATAATTTTAAAACATCCTGGTGGGATTTGGGTAATAGAAGCTCTCATGTAAACAGACAATAAGCTCGACCAAAAATAAAACAGCTGTAAGTGTGAATCTGGTTCAGTGATTTATTATTGAACATGGAAGTCACCTTGACTTCCAAATTATTCATTCATGCTTGTTCTAGTCCCTTGTTGGCTGTGTATTCTCTTGGTGATTAGGAAAATTAAGTAGTACTAGTCAGCATTTCGTGTGGTTTCAAAATGTGTCGATATCAAGCCCATGACCCGTGAATACAATGCCCATTTGATACCAGAAATTGGAACGAATTATGTGATTAATTTACTGCATCAACTTTACAAAGTACATCGTGATTTTTAACACAAAGCTCATGTTTCGGTTTTAGTTTAATTAGAGTAGGGAAAAATGTCATTACATTAGGATCCATTACCTGCGGACCTAGGTTCATTCGAAATCATAAATTATAGCAGCATTTCTCTTGTGGGCTGTTCCATTATTTCTCAAGTTATATTCGGAAATGTGTTAATGAATTACTGCATTAAATTAATCCTTTGATGTCAGAAGTTAATTCAAATTTATTTAAATAATATTTTAAGATTCAGTTCCTACATCACAGAAAATAAACTGCATCTCCATTAAAAATATCGACTGGTTAATGATGTTTTGGGAAGTAATAGCTATTTATGTTGAGAATCATGTGAAACCCATTATGGGGAAAATTCAGAGTTCTTCTGATGTTAAAGCAGATGGTCATTCAGTAATGAAAACGCGATTTATAGAGTTGAACGGAATACGCAGAACACTTCTTCAAGCCACAATCTTGGAAATAAAGGACTAGGTATGGCCATGAGACGATAATATTAAAATGTATCGTAATTGACGACGTGGATTTGATTTGACTTGTAGAGTAGCGGGCTAATATTAACATAGTAATTCACAATAGGGTTCTATAATAGACCAGAATTCCATGACCCGCTGAGCGACTATCGGCTTCTCTAGAGGAATCCATCGAAATGGAGCTAGTACGTGATTAAGTATCTACATAAGTGGAAAATGTTTTATTTCACTATCGCGTTACATTGTTTGAAGCTTATACAATTGTGTTATATGCGAAACACTCTTAGTTGTATAATGAAATTATTCAGGTATGCAATGCCTTCTTTACCATTTATTTCATATTTTTTGCTTGTTTACGACGTTTTTAGGGGAGTCGGAATAGCGCAGTCGTTATAGCGACTGGCTACGGGCAGGACAACTGAGGGGTCGGTGTTCGAGTCCCGGTAAGGTCGAGAATTTTCTCTTCCCCACGTCGTCCAGACCGGCTCAGGGGCCCACCCAGCCTCATATCCAATGGGTAACAGGGCCCTGTCCCCAGGGGTAAAGTAGCTTGGGCGTGAAACTGACCACTCACCTCCAACTAGTGCCGAGGTGAAGAAAATATGGATCCATACATCCACTCCCTCACACACCTTCATGGCGCAGTGTCTAGTTAATTAAGTACAGTGACAGCTTTACCATTTTTACGACGTGTTTAGACAATGTACCGTCATCTTCAGGTAAAAAATGTCTTGCAGTGAAAGAGTGGACACAAGACATGTACTTGTACCTGAAGATGGCCGTATGTTGCGAGAACATGTCACGAACATGCATATACTTGAACTGTCCATAGATGGTAAAATAATATTCAACAATTAATATTTGCATTATAAGACTCTTTCGCATATATATTTATACATGTGTATATTATAGCTTTGCCGGTCACGGTAGCCGAGCGGTCTAAAGCATGTACTGTTTTCGCTCTCTGGGAAACCGGGATCGTGGGTTAGAATCTGTTTCCTGTGAGGTACGAACTGAATTCTTATATATTATTTTTATACACTGCCGGTCACGGTAGCCGAGTGGTCTATGGCATGTACTGTCTTCGTTCGCTTGGAAGCAGAGATCGTGGGTTCGAATCCCACTCAGGGAATAGATGGTTAGTGTTTGTGTACAGGCAGAGGCCTTGCGATGGGCTGATCACCCGCCCCCCCGAAAGAGTCCTACCGAATGTTTAAGGTCTAGTAAATCGAAGTGAAACGGAGAGTTTCATGGGGGTAGGCCAAGGCCCAAATGAGGGTTGTAGCTCCAATGGAAAAAAACATAATATGGCCTTAGGATCTTACATTTTTAACGATGCTGTTAATTGCTCTGATTATATGGGTTTAATGGTGGAATGATAAATGAATAAATAAATTGGTGTGACTGTGGAAGAGAAAGGTGGTGACATATTCCAAGTTACTATCCCAGAATTCGTCTAGAAGGACTGTGAAAACTTCCGAAACCCGATAAGTATATTGGCATTGCGGCCGATATTCGAACACAGTATCCCAGAATAAAAGTCAGAAGCTTTACCGCTTCAGTCAACTTCTTCAGTTTTCCTTTTTGTTCACTGAATATTTCAGGAGTGGAACTTATACCGAACACCGGCACAACTTTACAGGCACTTCCTAATGAGAGTTCTTTCCTTTATGAGCTGCTGATATCTTCTTCTCCGGGTGTAACAGACTGTGTAAATGACTTCCACTTCTGTTGAAAATACAAAAGTTTAAAATCTGTTCCAGGCGAAACCAGTATATAGAGTATGCAAAACCATCCACGTAAGGGACAATTTCGATTTGGTAGAACGCTCCTCGTTGTGTAGAACTTTTGCAGAATGTGTGAATATAGTCCAGTGGCAGATGCTCCTTATTTGGGAGCCCACAGTGGAACACGTGGAACGTTTTGTAGAGAATGCTCTCCTATATTTACAGTTCAGCATCCCGTGGCTTTTCTGTAGCGCGGAATGTCATGAACAATAAGGTACTGAGACAACGTGAAGTGGAACTTAAGCGGCTGACTTTTGACGCCACTGCAGTTAGGAATTCAGCAAAATTGTAATTGTAATATATAAAAAACAAGAATTTTATAAGATTTATAAGATTTTTTTTTCATTTATGGTTTATTTATCGCCTATGTCAGAATCTTATTTCTCCCTCTGGAGCATAAGACATCTTTGAAACGATTCGTTTAACTTCCGTTTCTTAAACTTATAGACAGTCGATAGGAATGTTTGTGTGGGCGATCAGACCGTTGCCTACACAGAACAACACAAACACAGAAGAACGCATACAGGTAATATGTCTCGAATGGAATTCGAACTGGTGACCCCAGTGTACACGCCTTAAACCGCGCGTCCACTCCGTTCGGCGTCATAGCACATAGTACATAATTGTAAGTAATATGACAATAGGAATAGTTAATTTGAATTATTATTCAAGGAAGTGGTCGTCACTTAATTTGTGACATTATCCCGATGTCTTCAAAATCTCAGCCACGATAGTCTTGGTGTTCTGGCCTAAATTCGAACCAGGAACCTCTAGATCATAAGCGAGTGTTTTGTCATTTGGGTCAATATTTGTTAATTTTAACGTAATAGAACAAGAAAATAAACGACTTGTCCTGCACTTATGTTTTTTATTGCTAGTGGGTTGGGACTAAGTCCCTTGTACGGTGGCCACTTCTGGCCTATTGTACCAGCCCCAGATGATAGGTGAGGGTAATTGTGGAGCAATTGCTGGAATGAAGATTGGCAGGGGAAACCGAAGTACTCGGAGAAAACCTGCCCCAGCGCCAATTTGTCCACCACAAATCCCACTTGACCAGACCCGGGATCGAACCCGGGCAGCCGCGGTTGGAAGCCAGCGACTAACCGCTTGAGCTATGGCGCGGCCTGTACTTATGTTGCTGAGAAGCATAATGAACGGTAAAAAGAACTGTTAGGTGTCAAATTTAAAAGTGAATCTGTAGAGAACTGAAGGAAATTTGGGATCCACGTCTGATTTCCTGGCAAATTTAAAGTGTCTTCCCACAAAATAATATATGTCACGAAACTGGTTAGTATTACCCTACACCGAAGTAAAAAATGCCTCTGATATTAACCAAGAGGAATTGGTTTGTCCAAGGGGAAATTTGAAGAGAAAAAACATTTGTTTCAATTAAAATTATATGCCCAACTCTTTTAATGTGTAGTACAATATATCGCGTTATTTTAGCACAAATATATGATATATTCTAGCTCAGCAGTCCTCAATATCAACTCACCCTCGGTTCGTGGAATTGCCACACCCTTTCCATGAACTGTATTTTAAAATTAAAAACGGCATGTAACATGATACATGGTAACATATCATGAAAATATTGATTAAAATTGATTTGGGAATGTGTTTACGTATATCACAACAAACAGTGTTTTCACAGCTACAGCATTCGTACCAACCACACCACAATACAAACAATAACAACCTGGGACTGTAATTTAGACAAGCGGCACTAAACATAACCAGAAGAAAGGCGTACAGCATCTCCTTGTATTGAATTGCGGTCGAGTGTTTTGTAGCATAACTTCAAGAAGGTAAAAGGTAAAGCTATTTCTGTAACAGGCCTCGGAGGCCCATAGGGTTGTGAGAAGTTGAGGCTCACATATCTTCTAGACAATTGGCACACAGATGGCGGTGAGGTTGTCAGCCTTACACGCCGGACGCCCTTTACCCCCCATGAAGATTCCTGGTACTCATTTCTGTTAGAATCTGAGTCGATCCCATGGCCATAGCGCGGCTGGAAGGGTTAGGTTAATTGAAAAAATCCAATGAACTCATCGGGACTTGAACCCGCGACCTTCTGGCTTGTAGCATAGTGTCTTAACCAACTGCGCTACCGCGTGCCCCCCATTCTAAAAAGGTAGCCAAGGGTTTCGCCATGTTATAATAAGGTTAAAAATATATGTAACTTTTGTTACTTGAGTACATTTCCCATGTTCTTCGAGTCTGTATGCCATTAAGAAAGAAGGTGTAATATTGCCTTACAATATCTTGTGTAAATATGTTAAATTAGGAATGTTTAAAGCGAATATATTTTAGGTAAGCTTTTTGACTAAGAATTAAGTAGAATATCGAAGATATTTGTAGTTTATTATATTAAACTTAACAAGATATTCTGGGAGTCAGAGTCAGTTATTTCACGGCTGGCCAATCAGTTCGTCTTGGCGAAACCCCCTTAAGACCCACGACCAGTATTTTTATTTTCCAACTGAACACTTGCTTTCATAGTTCTTATGTAACATCCTCTCTGACGAGACCGTGGGTCTGTCGTTTACAACTGCTGCTGGTCCTCGTCAGCGCAGTCATCATCAGATCCGAATTCCACGGGACTCGTAATCACATTTTACTGTCTCAGAATCGAGACTCCCGCAACCTGGACGGCCAGGTCTCCGTATTTATATCCCCCAGGAAAAGTGTGGCCCAGTTGTACCCCTAGGCAGTGGGTTTCCTTTTTGTCGCCTCTCACCACTCGCAGGTATGCGTTACTGGGAAGACCTGTTCCCCCACTTTACCTCATTTGACACTCGCTGCATAGAAAACTACGCGTTCAACATTTCCTATTGTTGCGTGTGTATTCGTTGTCGCGGTAATGCTTTAACTGAACCATTGTTTGCCTACGATGCAAGTACAGACACAGGCTCATGTGAGGAATTTATGAAGTACGCCGTTGAGATGGGCTCAGGTGGCTTGATACACGAGGACATACCAAGTCTCGTGAAGAACTGTCAGCCCTTCAAAAGCTGACAAGGAGGGATACACAGAGAAAGAATGGAGATCCCATAAGCCTGCTTTCATTTTCTTCAAAATAAGGAAAATAGGCTAAAAATTATTTTATATTCTAAAGATGAAGCCAGCAGGTTCCACCGAAAAGTTTATATCCACCTAAATGCTTTACATGGCGTCACATCCGAGACAACCATAACCCGGATATTTGCCACATTGAGAACTTGAAATCTCGCATAATATTTTTACTAGCCAACTGTTTCAGCCGGGTTGTCGGTTTACAAGTTTACGCCTCGTAGATTATCTATATAAGCTACTTTGATGTCAGCATCTGATCATAATGATAATTATTAAACATGAATAAATAAACATTTCAATATCAAAACTGTACACGGAATTTAAATTCACAGAAATTATGACGCTTCTGCTTGTGATAGTAGTGTAGTAGTTCGAATCTGTGATGGGAAGAGATTAATATTCGTTCATCTGTGACATATATCATCATCATCATCATCATCATAAACATTAAAATTATTGACTGAAACTGCTTTGAATATAGGTTATGAATATCCAATACACATCAGCATTAACTAACTTCTACAAAATTAATTTGTATAAACAGCCGTAAGAATATTTGTAAAATATTATATCATGAGATGATGTCACTTGCTTCGTCAGCTGTATAAATATAAGACGATTGTTCATATGTGGGTTCCGAAGCTATTGTCACTCCAAATATATAGTTAAAATTGCTGTTACAATATTAACCGTATGAACATCACGTATTCCGGCCAAAAAGAAACAAAAATTAACAGCCTAGGGGATTTTTTTTATTGTAGAAGAAATATTGTAAATACAAAAAAGCACAGGCAATGCCTTTCTTGTATTTACATGTTGGCATTGCATAGGCCTTTTTTCGTTGCGCTGACCACATGACACCCTCTATACGCTAAAGTTGACACTAACTTCGCAGACAAGCGGCGGTAGCTAGGTCGATATAGTTCTCTTGCGGGCTGAAAGCCACGGAGTCTTTTACATCACATATTCATAGAAATATTGACGAATGGAGTAGGAATCAGGAAAAATTTCGTTTCGTTTTATAACGAATAAATCTAAAAAAGTGTTCGTTCTTATGTTTTCTAGATGCAACAATCACAACATTTTCATCATCAGTTGGAAAAATATGCTTCGATTCTGTGACATACGATTATGCTATTCTTTAAAAAAAAGTATGCGTTCTCTAGGGTAATATGTCCGACGTTCATTGTATTGAACACCCACATACAGAAAATGTAGGCGTTAAGAATTAGTTACCAACAATAGTAATCAAGCCATACAAAATATGCACAATTAACGGTCCGGGGTTAAATTAAAATTTAAAATGTGATATTAAGGTGGCAAAAATGTATAAAAATAACAAATTAGAATCGGTAGTTTCAGTAGGCACTTCAACAATCGGAGACAACCACCTAGGTAAGGAAATAGCTTGGAAATATCTCTTCGTAAATGACATGAACTTGTTTGAAAGAACCACAACCATGGAACTCCAATGAAAAAAAAGGAGAAAAAGTCACTAAGAGATAAGCAGGGCCCAGATTTTGATGACATGTCATCTCTTTTTTCCTTGTATCCTGTGCGATGCTCTTAAATATATAAATCTAGGATATGAGCTGCTGGTTACAGAAATGTAAATTTTATAAGTATTTTTTTTTATTTTTTGACATTTTTAGGTTTAAGGTCATTTTTTTTCCTTTTTCGGGCAAATTTTTGGTAAATTTTTGGACTTTTAAGGGTATTTCTTGTAATTTTTGGCAATTTTATGGAATTTTTCTTCATATGTTTTCTGAAATGTGAATAACATGGAAGCGAAGTGTTCTTTCTCTTTTCCTTTAGGTCATTTTTTCTGGATTTTTTCGGTCATTTTATAGGTCATTTTTTAAATATTTTCAGGTAATCAAAATCCGGGCCCTGGTGATAAGCAAGTTTATCAAGTTGTATTTCTAATATGGGATTTAATATAAAGATTTGCCCTTCTAACTATATGTTTGTAAAATTTAGATATGAAGCAAACTCTGAAGGAATAGGAAGAACACGAATGACAAGCAACAGATTCCCTTAAAAAAGTAAAGCTATCCCTTTAACAGTCCGTAGATGCCCATAGGGTTGTGAGACATGGGGACTCCCACATTTTGTAGACAATTGGCTCACAGATTTCCGGCCGCCCTTTACTACCAAGAAGATTCCTGGCATTTATTTCTGTTACAGGCTGAATCCAACCCAGGACCATAGTGCGGCTGGGGTCAATTTAAAAAACCAGTGACTTCATCGGGAATCGAACCCGTTACCCTCCGGCTTGTAGCATCAGTTTTCGTAAAACATTTTGCAAAAAGAAACGAAAAGGCAAAAATTCAAAATAAATGTGCAACAAGGAATAAAAAAAATACAATTGAACACAGTTTTTATATTCGGAATTTTCTTTCAACAAGACAGTTGCATGAAATCCGTGAGTGCGTGTTGGTTTGATTGACCATATTGTGTGAGTCATTCATTATAAAATTTTGATGTCACCCACCAAGACAGCACACAAACATATGCTATTCGGTTAGGGGTAAGATTAACATTGAATTTTGTTTTATGCGTCAGATATAAATCACAATCCTGCAAGCCAACTGAAAACGCGAATGACATAAAGTAGAACGAGGCTGAATTTTCAAGTAATTCAGAACTACGAATATTCTAAAAAAAAAAAAAAACTATATTTTCCGTGTTCGTTTTAGTATTTTGGAACAGAGTACATCAAGTTGCTATTTAAATCAATTTAATGTGTATCATATTCTAGAACTTTATATTGACAACAGTAAGTAACATTCAATTAACAAGCGCATCCTTTGTATGCATTAATTAAATTGTCATATTATGAGTGGTTCAAAGAGCTACAAATGGCCGTCATGTTATTTGCTCCAGCACGTACCGAAACTATTTCATTGCATCTCGTCATTTCATTCTGTATGATACAGTGTAACTCATTTATTTTTAAAACTCTCTTTTGCTTCCACTTAGGGCGATTTTATGCGATTGGTGCAATACAACATTTTTATCGAAAGAGGTTAATGGCTTTGTGCCCACATCGGCGCAGTACACTACCTACTTCTATTCCAAACGTCTAGAAATTACGTCACTCCATGTTCATTAGTATCTGTCCTTTTCTAACACTCTACTCGATTCCTGCAAATTTTGTCTTCGCTTTGTATCCATTGTATCATCAATCATTTTATATCTACATTTACTGGCCATTAAATTCAATACCTAGCTGAATACTTGGGGAATGTCTGTAGTACAGTTTCCCAGATCCTTCTTACGAATTCGAAAGTTTTTTTCTTCCTTAGTGGGGTGGGACTAAGTTAGGCTTATAAGATCAACTTTCTGTCTGCGTGTCTGTGTATCCCTCTTATCCACTTTTGCTTGCGTGAACCAATCTTTATGAAACTTGGTATGAACATCAATGGCACTTGGTCCCATCTCAGGTGTCACTGATGTTCATACCAAGTTTCATAAAAATTGGTTCATGCAAGCAAAAGTGGATAAGAGGATACACAGACAGCACGATGATGTTATAAGCCTGTTTTTATTGTTTTTATCAAAATTGCTCAACAATCTAAGTCCAAGTCGAAGTCACATTGCGACTGACAGTCAGTCAGTCAGTCAGTAAGTCTTGGTGTCGAGCACCACCTGGGGATCATGACCAGATATTTATTACTGTTTGGCATTTACGGTCTTGTCTCTGTATTTGCAACGCAATTGAACTGCCCTGAAGATGGAGGCGATATGTTCCTCCGAAACTTCGGTTAAAACCAAGAATACACGGCGCCAGATCCCAGAAGATGACTTTTTTATAGTCATCGCCGTGAAAACCTCAAATCTTATTGTTAAATATGTTGGATACGAAGGTCTGAGGATCAAACTACATTTCAAAGTATCATACAGCCAATATTTGCTGCCTGTTTCACGGTAATATTTTACTTGTCTTCCTCTTCGACCCTGGATATGTAGGCGTATGCTGCTCTAAAACGTCGGTTGACTTTCACCAGACTACATGGCGTTATATCGTAGATAGAACTCTTGAGAGATATTATTCCACGCTGACATCCAGTGGCAGGATTTTCAATCCGAGTTCCATATCCCTCAGTTTAATGGTAGAAACTTTGTTATGAACGATAAATAGACATCTTCTAGTCTCTTGGTACTTCTCTGTTAATCTCAGTATTCTATTCAGCAACTACTCCTCATCTACTTTCAGTCCACAGACTTCCCGAGGGACTGGTAGTTCAAGATTTGTAGTCTCAAGAAAAGCAGCTGTAATCGCATTTTCCAGTTGCAATGTTCTTATCGATATTATGACATTTTTTCATGCCACATAAGATAGAAAAATTGTTGCACGAATTTAAATTTAACCCTTTTATTGAACTTACAATTAAGAAGCTTAAAATTCTGTGTTTGATTCACTTGTTCCTCAGTCTATTGGAGATTTTACTTCTCAACAAGTATATTCACTGGCTGGAACTAACATCCATCAGACGCGGAGCTAACAGCGCGTGAATTCTCTGCAGTTGCTCCACAGGAAAATTTGACACAGGGACAGAGAATAATAGATGGAAAAGAGACAAGTTACTTCATTTCGTTTTGCAGAATATTTTAAGTAATATTAAAGTTAAACGCTAGTCTTCATTTTTCTAAACATATGACTTGTAAAACTTCTCCTTTAAGGCGAAAGATATAGAGAGACTTCTAGTTTTGTTGCAACAGTTTGTGATATGTTACTTTATGAAGAGTAGTGCCTGCTTGATTCAAGCCGTTAGGTTCTGAAAACATAATCATTTTCATATAATATCACATATGACTGCATATTCCGCTATGACTTATAGGCATATCTGTCTCAGAGCGCATAATATTGCAGATGAAAATGTCATAAAGTGAAACCAGACCTCTATATAAATTGTTACGGCAGTAAATCAGCATTTACATTTATCCTCCACCTAAATAAATGCTTATACCTACCTATTTACCTACCACTCGGCGCTACAGCCCTGGGTGACACAGAAAATTGACAATTGTAATACCTCAAGAACGTCCCTTTAAAATTAAACGTAGATTTATCTTATAGTCGGCCATTTAAAAATGTAGAAATGATTTTTGCGTAATGAATGCCTTGAGATCTATATTGTTATTATTAAGGTAAGGTAAAGCTATCCCTGTAACAGGCCATGGTGCATTTAGTGCTTATTGTTANATCTGTTCTCTACCCTTTGACCTTTCCGGCATGGGTGACACTACCGGTAGTTAAACTACCGCCGGCATAGCTCTCCAGGTCACAGAGACACGCAAGCNACCTATTTACCTACCACTCGGCGCTACAGCCCTGGGTGACACAGAAAATTGACAATTGTAATACCTCAAGAACGTCCCTTTAAAATTAAACGTAGATTTATCTTATAGTCGGCCATTTAAAAATGTAGAAATGATTTTTGCGTAATGAATGCCTTGAGATCTATATTGTTATTATTAAGGTAAGGTAAAGCTATCCCTGTAACAGGCCATGGTGCATTTAGTGGTTATTGTTAAACATTACCCCTTGGGACGTATCAGCAGATATAACTTCACGTCTAATAAAAATTCCGACTCCCGATGGGGTGGATATTTTTCAAATGACTTAAACCTTCCAGCCGCACTATGGCGCCGGGTCGACTCAGTCTCTGACAGAGATAAGTACCAGGAATAATGTTGGGGGTAAAGGGCGGCCGGCGCGTAAGGCTGACAACCTCACCGCCATCTGTGAGCCGACTATCTAGAAAAATGTGGGAGCCTCAACATCTCACAATCCCATGGGACTCCACGGCCTGTTACAGGGAAACCTTTACTTTTACTAATAAAAATCCGTTGGTGATCCAGCAGTTGCTGAATTTGTTAAATTTTGTTATTTCATAGAGATGCAAATTTCCATTTCCGCTTAATTTCAAACTCCGCATATATCGTTTCACATATTAAAGCATTTGTATTCAGTTTCGTTTAAATTTTCACTCTCATCATATCACTTGGTTATTCCCGAGAATCAGTATGTATGTATGTATGTATGTATGTGTATATATATACCAAGTCCGTTTTTAATCAATTATTCACTATAATAAAGCCGGTTGAAATTTCAACTGGAAATATTTCCTATGTAAAACTGTACATATTTCAGTGTGGTCCACTCTTATAGAATGCAGTCCCTGAGAAACTCTTCAAATTCGCAGTGGCATTGACATACACGCTGTTAATTAGAAATTAGCATAAAGAGAACTACAATTATGCTAATTACTGTTTTTGGCAGAATAACTGTATGCAGTAACGGGTGGACGCCTTATCTACAAGAACAGTATGGAATCTGTTCACAGAAGTGGACACTGCTAACATACAGAAAGACATAATTGTGAGCGTTAGATATTTACACGTGCAGACTATTAAAAATATGTGGAATAGTTTCGAACAGCAGACAGAAACTATCCATCTATGGCTCTACGGTCCTCTGTTGATGAATCTTGGCCGCTTTTTCAGTTTCTAGATCTTTTACACAATTGGTAGGACTCCTTAGACGAGGGATCAGCCCGTCATAAGGCCGCTACGTGCACAAACACAGAATAAACGCACACAGACATGTGTGCCTCAAGTGGAATTCGAACTCACGATACCAGTGTTTGAGCGGGCGAAGACATTTCATGCCTTAGACCCCACGGCCACTGTCAAATTTAAAGATTATTAATGGCTGATATATAGGAAAGGACAGAAAGGGAAGAGTTTTGGCCAAATTTGAGGCACTATAATATCTTTTCCGGTCGGGATGGAGTAAAACCACGAAAACTTCGGTCGGAATGGTTGATGCGCCGGCTAATATTCGAATAGAACATGTCCCGAATACATAGCAGAGGCATCACCAATTGAGTGAACATCCTCCGCTACTGAGGATGAAAGAATTTATCTTTAAGCATGTAAGGTTCCTGAGAGTAGCCTCAGTAATACAGAAAAGCAGTTGGTGCTCTATGTAAAGCATTCTGACAGTGGTGTATAACAGTGGGGATTACTGGATTTGTTTTATTTTATCTAACATCCGGTATTCCAAAGAACGCACCGCATTTACGCATGCATAGGCCGCACATTTTTTGCCAAAAATTCAAGAGGAAAACTGGGGTGCGGCTTATATTCGAAATATTCGAAATCACACTTCATTTAAAAAAAATAACGTTGCCAAATTTCGGAATAATTTCTACTCCTGAAATAATATTCCAAGAAAATTATTTTTTCTATAATTTCTGTCTGAAAATTGTGCTGCGGCCTATACATTCGTAAATACGGTAATGTTTCGAAAACTGCATGTGTTTCCGTCCTTATGTGATGGGGTGGGAGACATCTACTTTGTTTGGTGCATCAGAGAGAACTAACCTCAATCACTAAATCAGAAAAAAAAAACAAAAGCCCTCTCGTTCTGACTTAGTTTTATGTTTTTTAAAGATATATTTTTAGTTTGGTTCCTTGGCGGGAAGTGTACTTGAATATAAACTGCAAAAAGAGAGAGTCTATGTCAGTGAATTATTAAATTAATAAGCATCAAATAAAACCATTTAACATTTAATAAATCCTTTACTTGTTTTGGCCAATATTGACCATCATCAGAACACAAAGCCAACATCACAAAGGAAACACGTTACATGTAAGATAAGGAATTGCTACCATTAGAAACCAAGATAGATTAAAATGCAGATATAATTAAAATAAGTTTAATTAAAAATTATAGAAAATATCAACGGCCGTATCTTCTTCCTCTTGGTACGTATATAAAATTTCTCGCGTCCGTAATTACGTTTGTATTTTAATCTATTAGCATCCATTTGTCTATAATCCGTCTAAATTGCAACACTTTTTATTTTGCACTTCAATACACTCTCTAACACTACATGTTTCGGCCTCAAACGCCCATCTTCAGGTGTTTTTTTCTACAGATATTCAATTAAGATTGTATAGCAGTTTTGACTCAATTTCGACACAATCTTAATTGAATATCTGTAGAAAAAACACCTGAAGATGGCTGTTTGAGGCCGAAACATGTAGTGTTAGAGAGTATATTGAAATGTAAAATAAAAAGTGTTGCAATTTAGACGGATTTTAGACAAATGGACGCTAATGTGTACAATTGCAACGGGATGCTGAAATACAGAATTTTAATCTATGTTGATTTCTGAGATGAGGAATCCCTTTACAGTAACATATGTTCGTCCCTTCTGACGATGGCCATTAGTGGCCGAAAATGGTAAGGTAAATTTTTCTCTGTGCTCAACTAATTAAGCACTTCGCCATGAAGGCGTATGGAGGAGTGAATAAATAGAGCCAGATTTGCTTGACCTCGGCAATAGCTTCACGACCAGTCTTGTCTCCCCCGGAGAATGGACCTCGGTACCCACTGAATGGGGGGTTGGGTGGGCCCCAGAACCGGTCTGGACGACTTGGAGAAGAGAAAATTCATGAATCTACAGGAACTCGAACTGCAACCCCTCGATTGTCCAGCCTGTAGTCAGTGTCTATACCGAATACACTACCCCGGCTCATGGCCGAAACTTGTAAAGGCTTTATTAAATATTAAATTGTTGCGCCTGAAGAAACTTGATACTTATTAATTTGTTAGAAAGTGGAACGATTGAGAATGTCCCTGACAAAAATCAGTGACTTGTTTAGTCAGTCAATATCCAAGTCGTTAACACAAAGCCTATTACACGCCCTTCACTTGCACGACGGATAACGTTGTGGATAATTGATCAGAGTGTGAATGATGGTTCACAGAACGCTAATACTACACGTAATTCATAGTAATTGGCGTTGATCCTACATTTGGTGTTGGCAGGTGAGGTAATGGGTATACTGGCCCTGTTTCACACAGATATTTCCATCAGAATCAGGATAAAGATTTTCTATATGGCTTAAATATTTTCTTATGTCAAGCGAGTATGTACCCGTAAACAAATCACGGGTTACACGGTTCAGAAAAGGTGATAATTACATAATTTATTAGGTAATACCTTGAGCCGTAAAGAGGCTTAATTATGAAGAAAACAGTCTTCTGGGATTTGGCACCGTGTATATGTGGTGTTAACCGACGTTTCGGAGGAACGTATCGCCTCCATCTTCAGGGTAGAAGAAAAAATGCAAGAAATCTGCAAGCGAAGAGACCGTGAGAACCGGTAAAAGCAGACTGTGTGGAAATATATACACCACATATATACGGTGCCAAATCCCAGAAGACTGCTTTCTTCATAGTCACCGCCGTGAAAGCCTCAAATCGTACACAGGCTTAATTATATTGGATATATACATTATAAATATGTACTATAGCCTATTTTCAGGTGGGAATCACATATTGTTGAGGTAGAGTATGCATATCGTTTAGCTTAATTATTTAAGGTTAACGGCAAATCATCGTCTGTCACGGTAGCCGAGCGGGCTACTGTCTTCGCTCGCTTGGAAACCGGGATCGTGGGTTCGAATCCCACTCAGGGCTTGGATGTTTAGTTTGTGAGTGCTTTTTTCTGTGTTTATGTACAGGTAGAGGCCTTGCGACGAGCTGATCACCCGCCCAAGGAGTCCTACCGAATGTGTAAGATCTAGAAAAAACGAAGTGAACGGACAAGTTCGAGGTAGGCGTAGGACCACTGGGGCTGTAGTGCCAAGGAAAAAAATTGCAAATCGTCACAGCAATTAGCATTCAGTAAATTAACTTAACGCCAAACTGAAGATAAAGTTTTAAGTTTCATAGAGACCCCCAATATGTCCATTATAACGTGTTTTTGAAATACAAGTTACGTTGTTTGAATGGGATAACATTAATTTACTTATCCAATAGGATTACATGGCATTAGAAGTGCAAGCCTTTTGAACCAGCCGTGCTCCAGCATTTGCGCCATCAAAGCGGCAGCAATTTTAATCAAAATAAAACCTCGTCTGCAATAAAAATGAATAATCTCAGGCATTACAGGAAATGTTCACTATTCTCTTTCTTCTAATTCCTCTATCAAATTGATTTTTCTTTTATTTTCACTCGTTCAGTGAAAAAGCAGACCCATATCCTGTCATTTCTATTTATTTGTCCGCTAATTTGTTTAATAGCCTATTTTCCTTAATTTGAAAAAATAGAAGAAGGCTTATGAGATCACCATGCTCTGTGTGTGTGTGCGTCTGTGTATCCCCCCTATCAAATTTGAATGCCTGAACCAATCTTTATGAAACTTGGAATGCACATCATAGCACCTGAGCCCATCACAACAGAATACATCATAAATTCTTCCCGCCAGCCTGCGGGTCTGTATTTGTATCCCCCTCTCGTTGCTAGGGAACGGCATAATAAATATTTCACCGCTGCAACAAACACACGTGCAAAAATAGTTGAATGCGTCGTCTTCTATGCGGTCCGTGTCGTATCCATTAAAGTAGACGATTAGTTCGTCCCATAACAAATGACAGACCCGACCTCTCTTCAGAGAGGGCGCCCCAAATGAGCAGGACAGTAACTTTCATGAGCCCCAGTCGGGGCTCGACACCAAGACAGACAGACTGACGGACCGTCAGTCGCAATGTGACTTTAACTTGGACTTGGATCCCATAACATCTCGATTATGTATTGTTCTACGCTTCTAGTAACCAGGGTTACGTAGCTCCGAGAGACAAGATGGAAAGTTAATCCCATATATATGGGATATATGTCCCATGGGATATATATATAATATATATATATAACATATATGTCGCCTTATTTTATGGTCCTTAGGAATAAATGAAGAGAAGATGATTATGAGGAGTTCAGATTGTTAATTCTATTTATGTATAAACGAACAAACTGTGGCTTTAGTCCGCGAGCGAATTATACCGACCGAGAGAGCGACCGCCCTTTGTCGGCGAAGTTAGTGCCAACTTTAGCGGATAGAGTGTTCCGTGGTCAGCACAACGAATCCCCACGGCCTTTAATTTCGGTTTTCTAGACCTGATCCGCTATTTCCTTGACAAAGCTTCTCAATTAACCTCACGAGTCTGAGTGGACCCCATTCCAGACCCACTACTTCTCAGAAAATCTGGTAGCGCTGGCAGTCGAACCCGGACCTCTGGATCTGTAGCCAGAAACTCTGACCACTAGATTACAGAAGCGGTCTCAGTTCTATTTATAACATACCTAAAACTTTTCCTGAATATCTCATTTTAAAAATAAGGGGTTACTTTGTATGCGGGACCCCCGGTTTATATGATAAATGGAAAGTATATGGAAGGAAATTGTTATGGTCTAATTGGAGACACTATCCATGGGGAGCATCTGACTTGAGGCACTGAGGGGGCACAGAGAAGTCTCTGGTAGGACAGCCGCAGTCCATGCTGAGATCAGACCATGGAACCAACGAAATATGAAGAGGGTATGCGGCCCACTCGACCAACAAGTTCAGCTACTTTTGTATCCATAATTGAAATAAGAAAAAAAAACTTAACCAGTCACACTGGACGGCAATATTTAACTTTTTCATTTCTTTCGGAACATTTGAAGTTCTCGCAGAGAATAAATATGTTTCCTTCTGCATACGGACTCAAATGTGTGAAGTTATGCAAAATATTTGGGAGTTCTGAAGTTTCTCAGGCTAATTTGACACCCCGGCATGCACTCCCTCGGAAGCCGGGATCGTCGGTTCGAATCCCACTCAGGGCATGGATGTTTAGTTTGCGTGTGTGCGTTTTTCTGTGTTTCTGTGCAGGTAGAGGCCTTGCGACGAGCTGATCACCCGCCCAAGGAGTCCTACCGAATGTGTAAGATCTAGAAAAATCGAACGGAGAAGTTCATGGAAGTAGGCCTAGGCTCACTGGGGCTGTAGTGCCAAGGGGGAAAAAAATTTGACACCCCTAATTAGATATTACTGTCCGTAATATACGACTATTATGGATAGCATAAAAATTCATTCCCAGATACGGATACATGAGAACAAGAGCTTAACATTCAGTAAGATTCAAAATAAGCATAATGACATCCAAGGCAGAAGCAAAAGAGCTTAGCTAATTATTTAAGATTTAAAACTTTGCAGATAATACGTGTCTGCTGTGAAGCAACTCGTTAATTTTGAGCATTTTCTCTGATAATAATGTGAGAGGGGGGTGATATTGCCTCAGGGTGCTCTTACTGCTGTGATAAGGCGTGAAGGAGGGGCAGCATGCTACAGAAAGAAATAGGCTGCTTTCCATTGTTCGCTTTTCGTAACTGCCTCTGCATTCCATTTCAAGATTTTCTAAAATTTTCCGTCAATAATTGGAGGACTCACATCAGAATAAAAGTATCTGCACGAGGAAATGGAATGAAGCAGAATTTTCTAACGTCACGTCATTGTATAAAGAACAACGAAAAGCGAATGAGAATCTGATTCTGTCACTGCATTTGAGTATACACATCCATTTTAACGTTTCTTTTTGTCGCCACGAATAGCGTTATTATTTGCAGCTGTTAGCAGACACTGTACGTTATCACTTTGTATTAATGTGCCTCTGTATCCAGACTCAGACTTGTTGAATACAGAACTCGTGTAAGAAGCATGTGCTTTTCGGAGCATTTTCCATGTCTTATAATTAAATAAATGTGTGTAGTATATATTTTTTTCCCTTGGCACTACAGCCCCAGTGGGCCTAGGCCTACTTCAAAGAGCTTCCGTTCACTTCGGTTTTTCTAGATCTTACACATTCGGTAGGACTCCTTGGGCGGGTGATCAGCTCGTCGCAAGGCCTCTACCTGTACAGAAACACAGAAAAACGCACACACGCAAACTAAACATCCATGCCCTGAGTGGGATTCGAACTCACGATCACGGTTTCCAAGCGAGCGAAGACAGTACATGTGTATAATATATGTGTTTACTTATCATCCATTTGTTGGCACGCTGTAGTGTATTTGGTTGACGCACTATGCTGAAAACCTGAGAGTCGCAGTTTCGAGTCCCGATGAGGTCACTGAATTTTTTCAATTTACCTAATACCTTGAGCTGTAATATGACCGGGAGGTTGACTCAGCCACCAAAAGGAATGAGTACCAGGAAGATTCCTGGAAGGTAAAGGCCGGCGGGAGATAAGGCTGACAACCTTACTGGACCGATTGTCTAGAAAATGTGGGAACCTCGACGTCTCACACTCCTATGAGCCTTCACGACCTGCTACAGGGATAGTTTTACCGTTTTACTTACCATCTATTTAACGGAGCTGCATTTCATACTACACAGCATCGAATTCCGGATGAGAGGTGAATATTAAATTGGAAAGGGTTTGTAACATATCAGACGCGGACTAATTTAATGTACTATTCCGGCTCTTTTGATTGGAGGGATCGAGGAAAAGCAATGCCAGTCAGTTTATTTTTGGCTACGTCTTGAACTCGAACAGACGATCTACTGAATATAAGTCCGAAGCTTTACCGCATGAGGCGCCTTGTTCAGTGCCTATAGTATTGTGGCGTATAAACCGTTACTAGGCAAAGATCTCGAACAAACAAGAGACAACAGCCGTTGCTATGCAGCAGCGCGGTAAAAGCGCCTCTACAACAATAGAGTTACTGTTGGAAACGGTGTTGTGCAACCCGTGGCTAGAAATGAGCAACAGTTGGATTACAACAATGGAAACGTGTTTTTTCTATGTTGCGTAACCTAGCAACGGACTGTTTACCAAGAATGTTTTCACGGAAAGTTTTCTACCAATCCGTTTCCTAGCAATGGGTGTACATGTAACATTATAAACAGAAATATACATTTTAAAAATATCTCATTATTCAGTTATAAATTTAATTTCATACGTTGATTAAATAAATAATTTATCTACAAAAAGTAATGTTATTGTGTCAAAAGTGGACCACAATCTGAATTAGTCAAACTAAATAAAATCTGTTACAAGATAATATGGATATGAAATATGACCACTTATTTTATTGAATTCGCAATTTATTCTTAAGTGAACCCGGACACAATTTAGCTCCCACCTTGCACAAAAGCTTAAGCGCTGATAGTTAGAACAGAAGGAGAAGGAGGTATATGTTAGAGTAACGTTCATTTCCAACCTTCTCATTAAACTTCGAGAGCATCGCATCTTCTTCTCACTGTCCCTTGGCTCCTGTTCTAATGGACTAAGAGGTTTACCTGTTACTTACTTCAGTTCTTACGTAGAAAAGCCCCTTGGGTCTCGAAACCAACTTCAGTAATACATTAATTGCTTTGAAACAAACCTTCAAATTCTAAAATTAAACTGATGCCGCAAGCATAAGCCTCTCTCTCTTGGGAACTTAGCCGCAAGACGTAACTAAGCACTTTGTTGTGAAATAGTCATACAA
This sequence comes from Cryptotermes secundus, assembly GCF_002891405.2. Taxonomy (NCBI): domain Eukaryota; kingdom Metazoa; phylum Arthropoda; class Insecta; order Blattodea; family Kalotermitidae; genus Cryptotermes; species Cryptotermes secundus. Next base: position 2,537,845 of record NW_019737391.1, read on the forward strand.
GATATCAGACACAATGAAATTATGTCACTTATTACTGAATGAGTTTCTCTCGATTGCAGCACAGCCCGGAGGAGTATGAGAATAATATATATCGTTTTTTTAACGTAAAACAATCTTACAGGCTCACCTTCAGGCAAGGGTACAATGTTAGGATAATGAATTCAGAAACGCGGAGCACTTTCAAGGAAATATGAAATACGGAAATAATTAAATTAATTTTCTTTGTATTATTGCCTTACACCAATTAAGAACTGTGTTGCCTTTAGAACAAGAGATCTCTGCACACATGTAGAAGGGGGACAGTCTTCCATGCTTCGAGTCTGAACAGAAGTTACACAAAGACTAAACCGGAGGCGAATCACTTTATATTTGAATTACGAAGTTTAAAGCCCGAAGAAGAATATTATATTTAAGCATCCTGTTACACTCTACACAATGTATGACACAAACTCCATCCTAAGTACAACAATTTATTGTAGTTCTTTTGTCCTCTTTTCTTCTACACTACATGTTTCGGCCGTAAAAAAAANATATATAGGGACTTATTAACAGACGGAGAAATGAACAATTAAGAAAGATGTTTTTTTTTTTATTATTTTAAACTACGTGCAGTGTAACAGCTAAGTGAGAGTATACACCTGATGATGGCCATTTACGGCCGAAACATGCAGCGTAGAAGAAAAGAAGACAAAAGTACTACAATAAGTTGTTGCACTTAGGACGGAGTTTGTGTCATACACCAGAGGAAGAAGCTTGTTCTTAAATACATTGCGTTACATCCCCGGAGATGAGCATTTCATTATGGAACTAATTTATTTGCCGTTTTGTACAAAAAGTATGGTCACACTTAACCACTTCTGTACTAAGTTCTCTTCGGAATCTAAAGGGTTCTGGCGATGGTGGATGAAACACAGAATTACTGGGGTTTTGGACTTTTTCTATCGTCCGGAATTCTAGGTAATAGAGGACACGGCGTTTCGGAAACTGGATCTGTGTTCGTCCTCAGGTGAGAAAGGAAGACACCTACTCAGTTGGGTGTCTTAGAAAGAGCTAATCTCAATCACTGGACCAGTTTCTGAAACGCCATGTCGTTTATTACCTACAATTCCGGATGATGGAAAAAGTCCAAAACCCCAGTAATTCTGCAAGTTCTCTTTACTTAAAAATGTCTTCTGTTTTGTGTACAGAGCCTATGGTAGTTTAAATGTAAATGTAATAGTCGAGCTTTATTTTCTTCATTCTCTGTGGTCTAGTGGTCATAGTTCCTGGCTACAGAACCAGAGGTCCCTGGTTCGATTCCCGGCGCTGCCAGATTTTCTGAGATGTAGGGGTCTGGAACGGGGTACACTTAGCCTCGTAGAATAACTGAGGAGCTATTTCAAGGAAACAGCATCTCCGGTCTAGAAAACCGAGATCAACGGCCGTGGGGATCCGTTGCACTAACCACGCGACACCCTCTATCAGCTAAAGTTGGCATTAACTTCTCCCACAAGCGGCGGTCCATCGGTCGGTATAGTTCGCTTGCAGACTGCAGGCCATGGAGGTTTTTTTTTTGTAGTTTTCACATGTTATGAAATCTAAAGTTCTGACTGCAGTGTGATTTCTACGACCTTCCGAGGTATGACGTCATGTAGTATGTTAAATGCGACCAACGGTTTTGGACGAAGATGCTCTATCCATATTAATTATATAATTGTGTATTTTCCCCTGAAGATGGAGGTAATATACCTCTCCGAAATATTGACATCTACACGGCGTCGCATATTAGAAACCCATAATCATTTCATCAGCTATTACGAATATTCATGACAATGTTCCATTTCTTCGAAGTTAATACTGCATGAAGATTTTTGTTTTGTTTTCAGAAGTGTTACTAAAAGGACGTTTTCCTTTAAACTCCTTCCTGACTCTACACTTCCGTTTACCGAGTCAGATGAAATCTTTATTATATATCTCTCTCTCACTTCCAGGCGAATGCTGATGCTAACAAACTACAGAGCTAAACAGAGCGAAGGAATGGAACAAAGGACCCTAAATTAAGGTAAGAACTCCTTCAAAAATAAAAAAAAAAGAGAAAGTTGAAATTAGGGGTTGATAAATTACTGCAGTGTTAAAATTTTGTTGAAGACACTCCGGCTTCGAGCTGTAGTGCTACGGCCCTGCAATATGGATATGAGCAGCTGTGGTAAACCTCATTAGCTAACCTTGCCTTTCCGCTTGAAATATCTGGTAGGAGAGGGAAGCTCCGACCTCGGGGTACACAAATGTTTTCATTTCCTGGAGTTTCCTTTGTTTATGTTGCGAGAACCAGGCGTCGTGTGTTCCTCCGTCAAACTGAATTATTCATTGGAATGGTCAAAAATAGTAAATGTAAAATAAATACAAAATTATAAAAGGTTAATTAATTAAGTCCAGTGTAACTGAAGTTTTTTCTCCTTTTTAATATTTTATTCTTCACATGTTTCGGTCTTATGGACCATCTTCAGAAGGATATCAATACAATTAGGAACCACTATTACAATATGTGTCCTGAATGAAACCACGATAAAACAAATCATAAATACAAAACAAAATAACATGTAGATCTGTTCCTTTAGTATATAAATTTTATCTACATTTTGTGTGTTGTTTGAACAAGGTCAGTAAAATGAGCGCAGAATCGGGAAAGTGTTTTTGTCAGGATATATGTTTCTTGTTGAGAATTATTTGCTGGATTTTAATAAACTGTAATGGAAATCTGATTTTGACCCCAATTTCTTCGTTGCAATACCCGTTTACATGAAGCCCAAATAGAAATTTATCTTCTTTTCTTTTTCGAAAGTTAAACTGAAAAAAAGAATGATTCCTAAAGTTAGTTTAGATGGATAAATGAACTCATTCGTTAAGTTTCTCTTGACAGAAACTCTCCAGGGCATTCGTGTGCTGAATCCAAGGTGGGATTATAAACGCGGACATGTCTGCCTCTCAAGGCTGACGGCCAAAGTTCGGTGATTAATGATGACAAAACCCAAGTGTCTTGCGTATGTCTGATGTAGTTTCGTCACTTTAGAATTATCGGTACCCCTTTCCTCTAGTTCGAACACTGAATGATTACTTTTGAGCTTAAATTCACTGATTAAAAATAAGTATTTTATTAATATTCTAATTTTAAATTGTCGTTTGGCGTATATAACCTGTCCAGTAAGTCTAATTCTCGCTATATTAAGATGTCCATGAAAGACAGTATGTGTTCCCTCTCCATAATTATCCTTTAATATATTAGTGACCTTTCATGAAACATAGACATACGTGTACTTTTATTCCTTGGCACTACAGCCCCAGTGGGCCTAGGCCTACCTCCATGATCTTCTCCGATCACATTCGGTTTTTCTAGATCTTACACATTCGGTAGGACTCCTTGGGCGGGTGATCAGCTCGTCGCAAGGTCTCTACCTATACACAAATACAGAAAAACTCACACACAAACTAAACATCCATGCCCTGAGTGGGTTTCGAACCC